>NC_092334.1:317493750-317808125 GCF_046630445.1 Rutidosis leptorrhynchoides
ATTACAAGAGGAAGAAGAAGACATATGAAACAGAAAAACAAACGTATAAGTATATTTAAGTATCGATATCAAACAGAAATGCAATGACAGATCAATGGTTAGGAGGTGGGGTGTGTTATCGAGAGGTCTCGGGTTCGAGCCCGGGCGTGGGCGTCTATTTTTTTTAAAGGCTCATTACTTTGAGGTAGTTTTCTAATATATCTATTATTATTATTATCATTATTATTATTATTGTTATTATCATTGATTTTTGTTATTATTATGATAATTGTTATTATTTCATAAGAATTAGAAATAAAAATGTTATTATCATTTATCTAGGTAATAATATTATCATTAAGTATTATTATTATTATAGTTATTATTAGTATTATTACCAGTATTATAATTATTATTGTTAGTACTATATTTATTGTATTATATTGATTAATAGCATTAATATGATTATGAACCCGTTAACAACATTCATATTACGAACTTAATAATAAAAGTGATATGATAAATTATGGAAAATAGTTATAATTATAGGAATACAGGTGCAGTTATGAATACGATTATGAACATGAAGCTTATGATAAATCTAATTATTATTATTAACATTGTTATTTTTATCATTATATTATTATAGTAAATTACCTTTTTACTAAAACTATCATTTATACTAAAATAAACATTGTTACTACTATTATTACTACTATTATCACCACCATTATTATTATCATAAGTATCATTATTAGTATTATGACAAATATATATTTTTACATAAAAATACATTACAATAATATTAATAATACATATCACTATATTTTTGTTAAAATGATAGTAACTAAGCTATATATAAAATGTAACAATTAATATATAAATATATGTTGTCATCATATATAAATCCTAATATAATTTTTTATTATTAACATTTGTATATAGATATTCATATATAACAAATTAAGTATTTTAATACAATATTAACCAAATATATATTAATATAACTATATTAATATTTTTATACAAAATGTATACATTTAATTAAATAATGAAGTATATATAAGTTACTAATATAAAAATTACATCACTAATAATAATATATATTTATTCGATTACGATTATATATATATATATATTAATGAATACACAAATGATATAGGTTCGTAAATCCGAAGCCACCCCTGCATTGTTCAAAGTCGTCATATGTATTTTTACTACAAAATACAGTATGGTGAGTTTCGTTACTCCCTTTTTAAATGCTTTTGCAATATATATTTTTGGGACTGAGAATACATGCGCTTTTTATAACTGTTTTACGAAATAGACACAAGTAATTGAAACTACATTATATGGGTGAATGATCGAAGCCGAATATGCCCCTTTTGCTTGGTAACCTAAGAATTAGTAAACCGATCTACTAATTGACGCGAATCCTAAAGATAGATCTATTGGGCCTAACGAACCCCATCCAAAATACCGGATGCTTTAGTACTTCGATGTTGTTTTTATCATGTCCGAAGAATTTCCCGGAATGATAGGGGATATTCTTATATGCATCTTGTTAATGTCGGTTACCAGGTGTTCAATCTATATGAATGATTTTTGTCTCTATGCATGGGACGTATATTTATGAGAAATGAAAAATGAAAATCTTGTGGTCTATTAAAATGATGGAAATGATTATTTATGTTAAACTAATGAACTCACCAACCTTTTGGTTGACACTTTAAAGATGTTTATTCTCGGGTATGAAAGAAATCTTCCGTTGTGCATTTGCTCATTTTAGAGATATTACTTGGAGTCATTCATGACATATTTCAAAAGACGTTGCATTCGAGTCATTGAGTTCATCAAGATTGTTACTAAGTCAATTATAGTTGGATATATTAGGAAATGGTATGCATGCCGTCAACTTTTGATGTAATGAAAGTTTATCTTTTAAAAACGAATGCAATGTTTGTAAAATGTATCATATAGAGGTCAAGTACCTCGCGATGTAACCAAATGTAATGTATTCGTCCAGATAGATTAGGACGGGTCTTTAGAATAACCATTCACCTCAACATTAGCTTGCGAAGAATCCATAAAACCGTTGTCATTCATACCCATGTCACCATCATTCATACCCAAATAATCACTATTGTTGCCCAAATAACCATTGTCATCATTCATGCCCAAATAACCATTATTCATATCCATGTGACTTGAGTATCCCATCAATCGTTGATCATAATTCGCGATTTTTGACATCAAGTAGTCACACAAAGCATCATACTCCGCCATCTAGCTTAATCACACCATAAACAGACAAACATTTTCCGAATACAAGCAAATATAAACAAAAAGTAACTTTTACAAGAATGAAATTCTTACAAAAGGATCGAACAACTAAAAGTTTAAACCAACTACCCAACTTAGCTAACCGTTCCCCGACAGCAGCGCCAAGAAAGTGTTGATGCGTGCGTAACAATACATCTTTTACCCTCTAAATTTATACAAGATTCAAACACTACAAATAAACACACACAACTAACGAGCACTTAGAACCCGGTCATTATAGTACTTTAATGTAAGTATTCGTTTCAAGTTCGTCCCAAGAGAGCGGTGAAAGTCGGATAATTGAAATTTTCCTAGGGTTTGTTTGATTATGGGGGGGGGGGGGGGGGGTTCTATTGATATCAACTAACAACTAAAAGTTGCACAATTAAACAAACCTAAATTTATCAATTAAACTAGTAACAAGAAACAAGTAGTGAAGTATTAAGACTTAAAACAAATTAACTAAGTAGTGTTCACTTACCTAATCCTCTCTAAGCTTGGATTGTTCCATTTTACCCAATTTGCTATCGTACTAGTTGTTGAACTATTAAATGTTCAGCATCACTACTAAACCTCAAATCGAATAACACTCCGCGAATTCACATAAGCATTGTATTCCAAGATCGAGTTAAGCATGATTTGGTCAATGAGATTGAGTTTGGGTTAAAATCACTTAAAACCCCCAATTATTGAAATCACTTAAGATAATCGGCACTACTATGTTGACTAAAGGCCAATTGAAAACCAACCTAGATCAAGAACACAATCACTTGCAATTCTTAAGCTAGTTGTCTAGATCACCTAAGGTGTTGAAGCACACATTGATTCACTTCTCAAATCACTAAGAGAGCTACTCAACATATGTAATCAAAGTTAAGCCTAAAACAAACTCATAGTAATGGATCTTTAGCTAACTCAACAACACATGATCATGTAATTCATTCAAAGAACATTACTCAATTGATTAAGGGCTAATCTTATGCATTAGAGATTCATAGATAAGCAAACACAAATGATTTAGCCAAACATAGCAAAGATTATGAAAGGACCCATTCATATACATTATAATTGATTCACAATAGTTGATTACATCGCGAGGTATTTGACCTCTAAATGATACATTTTACAAACATTGCATTCGTGTTTTTTTAAGATAAACTTTTATATCAACGAAAGTTGACAGACATGCATACTATCTCATAATATATATTCAAACTATGAATGACTTATTATCAATCTTGATGAACTCAACGACTCGAATGCAACGTCTTTTGAA
Organism: Rutidosis leptorrhynchoides; assembly: GCF_046630445.1. NCBI lineage: Eukaryota > Viridiplantae > Streptophyta > Magnoliopsida > Asterales > Asteraceae > Rutidosis > Rutidosis leptorrhynchoides. Next base: position 317,497,328 of record NC_092334.1, read on the forward strand.
ATATGCCATGAATGACTCCAAGTAATATCTTTAAAATGAGCAAATGCACAGCGGAAGATTTCTTTAATACCTGAGAATAAACATGCTTTAAAGTGTCAACCAAAAGGTTGGTGAGTTCATTAATTTATCATAAAAAATTATTTTCAATAATATAATAGACCATAAGATACTCATATTTAGAGAAACAATCTGTGCAGGTCTACTCCTGCTATAAAATCATTCATATGAAGAATACCAGAACCTTTCAAAACAACTCACCAACGGTAGCTAGTACGTAGTGCAATGCAAAATCATCTCACTGTGGTAGTTAATACAATATAATTTTACAACGGTAGCTAATGCGTAGTGCAATGCAAAATCATCTCACCGAGGGTAGCTAAAACGGTAGCTAGTGCGTAGTGCAATGCAAAATCATCTCACCGTTACTAACTACTAAATCGAACTATAAACAATATTACAACGGTAGCTAGTGCGTAGTGCAATGCAAAATCATCTCACCGAGGGTAGCTAAAATGGTAGCTAGTGCGTAGTGCAATGCAAAATCATCTCACCGTTAATAACTACTAAATCGAACCATTTCGGTAGCTAGTGCGTAGTGCAATACAAAATCATATCACCGATGGTCGATAATTCAATCTTTATAGAAATCGAACCTCTGAATCCAAATAATTCTATCATAGAATGTAGTTTTGAATACTTGTGTCTATTTCATCAATCATTTATAAAAGCAGTTCATGTATTCTCAGTTCAAAAATATATCTCAAAAACATTTAATAAAGCATTTATAAAAACAGCGCATGTATTCTCAGTCCCAAAAATGTAAGGAGTAAAAGGGAATCAAATGAACTCACAATATTGTATTTCGTAGTAATTAAGCATATGATGGCATTGAACAAGTGCAAGGTTGGCCTCAGATTCACGAACCTATATCAAGTATATTTATTAACACATATAATAGTAATCAAATAATTTCATTTATTAATCTTATAATATTTATATATTAAGTATTGTAGTTATATGAAATGTATTATAAATCCTAATTAATATATATATTTTATGTATATTTTATATCTTAATTTATTTGTTACCTATATTTATTTTTCTATATATATATTTAAAGTAATTAATATTTATACATAAGATTATATATACATATATTTATATATAATTAGTATTTTATCAAAAATCAATAATTTGTTATAAAAATATGTTCAATATATAATTATATGTAGTATTAATATAAGTATACTTTTATATACATAATATTTATATTTATTTGTTATGAAAATAATAATAATAATAATAATAATAATAATAATAATAATAATAATAATAATAATAATAATAATAATAATAATAATAATAATAATAATAATAATAATAATAATAATAATAATAATAATAATAATAATAATAATAATAATAATAATAATAATAATAATAATAATAATAGAGTAATAAGTAAACTACCTCAAAGAAGTAGCCCTAAAAAATGCCCAAGTCCAGGTTTGAACCCGCGACGTCCCGCTAACCCGATAACATCCTTAACCGTTTCTCTGTTGCTTACTTTCTATTTTAATTTACACCCTTAAATGTCTTATCCTATAATTTCGACCCAAGAAATGAACTTAGTCATCGGCTCAAGTAACTAATCACGGCCCAATTTATTTAAATTGATCTCGGCCCAACTATCAACCATTACTTGGCCCAACTAGAAAAGGAAGGAATTCGGTCCAACATATTTCTGGTTCTTTTTCTAAAAAAAATGGCACACCAGGGATTGAACCCGTAACCTCATGTTAACCTGACACCCCTCTTAACCATCCATCTAACTCTATTTTTCTGTTTTATTTTGCATCCTAAATTTATTTAACCATTCCTCTGGTTATCCTTTCCTTCTTCAAAACAAACATTTTAATCATTTTCTTCATCATTCAACACCATCATCAATCATCTGTCATCAACATCATAACTATCTATCATCATCACGTAACATCACCATTATGCATACGGTAACATCATCGTTGTCATCATTATCATTATAATTATCGATTGCCTATCATTACCATCATTATGAATGCATCATTCGCCCACCATCATAAACCATTATAATCACCTTCACAAAATCATAAGTCTTCATTCATACTCGTCTAAGTAAAAAGAAACGAGCAGCTACAGTCCACTAAAGACCCAACAACTAAATCAAACCTAACAATAAGCTTGTATGTTTTCGACCCAAATCAGTAACGGGAGCAGAGAAAAAAAAAAATTAGGTTATCGACAAAGCTAGTTAGTTCACCCCAAATATTCATCTTGTCTCCATCATTCTAACATCATCTTTTCTTATTATTAATAACTGTCACCTTTATTTATTAACATTATCATCTATCATCGATGATTGAGGGGGTGGGGTTATAAATGTCTGCCATTATGTTGTATCTATTTTCAAAAGGAGTTATATTGTCCAAGTTGCATTATATAAAAGGAAATTTCGGTTTATTTAAATCAAAGGTAACATGAACGAAAAAAATGAGGCAGCAGCATTATGTAGGTTTCATTTCGTTACAGGTTGAATCACGAACAAAACAAATATATATATATATATATATATATATATATATATATATATATATATATATATATATATATATATATATATATATATATATATATATATATATATATATATATATATATATATATATATAGCGAGAAGATGGTTAAAAGGTGACGGGTGTATATGGGTTTTGTAAGTGGTGATTGACATGGTTGATTTAGGTTTGTAGAGATGGTGATGGGTTACGGCCAACAATAACCGATTTGAAACTTGCCATGACAGAAGCCTTAGAAAGAATAATTTGATGGCTCCCACTAGCCTAAAGTGATGATATATGTTGACCACCTTTATTTGGGTGGGACGTACCTCTTTTAAAACTAAACCACACATCCATTCATTCCAAATTGATCGTGGATCAAATTATTATGTGTCAATTATCCTTAGAGCAGTGGGAGTGGTGGTAGTCACTTACCCCGTCCCCCATCCGTCCTACACAAAGTGACTAGTCACCCACTCCCCTTGAACTTCACTTGAGCAAGTCACCCATATGTCAGTCGCCCATACGACGAGGTTTACCCCTCTTTTTTTTATTTTTACTTTTCTTTTTCAAAGGAATAATGTATTAAATATAATAATTATTATTTTAACACTCTAACTGACATATGTCACCACTCCCCACTTTTTTTGACTCTGCAAGTCATGCCTGACATGCCAAGTGACCTCAGTCACCACTCCTAGTGCTCTTATCAGTTCACTCAGCTTTATCTTTTCATTTGGAATGTGATAACATAATATTTGGGTGGGTATATGTCGGCTACAAAGGAGAGTAATATATACCTGTTTTCCTAGCTCATATTTCGGTTTAATAATACCAAGGTAATCAAAAGTGGTAGCACAGATGATATCATCATCGTTCTTGCTAAACAGAAGTGAAATATGTAGTTTTGCACCATACCATTTACAGTAAAAAAATGAATAAATAAGAAGGGTTTGGTTATGGTGTTTGAATTGGGCTGTGGTGGTGGTCTATGATCTAATCGTAGCAGAACAAAATCATTTGGGTGTTTGCTTTATGATTTACAACAGAAACGATAGCATAAAGTGGTGAATTGTGGTGATGGTTTAAGTGGGTTCACGATCATAACAAAAACGGAAGTTAGAAACACAAGGTGGTGGTTCAAAGTGTCTCCCGTTTGAAGGTGATCGAGTTTAGTTGAGCATGTAAGGTGTATATATATATATGCATACATATAAGTTTATATATATATTTTACAATATCATATATTATATATCATTATCACATATAATGTTAATAAGGAAAAATAGTACTAGTGCAGAGACAATGAAATGAAACTGATTCGTACACTTATTAGATATTTATTTCTGAAAAATTTTGTTATATAGCTTAGAAGCAATCGACCAGAAGAATCAATCAAGAAGAAAAAGAATAGAAAGTAGAAAGTGATGGCTAACAGATTATTACCACGTTTGATATCAATATCTCACAATTTTGTATCTGTTTGATTTGTAGTGTTTAATTGAGATCGATGCATAATCTTGAACAGGAGAAGGAAATAAGAAAGCAGAAATAGATAGAGACTTGCAACGGATTCGTATGCTTTAACTGTTATTGACAGCTAACAATTTTGATCTTGATTGTTTTGCAGTGAGGAAAGTGGTCGATAGAGAATCAATCAGCAAGAGAAGAAACCAAAAAAAATAATGGAAAGAAGATAGTGAAGTTGACTTGTAACAGAAAGTAGCCAGGCATCTCAAACAAGAAGAAGAAGATAAAAATATATTTCAGATAGTGATGGCTAAGGATTCTGTATCGATATCTAAAAATCTTTAGATAAAAACTAAAATTATATAAGTTGGAAGTGATCTGCTTATTTAATGGGAATCTATCTGTATGATTTTTATGTTTATAATTAATATTAATAAATATAAATATATATTAATAATAATTACTCTTTTAATATTATTAATAAAAATAATAATATAAATAACAAGAATGAGGATGTTTATTAATAATAATGCTATTAATGATATTAATAATCATAATAATAACATTAATGATAATAATAAGTTGTATAAAAATAACATTACTTAATAATTTTAATAATCTCATTCATAATAATATTAATATTGATATTAATACAAATTATGGGTATCAAATTTCATGTACATATATTCTATTTTAAATTAATAATATTAATAATACTGGTATTAATATTAATAATGAAGGTAATAATAATAACATTAATGCAACAATTATATTTTAATTTGTGATTATTTACATATATATATTATAAACTTCTTTATATAATATTTAGAAATTATATTACAAAATTCATTTAATAATTATGTATATATGTTGCACATAGCAACCTACAATCATTAATATATAAATATTCGTTATCAACTTCGTTAAGAGAAATAAAATCAGCATTTCTGAATAATGTATTCAAAGTTTTTATTGTATATCCTAAACCCTTTTCATCTTTTAATTCTAATAATTAAATTGCATAATATTTTATTAATGTATTTCAAGTTATCATGTTAATATATATTTCTACCCACATATTCATATACATATATCTATTTATAATTAATTGTTCGTGAATCGTTGAGAACAGTCAATGTTCAAATGGATATATGAAACAGTTCAAAATTTTTTAGACTTAACCTAACAAACTTTTCTTATCGAGTTAAAAATATTAAATCATATCGAGAGTTTGGTTTAAAATTAGTCGAAAATTTCCGGGTCATTACAGTACCTACCCGTTAAAGAAATTTCATCCCGAAATTTGAGTGGTGACAGTTGAAATTCAAATCGAGAATGTTTTGGTACCAGATTTGAACTCAGAATTCTTAATAGAAAAATTTCAGTCGTCTAAGAATGTATCATCGAAGAATAATGATAAAATTACAGATTTTCCTCGAGGTGGATACGCAGATAATTTATGAATGCCCATCTCGGGTCAAGTTCGGTTTCATGATGAATTCGAATCAAGTAACATGGTTCCTGATGAATACAAGTCAAGTAACACAGTTCGTGGTGATGGTAAGGTTGATCAAGCATTACCATCATCATGTTCCATTAGAACTTCCGCATGACTTACTGTAATATAATCACATTGATCAAGTGTCATTATATTACATTAACTCATGCTTTCATTCCAATATTACTCAAGAATATCCAAGGATTTAAAACTTCTAGGGTTTCACTAGAATTTAATAGTCAAAGCAGTTTTCTATATGAGGTACTATGGATAAAACGAATGTGAAAATAATTACGAACGAAAACGATATAAAGATACCTTTAGAAACATCCAGGATATTCACAGTTCAGGATGATATAACGATATCATAGAAATATTTAAGATATTATAATGAGGAAAGAAGATTTCGGTCGTTTTCTGAGCTTTTACAACATACCATTCTTTTATTATCAAACTTTCGGTCATTAAGACCATCTACGACTTTTGCTGCTTCGTCAGCATTCTCATATCTGAATCATTGGTTATCGATCCGAGGTGTTTCAAGAATTCTGAAGGATTTGAATGAAGATTGTAATTGTCAAGATACAAATGATGTTTAAGATAAAATCAAGTGGCAAACTTGAAGAAATATTTAGTTTCATATGTTATAATCAATATTTTAATACCTTTTTAATTGTCCAATGTTAGTTGTCCAAATATAGTCCAATGGTTCAATAGTTCAATATATAATCTAATTAATCAAGATTATATTATATTGCTTCGGGATTAACCAATGCTAGTATATTATGACAGTATTTAAATGACGATATTTAAAATGCGTAAAATAAATAATAGTATTTAAGTGACGACAAATAAAATTGGGAGTATTAAAATTTCAATCATTAATTGCGATAATTAAAATGACAATAATTAAAATGTAATAAGGAATTAGTCATAACGGATATAGGAACAGTTAGCTAGGATATTGTTAGCGTGAATTCTTAACAAAATTTCATATAGTTAATTAGTTTGTTTCTAATCAATTTTTATTCTGTCAATAATTTCTTCATTATGCCACATGTTAAATCTTGGCTTGGATTATGATTGGTAAAAATCCGAATATGAAATTGAATTTGAATGAAAATAGTTGTTCTTCGGTGAACAGATACGTATATGTATGGATTTGGCAGTATTGTTTATGACTGATGAATTTGAATTGAAGAATGTACAGTGTAACTTATTAATGTGAAAACTAAATATTCCTCAGGTATTACCTATCCGTTAAAATATTTCCACCATTAACAGTTTGTACAAAAGAACTTTTAATTACAATTTTTATGAAAACATATATACATATATATTTTCTTCAGATATAAACATGGATTTAATGAGTTAATATGATATTAATCTCATTTAATTTATCGTTAGAACCAAAATATATAATCTCTAAAACATTAAAAATTATATAATCGTCATGTAGAACGAAGATAAATGATGTAGAACGATTCGTAGAATGATGATTATGCTAGAGGTACATAATGAAATGTTGAGGCATGTGATGTTGAAACTTGGTTGTTGGTGGTACTGTTGGTGCCGGTGATGTTGCTGAGGCTGGTACATTTTGCACCATATTTTCCAAGGCTACAACTCAGGATCGAAGCTCGTTGACTTCTGCTATTACTCCGGGATGATTGTCGGTAGGAACGAGCGAATGAATAAGGTTTAGAATATGAGTTATGATATAGTCGTGGCAAGATGCTCTTGAAATGAGAGAGAAAATGGTGTTTCAAACAGGTTTGTCGGTAATTACTTCAGGTTCTTCGCCAAGAGGTGAATTCAGTTGGGGGAAGAGATCACCTTCTTCTCGTCTCCATTGATTAAGTCGACTACGAACCTATCCCCAATTCATACAGAATTGATAATGGCTAATTGGTTGATCCATTTTGAACTGGTTGCAGAATTCATCTTGCACGGTTAGATAAAGGATTTTCGATATGAAATGATTTTCGGATATCGGATGATATTCTAATTACATAGAATTCCTATATATAGTACAGAAGATCTCGTAGATTACGGAGGGAATTAAGGAAACGTGTCAGACAAGGTTTAATGTGATGGGATATGAATTCGTCTGTACACCATCTATGAAATAATTGCAATAAGACGTGTCGAGACTGAAAATGATAAGTACATATTTTTCGACAAAGAATGGTAAGCGGAACTTTTGACATGCAGACCAGGTTCAAGTCCAGACTTATTAATGTATCTTAACAACTACTAGGTCGAAGTCCAGACTCATTAATGTATCCTAACCACTACCAGTTAGACACACTAATGCAAGACCTGGTTCGCTAAGACCACTGTTCTGATACTAACTGAAAGGACCCGTTCATATACATTATAAACGATTCACAATAGTTGATTACATCGCGAGGTTTTTGACCTCTAAATGATACATTTTACAAACATTGCATTCGTTTTTTTTAAAGATAAACTTTCATTTCAACGAAAGTTGACAGGCATGCATACTATCTCATAATATATATTCAAACTATGAATGACTTATTATCAATCTTGATGAACTCAACGACTCGAACGCAACGTCTTTTGAAATATGCCATGAATGACTCCAAGTAATATCTTTAAAATGAGCAAATGCACAGCGGAAGATTTCTTTAATACCTGAGAATAAACATGCTTTAAAGTGTCAACCAAAAGGTTGGTGAGTTCATTAGTTTATCATAAACAATTATTTTCAATAATATAATAGACCACAAGATACTCATATTTAGAAAAACAATATGTGCAAGTCTACTCCTGCTATAAAATCATTCATATGAAGAACACCAGAACCTTTCAAAACAACTCACCAATGGTAGCTAGTGCGTAGTGCAATGCAAAATCATCTCACCGTGGTAGTTATTACAATATAATTTTACAACAGTAGCTAATGCGTAGTGCAATGCAAAATCATCTCACCGAGGGTAGCTAAAACGGTAGCTAGTGCGTGGTGCAATGCAAAATCATCTCACCGTTACTAACTACTAAATCGAACCATAAACAATATTACAACGGTAGCTAGTACGTAGTGCAATGCAAAATCATCTCACCGAGGGTAGCTAAAATGGTAGCTAGTGCGTAGTGCAATGCAAAATCATCTCACCGAGGGTAGCTAAAACGGTAGCTAGTGCGTAGTACAATGCAAAATCATCTCACCGTTACTAACTAGTAAATCGAACCATTTCGGTAGCTAGTGCGTAGTGCAATGCAAAATCATCTCACCGATGGTCAATAATACAATCTTTATAGAAATCGAACCTCTGAATCCAAATAATTCTATCATAGAATGTAGTTTTGAATACTTGTGTCTATTTCGTCAATCATTTATAAAAGCAGTTCATGTATTCTCATTTCAAAAATATATCTCAAAAACATTTAATAAAGCATTTTTAAAAACAGCGCATGTATTCTCAGTCCCAAAAATGTAAGGAGTAAAAGGGAATCAAATGAACTAACAATATTGTATTTCGTAGTAATTAAGCATATGATGGCATTGAACAAGTGCAAGGTTGGCCTCGGATTCACGAACCTATATCAAGTATATTTATTAACACATATAATAGTAATCAAAAAATTTCATTTATTAATCTTATAATATTTATATATTAAGTATTGTAGTTATATGAAATTTATTATAAATCCTAATTAATACATATATTTTATGTATAATTTATATCTTAATTTATATGTTATCTATATTTATGTTTGTATATATATATATATATATATATATATATATATATATATATATATATATATATATATATATATATATATATATATATATTAAAGTAATTAATATTTATACATATGATTATATATACATATATTTATATATAATTAGTATTTTATCAAAAATCAATAATTTGTTATAAAAATATGTTCAATATATAATTATATGTAGTATTAATATAAGTATACTTTTATATACATAATATTTATTTGTTATGAAAATAATAATAATAATAATAATAATAATAATAATAATAATAATAATAATAATAATAATAACAATAATAATAATAATAATAATATTAATAATAATAATAATATTAATAATAATAATAATAATAATAATAATAATAGTAATAATAATAATAAAATAATAATAATAATAATAATAATAATAATAATAATAATAATAATAATAATAATAATAATAATAATAATAATAATAATAATAATAATAATAATAATAATAATAATAATAATAATAATAATAATAATAGAGTAATAAGTAAACTACCTCAAAGAAGTAGCCCTAAAAAATGCCCAAGTCCAGGTTTGAACCCGCGACGTCCCGATAACATCCTTAACCGTTTCTCTGTTGCTTACTTTCTGTTTTAATTTACACCCTTAAATGTCTTATCCTATAATTTCGGCCCAATAAATGAACTTAATCCTCAGCCCAAGTAACTAATCAAGGCCCAATTTATTTAAATGGATCTCGGCCCAACTATCAACCATTACTCGGCCCAACTAGAAAAGGAAGGAATTCGGTCCAACATATTTCTGGTTCTTTTTCTAAAAAAAAATGGCACACCAGGGATTGAACCCGTGACCTCATGCTAACCCGACACCCCTCTTAACCATCCATCTAACTCTATTTTTCTGTTTTATTTCGCATCCTAAATTTATTTAACCATTCCTCCGGTTATCCTTTCCTTCTTCAAAACAAACATTTTAATCATTTTCTTCATCATTCAACACCATCATCAATCATATGTCATCAATATCATAACTATCTATCATCATCACGTAACATCACCATTATGCATACGGTAACATCATCGTTGTCATCATTATCATTTTAATTATCGATTGTCCTATCATTACCATCATTATGAATGCATCATTCGTCCACCATCATAAACCATTATAATCACCTTCACAAAATCATAAGTCTTCATTCATACTCGTCTAAGTAAAAAGAAACGAGCAGCTACAGTCCACTAAAGACCCAACAACTAAATCAAACCTAACAATAAGCTTGTATGTTTTCGACCCAAATCAGTAACGGGAGCAGAGAAAAAAAATAGTAGGTCATCGACAAAGCTAGTTAGTTCACCCCAAATATTCATCTTGTCTCCATCATTCTAACATCATCTTTCTTATTATTAATAACTGTCACCTTTATTTATTAACATTATCATCTGTCATCGATGATTGAGGGGGTGGGGTTATAAATGCCTGCCATTATGTTGTATCTATTTTCAAAATAAGTTATATTGTCCAAGTTGCATTATATAAAAGGAAATTTCGATTTATTTAAATCAAAAGGTAACATGAACGAAAAAAATGAGGCAGCAGCATTATGTAGGTTTCATTTCGTTACAGGTTGAATCACGAACAAAACAAATATATATATATATATATATATATATATATATATATATATATATATATATATATATATATATATATATATATATATATATATATATATATATATATAGCGAGAAGATGGTTAAAAGGTGACGGGTGTATATGGGTTTTGTAAGTGGTGATTGACATGGTTGATTTGGGTTTGTGGAGATGGTGATGGGTTACGGCCAACAATAATCGATTTGAAACTTGCCACGACAAAAGCCTTAGAAAGAATAATTCGATGGCTCCCACTTGAAATGCCCCATTCATATCGATTATAAACGATTCACAATAGTTGATTACATCGCGAAGTACTTGACCTCTATATGATACATTTTTAGTAAGCCTAAAATTTATAGAACTCATTTTCGGATCACCATTTATTTTAAATTCATATAAATTCGAATTAAACTTGTATAATTAAGAGTATTACAATCATTTAATATTTATTTTTAATATATTTTATTTATATATAGTTATGTTTTAAATAATAATTATTATAATATTCTATTTTTTATTTTATTTTACATAATTAAATTTTAATAGCAATAACATATAATATTTCAAATTATATTTTTAATTACCATTTATATATATATATATATATATATATATATATATATATATATATATATATATATATATACACATATCTATTTACAATTAATTGTTCGTGAATCGTCAAAACCGGTCGAAGGTAATTGAATACATGAACATAGTTCTAAAATTGTCGAGACTCAACATTATAGACTTTGCTTATCGTGATGGAAACATATAAAGATCAAGTTTAAATTTGGTCGAAAATTTTCGGGTCGTCACACCACTAGCCTAAAGTGATGATATATGTCGGCCACATTTTTTTGGGTGTGACGTACCTCTTTTAAAACTAAACCGCACATCCATTCATTCCAAATTGATCGTGGATCAAATTATTATGTGCCAATTATCCTTATCAGTTCACTCACTTTTATCTTTTCATTTGGAATGGGATAACATAATATTTGGGTGGGTATATGTCGGCCACAAAGGAGAGTAATATGTAACATCCCGCCTTTTCTGTTTACTTTCCGTTTATTCATTTTAAAGTCCGTTATATATTTATAACATCTCCCATTGATACGCGTTTGAAATTATCTCGTTTAGGTCATTCACACACCCGCAACCGAACTCGAGGGACTAGTTTCACCAATTGATCAAAGGTGTGACTAGATGGACTAGTCAACACCCACCACCTCCTTTCATTATTCATTTCATTTCCATTTTCTTTAATACTTTCAGCATATTCTCTCAAACACCAATTCAAAGATTCATCATCCATTTTCAATCTAACAATCAAACATCAAAACAAATTACATATTTGGAATCCTTGCATCTTCCTCTTCGAATCCATACCGATTACTTCTCATTTGGGTAATTTTCTAAAATTACTAGATTTTGTGTTCTTGTTGATTTTTACTTGTAAAAGTGTTAATTAGTGTCTATGGCTCAAGTCTAACATGAATATGTGATTTATATGTTCGATCTCGTTATTCTAAGCAACTAGCATGAACTTGAATTTTGGTGTGTTTGATTTGGTGATTTGGTTGCTTGAATGTTGTTAAATGTTATAAGTGCATGTTTTAATTGTGTTACTAGTATCACTAACTCCAATTTGATGTGTAGGTTGACTTGGAAAGACTCCATAAACTTAATTGCAAAAGTTGTGACTCTGAGTTAGGGTTTGATAAAAGTAAATTGGATTTTTGATGCACCAAATACTATGCAATGTTGTTTGTAAATGGTTAGTTGCATTATATGCGTAATTATCTATGAAACGGCGTATTACATGTGTGCATTTAATTCCCGAATCATAATTGTGCATTTATGAAATTGAAGCATTAATGATGAGCATTAATTGATCATTTAATTTGGAAACTCGATATTTGCAAATGATGTTTTTGATTGATGAAACGTGTTTAGTTGTGTTCCTTGTCAAATTACCTTTCCAACAATATAAGATACGTGTCATAAGAGTTTACGGTTTGTGTTTTGTGTTTAAATGAAATTTGGTTTGGGACTTGGAAAAATTGAAACAGACCAAGCATCAGATCACGTTGATTGCAGCGGCGCGGCACTCTTTGGTCGCGGCGCGGCATTTGCCGTGTTTGGCTTCTGACCTACTTTGTCAAATTTCGAAAAATGTTTGCTATGCTACGCACCTCCGATTCACATGTAACTTGTTCCAACATACTTATATATGAATAAAAACCTCAGAAAAATAGTTCGGCACCCGACCCGAACGTGTTGACTTTTTCATTGACTTTGACCCGACCAAAGTTGACTTTTAATCAAAGTTAACCAAATACTTCTGCAATCATTCTAACATGCTTTTATAGTTGTGCCTTGCATGAAACATGACAATTTGATTCACATGCTATTATAATCGAGTCGTAACGAGCCATAGGACTAATTGCACACTTTGACCTACCGTGTTTACCGATATTGATACAAACCTATTTGTTTAGGTCAAGACTAGCGTTCGTTCTTGCACACGTTTACTTGTTGAAGTACTTTTACATACGTGCACTCAAGGTGAGATCATAGTCCCACTTTTACTCTTTTGAACTTACATTTGGGATGAGAAAACATAAATGTTTCTTTTTACTAAGTAAACACGAGTACAGGAAAACAAACATTCTACATACGAGTTTAGAACAAAATCCTTAATTCGATTATCATTAGTTACACTTTCCGGGTGTAAGCGAGAACTTATGTTGTATGGATCCATATGGGTTTGACAAACCCTCATTCGGACGGTTCGCTACCGTTGCTTCGGATGAAATATATTTTCGAGAAACAGTGTATGTTCTAACACTATTGTGATGGGGTTCTATGGATGGAAAGTTAAGCCTTGATAATTGGGTGCTCGTGATAACAATTTTTGGAATGGATAACTATTATTTCAATGATATAAATCTTGTGGTTCATTTGTACTTACTTACTGAAACCTATGATTTCACCAACGTTTTCGTTGACAGATTTCTATATTTTTCTCAGGTCCTTGAACGTTTTGTGATACATGCTTCCGCTCATTACTTTTGATACTTGCTTGGATGTCGAGTATACATGCATACGTGGAGCGTCTTTTGATTTTATCTAAAATTGTGTCGCATAGGTTTCAATTGTACTTATAACTTAGTAACGTAACTTTTGGTTGAACAATTCTTGTAAACTTTGAAACACTCTTACTTTTGAAATGAATGCGACATATCATTGGTCAAACGTTATTTTAAAGACTTATGACCACGTGACGGGACATTAGTAGACGGCGTCGTCAATGACGATTTTGTCGGGTCACTACAGATGGTATCAGAGCGTTGGTTGTAGGGATTTAGAGTTCATTGGTGTCAACCCCGAGTCATAGGGTACATTAGTGAGTCTAGACTACAACCGGCATATATACTTGAAGTAGGAATTACTTGACTACTTGTGCATTTATACTCGAACGTTTCTACTCATATCTACTCTTATTTCATCTTAATCTCACATTGTTTAATTTGATTGGCACGTCACCTTGACTATATGAATTAATGTCAAATGCACATATGAATCAGGGTAATATAATTTCTGGGATTATATTACGGTGACTCATATGAACGTTCCGACATGACATAAAGAATTTAAGACGAGTCAAGGAAAATTTTCTCTCTATCCTTATTCCATATCATGATTAGTATTATTGAAAATACTAATCAATGGTACTCTTGTGTTTTGAAGGGAAAATACCTCCTCGCCGTGTACCACACCACGAAACACCTGAACAAGCTCTACAACGAATGATAGCCACCGTCGTGGATGCGGCCATGGCCGGTCACTCTTCCAAAAACAACAACAATAATAACAACCACAACAACAACAACAATGGAGTCGGTAATTCAAACGATGGATGCTCCTATAAAGCTTTCATGGGGTGCAAACCTCACACTTTTGATGGGACCGGGGGACCGGTTACTCTCACTCGAGGGTTCGAACAAACGGAGGCCGTTTTTAGCATAAGCGGTTGTTGGGACCAAGATAAGGTCAAATACTCCACTCACACTTTCGCCAGTGTCGCCCTCACATGATGGAACACCTATGTACAATCGGTGGGTACCGATGAAGCTCACGCCCTCTTTTGGGCCGACTTAAGGGAAAATATGATCGTCGAATATTTTCCTCGTGAAGAAACCCGAAGGCTCGAACAAGAGCTAAGAACTTTGAAAGCGGTCGGAAACGATCTCAAGGCCTATAATCAACGATTTTCCGAACTAGCCATGATGTACCCAAACCTTGTGAACCCCGAATCTTTAAGGGTTGAACTTTACATGGATGGTCTTCCAAAGAGCATCAAACACGGAGTAATGTCATCCAAACTCACTAATCATCAAGAAGCTTTGAACATGGCTCGCAAATTGATAGAAACGGTGGACGAAATTGTAGTGCCGGCACCTAAAGAAGAGGATAAGTCGGGTAACAACAAAAGAAAATGGGAAGCCCCCCAATCAAACAACAACAACTTTTCCAAGAAGCCTTTCACTTCCGACGGCAAGAAGGGTTATGCCAAAAACCTACCTCTTTGCAAAAAATGCAACAAGCATCACTTTGGTGAATGTGGCAAGCTAATTTGCCATCGGTGCCAAGGAGTTATTCATAAGGCCAACGAATGTAAAAGTGTCGCCTCCGTCACTCGAAAGGGGCCCAATGCACCAAAGACGGTCACTTGTTACGAATGTGGCCAAACGGGCCATTATAGAAATGCATACTCGAAGAAGAAAGATAACCCCAATACGCGCGATCAAGCTTTCAACATTAACACCGAGGAAGCCCGAGATGACAATGAACTAGTCACGGGTACGTTTCTTCTCAACAATTCTTATGTTTCTTGCTTATTCGATTCGGGTGCCGATAAGAGTTTTGCATCCAAGACTTTGACTCATTCTTTTAGCACTCCACCACTTCCACTAGATACCACTTATACCATTGAAGTGGCCAACGAGAAACTATTGAGTGCCGACACATATTACCGGGGGTGTACGTTAAACATTTTGGATAATGAGTTTGAAATTGACTTGATACCCATGGAACTAGGAAGCTTCGATGTAATAATCGGTATGAATTGGTTAGCAAAAACGAAATCCCACATCCTTTGTGATCTTAACGCAATCCGAATTCCTATCGAGAATGGTGAACCCTTGATTGTTTATGGCGATAAGAGTTGCACCGGACTCAACCTCGTCTCGTGCCTTAAAGTTAGAAAACTACTCCTTAAGGGTTGTTTTGCGATTCTTGCCCACGTTAAGAAAGTCGAGTCTGATGAGAAGCATATCGATGATGTGCCAATTGTTAGTGACTTTTTCGATGTATTTCTCGACGAATTTTCGGGTCTTCCACCTCATCGACCCGTAGAATTCCAAATCGATCTTATTCCGGGAGCCGCACCCGTAGCACGTGCACCGTATAGACTTGCTCCATCAGAAATTCAAGAGTTGCAAAGTCAAATCCAAGAACTACTTGACCGTGGTTTTATCCAACCTAGCCATTCACCATGGGGCGCTCTGATTTTGTTCAATAAAAAGAAAGACGGATCCCTACGAATGTGCATTGATTATCGTGAACTAAATAAATTGACGGTTAAGAACTGATATCCTCTTCCTCGCATCGATGACCTCTTTGACCAACTACAAGGATCTCGTGTATATTCGAAAATTGATCTCCGCTCGAATTATCATCAATTAAGGGTTAAGGGGGAAGATGTCTCTAAAACCGCTTTCCGGACTCGTTATGGTAGTTATGAACTTCTTGTTATGCCATTTGGTCTCACTAACGCACCGGCGGTGTTCATGGACCTTATGAACCGCGTGTGCAAACTGTATCTCGATAAATTCGTTACTGTGTTCATCGATGACATCTTGGTCTATTCTAAAAGCGAAGAAGAGCTCGAACAACATCTCCAACTTGTGCTTGAACTCTTGAGACAATAACGACTCTATGCCAAATTCTCCAAGTGTGAATTTTGGTTGAAGGAAGTTCAATTTCTTGGTCATGTTGTAAGTGATCAAGGTATTAAGGTCGATTCAAAAAAAATCGAAGCCATTAGTAAATGGGAGACTCCTACTACTCCTACTCACATTCGTCAATTTTTGGATCTCGCCGGGTACTATCGTAGATTCATCGAAAACTTCTCCTTGGTTGCTCGTCCTCTAACCGCGTTAACTCACAAGGGAAAGAAATTCATTTGGGTAACCGAACAAGAATCCACATTTCAAATCTTGAAGACAAAGCTAACCACCGCTCCTATCTTGTCACTTCCCGAAGGCAATGATGATTTTGTTGTATATTGCGATGCCTCGAAACATGGTTTTGGGTGTGTATTGATGCAACGAAAGAAAGTCATTGCTTATGCCTCTCGACAATTGAAAATTCATGAACGAAACTACACGACACATGATCTCGAACTTGGAGCCGTTGTCTTCGCACTTAAAATGTGGAGACACTATCTTTATGGAACCAAGAGTACTATCTTCACCAATCACAAAATCCTTCAACACATCTTCAATCAAAAGCAACTAAACATGAGACAATGACGGTGGATTGAAACTTTGAACGATTACAATTGTAAGCTTCATTACCATCCGGGAAAGGCAAATGTGGTAGCCGATGCCTTAAGTCAAAAAGAAAGGGCGGTGCCTCTTCGTGTTCGAGCTTTAAACATCACCATTCACACCAACCTCAATAGTCAAATTCATGTAGCCCAAGACGAGGCTCTCAAGGATGAAAACATCTCTCTCGAACACTTGAACGTCCTCACCTCTTGATTCGAAGTTAAGGAGATCGGACTCCGATATTTCGCCGGAAGGATTTGGGTGCCTAGTTATGAGGATTTACGAAACCTCATTCTAGATAAAGCCCACAAGTCACGATACTCGATTCACCCCGGCATCAATAAGATGTACCACGACCTCAAAGAACAATATTGGTGGCCGAACATTAAAAGGGACGTCGCTACTTATGTTGGAAAATGCCTAACTTGCTCCAAAGTCAAAGCCGAACATCAAAGACCGTCCGGACTACTTCAACAACCCGAGATCCCGCAATGGAAGTGGGAAAGGATAACGATGGATTTTATCACCAAACTACCAAAGACGGTGGGCGGTTATGATACTATTTGGGTTATTGTTGACCGCCTCACCAAATCCGCGCACTTCCTAGCCATGAAGGAAACCGACAACATGGAGAAACTCGCACAACTTTACATTAAAGAAATCATAGCCCATCACGGTGTACCCTTATCGATTATCTCCGACCGAGATGGCCGTTTTGTTTCTAGATTTTGGCGTAATTTACAAGAAGCATTGGGAACGCGTTTAGACATGAGCACCGCATATCATCCACAAACCGACGGACAAAGCGAACGCACAATTCAAACTTTGGAAGACATGCTACGAGCTTATGTTATCGACTTTGGAAAAGCTTGGGATAAGCACTTGCCTCTCGCCGAATTCTCCTACAACAATAGTTACCACGCGAGTATTAACGCCGCACCATTCGAAGCTTTATATGGCCGAAAATGACGTTCACCTCTTTGTTGGGCCGAAGTAGGCGAAACACAAATCACCGGACCCGAACTCATTCATGAAACAACCGAGAAGATCGTTCAAATCCGAGATAGGCTTAGGACGGCCCGTAGTCGTCAAAAGAGCTATACCGATAAACGATGCAACGACCTTGAATTTCAATTCGGTGATTGCGTAATGTTAAAAGTCGCACCTTAGAAAGGTGTAATCCATTTCGGGAAACGCGGGAAGCTAAATCTGCGGTATATTAGTCCTTTCGAAATCTTGGAGCGTGTTGGAACCGTTGCTTATCGTTTACATCTTCCGCCTCAATTGAGCTCCATTCATCCTACCTTCCATGTATCCAACTTGAAAAAGTGCCTTGCCGAACCCGATATCGTCATCCCTCTCGAGGAGCTTACCATTGATGACAAACTTCATTTCGTGGAGGAACCAGTTGAAATTGTGGACACCTCCGTCAAAACGTTAAAACAAAGCCGAATTCCAATTGTTAAGGTCCGTTGGAACGCCAAAAGGGGACCCGAGTTTACTTGGGAAAGACAAGATCAAATGCAAAGGAAGTATCCTCATCTACTCGTGAATTCGGAAACGCAAGATCCCGAGGAAGAAACATCGACTACTATGCCTACTTAAATTTCGGGACGAAATTTCTTTTAAGGAGTAGGTAATGTAACATCCCGCCTTTTTCCGTTTACTTTCCGTTTATTTATTTTAAAGTCCGTTATATATTTATAACATCTCCCGTTGATACGCGTTTTAAATTATCTCGTTTAGGTAATTCACACACCCGCAACGGAACTCGAGGGACTAGTTTCGCCAATTGATCAAAGGTGTGACTAGATGGACTAGTCAACACCCACCACCTCCTTTCATTATTCATTTCATTTCCATTTTCTTTAATACTTTCAACATATTCTCTCAAACACCAATTCAAAGATTCATCATCCATTTTCAATCTAACAATCAATCATCAAAACAAATTACATATTTGGAATCCTTGCATCTTCCTCTTCGAATCCATACCGATTACTTCTCATTTGGGTAATTTTCTAAAATCACTAGATTTTGTGTTCTTGTTGATTTTTTCTTGTAAAAGTGTTAATTAGTGTCTATGGCTCAACTCTAACATGAATATGTGATTTATATGTTCGATCTCGTTATTTTAAGCAACTGGCATGAACTTGAATTTTGGTGTGTTTGATTTGGTGATTTGGTTGCTTGAATGTTGTTAAATGTTATAAGTGCATGTTTTAATTGTGTTACTAGTATCACTAGCTCCAATTTGATGTGTAGGTTGACTTGGAAAGACTCCATAAACTTAATTGCAAAAGTTGTGACTTTGAGTTAGGGTTTGATAGAAGTAAATTGGATTTTTGATGCACCAAATGCTATGCAATGTTGTTTGTAAATGATTAGTTGCATTGTATGCGTAATTATCTACGAAACGGTGTATCACATGTGTGCATTTAATTCCCGAATCATAATTGTGCATTTATGAAATTGAAGCATTAATGATGAGCATTAATTGATCATTTAATTTGGAAACTCGATATTTTCAAATGATGTTTTTGATTGATGAAACGTGTTTAGTTGTGTTCCTTGTCAAATTACCTTTCCAACGATATAAGATACGTGTCGTAAGAGTTTACGGTTTGTGTTTTGTGTTTAAATGAAATTTGGTTTGGGACTTGGAAAAATTGAAACAGACCAGGCATCAGATCACGTTGATTGCCGCGGTGTGGCACTCTTTGGTCGCGGTGCGGCATTTGCCGTGTTTGGCTTCTGACCTACTTTGTCAAATTTCGAAAAATGTTTGCTATGCTACGCACCTCCGATTCACATGTAACTTGTTCCAACATGCTTATATATGAATAAAAACCTCAGAAAAATAGTTCGGGACCCGACCCGAACGTGTTGACTTTTTCGTTGACTTTGACCCGACCAAAGTTGACTTTTAATCAAACTTAACCAAATACTTATGCAATCATTCTAACATGCTTTTATACTTGTACCTTGCATGAAACATGACAATTTGATTCGCATGCTATTATAATCGAGTCGTAACGAGCCATAGGACTAATTGCACATTTTGACCGACCGTGTTTACCTATATTGATACAAACCTATTTGTTTAGGTCAAGACTAGCATTCGTTCTTGCACACGTTTACTTGTTGAAGTACTTTTACATACGTGCACTCAAGGTGAGATCATAGTCCCACTTTTACTCTTTTGAACTTACATTTGGGATGAGAAAACATAAACGTTTCTTTTTACTAAGTGAACACAAGTACAGGAAAACAAACATTCTACATACGAGTTTAGAACAAAATCCTCAATTCGATTATCATTAGTTACACTTGCCAGGTGTAAGCGAGAACTTATGTTGTATGGATCCATATGGGTTTGACAAACCCTCATTCGGACGGTTCGCTACCGTTACTTCGGATGAAATATATTTTCGAGAAACAGTGTATGTTCTAACACTATTGTAATGGGGTTCTATGGATGGAAAATTAAGCCTTGATAATTGGGTGCTCGTGATAACAATTTTTGGAATGGATAACTATTTTTTCAATGATATAAATCTTGTGGTTCATTTGTACTTACTTACTGAAACCTATGATTTCACCAACGTTTTGGTTGACAGATTTCTATGTTTTTCTCAGGTCCTTGAACGTTTTGTGATACATGCTTCCGCTCATTACTTTTGATACTTGCTAGGATGTTGAGTATACATGCATACGTGGAGCGTCTTTTGATTTTATCTAAAATTGTGTCGCATAGGTTTCAATTGTACTTATAACTTAGTAACGTAACTTTTGGTTGAACAATTCTTGTAAACTTTGAAACACTCTTACTTTTGAAATGAATGCGACATATCTTTGGTCAAACGTTATTTTAAAGACTTATAACCACGTGACGGGACCTAAGTAGACGGCGCCGTCAATGACGATTTTGTCGGGTCGCTACATAATATATACCTATTTTCCTAGCTCATATTTCGGCTTAATAATACCAAGGTAATATAAAGTGGTAGCACAGATGATATCATCATCGTTCTTGCACCATGCCATTTACAGTAAAAAAAATAAATAAATAAGAAGGGTTTGGTTATGGTGTTTGAATTGGGCTGTGGTGGTGGTCTATAATCTAATCGTAGCAGAACAAAATCAAGTGGGTGTTTGCTTTATAATTTACAACAGAAACGATAGCATAAAGTGGTGAATTGTGGTGATGGTTTAAGTGGGTTCACGATCATAACAAAAACGGAAGTTAGAAACACAAGGTGGTGGTTCAAAATGTCTCCTGTTTGAAGGTGATCGAGTTTAGTTGAGCATGTAAGGTGTATATATATATATGCATACATATAAGTTTATATATATATTTTACAATATCATATATTATATATCATTATCACATATAATGTTAATAAGGAAAAATAGTACTAGTTCAGAGACAATGAAATGAAACTGATTCGTACACTTATTAGATATTTATTTCTGACAAATTTTGTAATATAGCTTAGAAGCAATCGACCAGAAGAATCAATCAAGAAGAAAAAGAATAGAAAGTAGAAAGTGATGGCTAACAGATTCGTACCACATTTGATATCAATATCTCACAATTTTGTATCTGTTTGATTTGTAGTGTTTAATTGAGATCGATGCAGAATCTTGAACAGGAGAAGGAAATAAGAAAGAAGAAATAGATAGAGACTTGCAACGGATTCGTACGCTTTAACTGTTATTGACAGCTAACAATTTTGATCTTGATTGTTTTGCAGCGAGGAAGGTGGTCGACAGAGAATCAATCAGCAAGAGAAGAAACCAAAAAAAATAATGGAAAGAAGATAGTGAAGTTGACTTGTAACAGAAAGTAGCCAGGCATCTCAAACAAGAAGAAGAAGATAAAAATATATTTTAGATAGTGATGGCAACGGATTCTGTATCGATATCTAAAAATCTTTAGAAAAAAACAAAAATTATAAAAGTTGGAAGTAATCTGCTTATTTAATGGGAATCTATCTGTATGATTTTTATGTTTATAATTAATATTAATAAATATAAATATATATTAATAATAATTACTCTTTTAATATTATTAATAAAAATAATAATATAAATAACAAGAATGAGGATGTTTATTAATAATAATGCTATTAATGATATTAATAATAATAATAATAACATTAATGATAATAATAAGTTGTATAAAAATAACATTACTTAATAATTTTAATAATCTCATTCATAATAATATTAATATTGATATTAATACAAATTATGCGTATCAAATTTCATGTACATATATTCTATTTTAAATTAATAATATTAATAATACTGGTATTAATATTAATAATGAAAGTAATAATAATAACATTAATACAACACTTATATTTTAATTTGTGATTATTTACATATATATATTATAAACTTCTTTATATAATATTTAGAAATTATATTACAAAATTCATTTAATAATTATGTATATATGTTGCACATAGCAACCTATAATCATTAATATATAAATATTCGTTATCAACTTCGTTAAGAGAAATAAAATCAGTATTTCTGAATAACGTATTCAAAGTTTTTAGAATATGTAATTATATATTATTACGTAACAAGTTTCTATTGTATATCCTAAACCCTTTTTCATCTTTTAATTCAAATAATTAAATTGCATAATATTTTATTAATGTATTTCAAGTTATCATGTTAATATATATTTCTACCCATATATTCATATACATATATCTATTTATAATTAATTGTTCGTGAATCGTCGGGAACAGTCAATGGTCAAATGGATATATGAAACAGTTCAAAATTTTTTAGACTTAACCTAACAGACTTTTCTTATCGCGTTAAAAATATTAAATCGTATCGAGATTTTGGTTTAAAATTAGTCGAAAATTTCTGGGTCATTACAGATTACACTAGCAGTAAGCATAAAAACATCAATAAACATCATCTTGAGTGATACAAGTAATTAGTTCAAAGCTAGATGAAGAAAAACAAAGATTACAACTAATGAGTGCAAAATGAGTAAAGTAAAGTGGAGATAACAACCCAAAATGGAGAAGAAACACTAAAATGGAGAATGGATGATGTGAATCTATCACTGATCTTCATGGAATTGGATTTGGGAGCATGAAATTGGACTTCATCTTGATGAAATCATGATTGGAACCCTTTTAGGGCTCCAAAACGGCCCTAAGGAAGCAGCTCTCTCACTCAAAAACCCCAAATTTGCTTTTATAGGTCGGCTGAATTTTCTGGATGAATCAGCTCTAGAAGCGCCGTAATAGGGGTAGGAGCGCCGTTTTTGGGTGCGCCGCAATAGACTAGGAGCGCCGATTTTGAGGCTGAGAGCGCCGCTTTTGGTCACTGACTTTTTAATACACGTTTTAGCACATAGGAGCGCCGCTTTTGATAAATTACAAATTACAAATGCAACATAATAGTAATATATTTAATAAATCAAACAATGCAACATACACCGCTAACAAATTAAACAACTCCATACGACACATTCAATTTAAAGATATGCATATATATGTTGCAAGAGTTTAAAACAGCGCGTCAACTTCAATCAGCTACTTAGTTTTAAGTGTAAGTGATCTTGTTGAAAGCAATTTTAAGATCATGATGATCCACCGGTTGTAGCAAAATCTTATCATCCGCATTCACTGCATGTCACCTATTTCCTCGGGTCCACATCAGCCTTGATAGATGACGAGAATAACAGCTCATGTAATCGTCATTTCTCAACTCGTCTATCATATTGGTCCTCGATGATGGTTCAAGTTTTATTGACTTGTAAGTTCTGAGTGCATACAGTCAAGTACTGCATACTTAACTTAAACTTAAAAACTTATAGTTACACTGTTGGTAAGTACCTGAATACGATGAAATGTTTTGAATATCTGAAAGAATTAATATAGGTGTCTATAATTATACAAAAACATTCATAAGTCACCATGACTATCATAACCAAGTGAAAAAGAAATGACATCTAGCTAAATCCATATTTATAGAATTCTCCACTAACTGCTAACGCACATGAGATGTTTCATTGTTTGCCACTTTAACAAGCTTTGACAACACAATGTATATTGCGTGCGTGTGTGTAATATACACTGCATTGTCAAAGCTTGTAGCAGTGGCAAACAATCAAACAGGCCCTACGTATTAAAGTTGTTGGAGAAAAATTTTAATAAATATGAAATTAAGTAGATATCATCTCTCTTTCACTTGGTTATAAGAGTCATATGCTGCACTTGATGGCTGTTGTTATATGAAAAAAAGACACCTATGTTATTCCATTAGCGTATTTAAAACATTCCACCATTTTCAAGTACATATTTACTATCGTATCCACTAACAGTGTAACTATAATTTTATAAGTCTAAGTTTAAATACACAGTAGATTAACTCTATGCACTCTACACTTATAATGCAATAAAACTGGAAGCAACATCGAGGACAAATATGCTCGACAAGTTGAGAAATGATGGGTACTAGAACTTATATTTTCATCATCTAACGAGGCTGATGGAGAACCGAGAAAAATGGTGACTGCAGATGACAACATCATGCAACAAATGATGTATCATCAAGAAATTAAAAATATCGTCAGCAATATCAATTACCCTGAATAATAATGTAGATGATCAGTTATCCTGAAAAATCCAAGATTCAGTGATGAGATGTTTTAAGCTCGTGAAACATTATTTTTTGTGCTTTTTTGACTTCAACGACATTTTTGCAACCAACAATGAGTGATGCGCTGTGCTCAATGCATTATGCGCAATGGGTGATATAATAGTGTAACCAACAACGATTCTCGATCACCAAACATCACGCACCAAGTTACATGCATCATGTGTGGTGCGTGATGCGTGGTCAGAGGGCATTATTACAATTATTGAAATTCGAGGGCATATTGTCAAATAATTTCGGGAATGAGGGCATTTTGACCAATTTTTCTTATTAGTAGGTCCAGCCTATTATATTGATGGACTATGATCTATTAGGATTTTAAAGTTTCACGAATATATATTATCAAAACACGATCTTTAACAAGACGTTAGAGGCGAAAAAGCAACATTACATTGAATTTTTTTTTTTTTTTTTTTTTGACAGTTGTTAGGATCACCCATGGGGGACTTAACCACCCACGCGTTCATCTCCTACACAGTTATACTCGCCCCTCAACTGCGTGCCCAGGAGGAAACCCGCACCAATCCCATACGGGGCATGGACGGTAAAATTAAACATAGAGTCAATTCAACTTAGTTCCTTTAATATTTCAGAGACAATTGGAAACATACTGAACAATGGTTGGATTTTGGACAAATTATTCATCTCACCTTCCCCATACACCACGCACGTGGTATTGGGTTTTGTTTTCTTATTGTTGTTGTTGTATTATCATTAATAACTCAAAGAAATTTAAGCGACCTTATAATATGAAATAAACTAATCACAAGTTGTCTCACCACCAAAACCAGAATCTAAGTACCCTGCACCATTAAGATGGCTGACATCACCCCATGACTTGATGGCCCATTCATCTGAATCCGATAAGTGAAGTACATTGACCGAAACGTTCACTATCTTTTCTGCTCGATCACTTTTTTCATTAGAAACCCGCCAGTGAAAGGCTCTGATCACACCGCTATGAGTCACCACCACCACCCGCTCCCCTGTGAAAAGTTATGGTTAATCTTTTTAGATGGTTTTATTATTAGAATAAACAAGAAATGATGAATAATGATTTATCTAATTGAACAGAATCGCCAAAAAAAAGATGGGCGTGATAGGTGGCCAATGAGTTTATCTGGATTTAGTTATGATTGTACCTCTGTGTTTAGTGGCAATTGTCTGCAATGAATCTGTGCAACGTTTATAAAGTTGATTCAGACTTTCGCCACCACCCTACACGAACAATAAACTTATGAGAACTCTTTTCGTCAGACAAATGAATCGATGGCAGAGTATCATGCATAATCAACTTTTAATAAACAGTTGCTGCTTTAGAAACAAGAAACTTGCTATTGCGGCCTTGACAATTATG
Organism: Rutidosis leptorrhynchoides; assembly: GCF_046630445.1. Classification (NCBI taxonomy): domain Eukaryota; kingdom Viridiplantae; phylum Streptophyta; class Magnoliopsida; order Asterales; family Asteraceae; genus Rutidosis; species Rutidosis leptorrhynchoides. The sequence goes on from NC_092334.1 coordinate 317,523,971, forward strand.
GTTTTATGGCATCTATCAATAGAGAAAGCAACTTCGACCCATTTGATGAAAACAGGGGTCGATTTGGGTTGTATTTTCTCAAACAGATCAAATTAATTAACTTAAGTGAAAAAGAATATCAAATGGGTTAAAGTATCAAATGGGTTGAAAGTTGCCCAAAGCCTTTTTTCAGACATACAACCTCCTTAAATCGATTTTATCCAAAGATTTTGAGTAGTATTCGAATAACATTGTTTTTATACTCATAAAAACGTCTTAACAATATAAAAAAAATTATACAACGGACAAAAATGTTTTTGTTGGAAGCAGGTTGAAAGTTGCCCAAAAATATTTGAGTAATATTCTAATAACGTGTTTACATTCAACCCGTGCATATTAAAATTCAACTAGTGCATTTGAAGAGAAGAATTATAATCAGTATAAGCTTAAAGACAATAGGAAGAATCCATGGTACTTACTGGAATTTCAACATCCCTTCCGTGAGATCGTAGAGCTTCATATGCTTTCCTGTTGATTGCGTGTGCTTCGCTATATAAAACACCTTGAAGAACACCGAAATGTCTTTCTCGTAAGTTTGGATCTTGAATTACCTAACATATATACGAATATGAGAAAGCAAATTTGATGCTTGAAGACCACATAGTTTCCATTTAGTTAATTATTAATGTTGTATCTTTTGCTGGATTTTATTTAATTTTTCACTGAGCTCAAAACAATGCTAGAATTTTTCGAAACTATTGTATACGTTCTATCGTATCTACATTACTTATGCAAAGAAGCCATGAATGTTAGAATTATCCCTAATTTGTAATTTATGTGGCCTTTTACCTATGTTTTCCTACATGACAATAACTAAGCTAATTGACAGTTATTTGATAGAAATAACTTTCATAACTATATAAATATAACTATATAATAACCTAACTCTATGTTTCCAATCAAGTATTTTCTCAGATTATCAAGAACGCCATAATTCAAAAGAATAATTCATTCATCGGATTATTGGCATCAACACTGAAATCGATTAACCCTACGATTATGACTTCATCATCAAACTCTAATTATAAATCGATTCTTCTATCAAGTAAGTTTTTGTTTGATGTTCTTGATATTAATTGTGATTGTGAGATTGATCCTATAATTTATGATTAATTAATACAACAATGAATGTTTACCAAAATCATACCTGAAGACCCCCACAGCTGTTTGCTATAGTCTCTGCAGTTTCAAGAGCTCGTTTTAGGTCAGAAGAATACATGGCAGATATTTTGAACTCTTTCGCTAATCTTTCAGCCACCTTCAAGGAGATCAATCATACATTTGAGGGTTATTAAGGTTTGATATTACTTTAAAAAAAATAAGGTACAACAACCTTAGCATAACTTTGAAGGATAAAAGATGTGTAACTTACTGCAACTGCTTGCTGCTTTCCAACATCATTTAGGTCAATATCTAAATGTCCCTAGTCAGCAAAAAGTGTAAATCTTAGAAGAAAAGTGAAAGCTCAAAAGGGAACAATCGACTGACTAACACAAGAAAGAAACTTTTCAACATAATAAAAATTATGGAACTACGATGCAATTCGAACAAAATCATTTCTAATAAGACAATTCTAACAAACACTGATTGGATGTCAAATTGCAATTAAGTAGCAAGCTAGTTTACATGCATGTAAAGACACTTTGACACTTAGGATATATAGTTGAAGATAAACCTATAATAACTTTGCAGGTACAACTTATTACACTACACATGATCATGGTTCAGACAACTTGAAATAATCTTTAGGGTTGTTGTAACAAATGTTGTTGTCATCCATGATCTTCAACAAGTAACTTATACATGTTCGAATAATCTTTAAGTTAACTAATTAGTAATCTATAGTCAATTAATAACACTTATATTAGCGTAATGAGATAAAAACCTGGATTCTTTTAGCGGCATTCCACACGGTTTGACCATGACGAACAACTATAATCTCAGTTATATTCTTGTCAACAGTACTCAGTTCCTCATCACTACTGCAATTATATAAATATAAATAAGGAATATGGATTGTATTATATTATAGCAGTTCAAATCATTCAAAACTCAATGAATCATACGATAAAATTAAGAAAATAAACTTCACCTTAATTATACCTTTATTGATAGGACATAAACAAAACTACATAATCAAATTTATTCATGAACTGAATCGACATATTTGACTACATTAACGCCCTATAAATTATAGACAACGTAGCAGTAAATTTTGACACAATAATGTATACACATGGGTAGTCATCGATCAAATAAAATAAAATTATATATTAACACGAAATACTTGGTTATTTGAAAGTATACTAACTTGGATTGAGTATTGGCCATGGAAGAAGGGGATGATGAACTTGAAGTTGTGAGATGGAGAAGCTGCTGTGTTGTATTAAGAGTGGTAAGGAAATGCAGGGTGATTCATAAATACTGATTCCCCGGTTAACTTAAATAGGTTTGTTTAAATAGTTAACAAAGACTGTTTTTGTTGTATTTATCAATTTAAACGGTTAAAAAAAGACTCATAGTGGAAACTACGGATGGCCTTTTTGACTTTTGTTTTATTTGTCTACTACACTAGTTCTTTTGTTGGCTTCTTTTCGTTTAAATTTGTTGTTTGTTAGGTTTTGGTTTTTGTTGTTTTAGAATTTGGTTTGTCGTTGTAGGGTTTTCTTTGTTGCTTAATAATTTAGAGAAATTTTGCACCATTCAGATGGCTGACATCACCCCATGACTTGATGACCCATTCATCCGAATCCGATAAGTGAAGTACATTGACCGAAACGTTCACTATCTTTTCTGCTCGATCACTTTTTCCATTAGAAACCCGCCAGTGAAGGGCTCTGATCACACCGCTATGAGTCACCACCACCACCCGCTCCCCTATGAAAAGTTATGGTTAATCTTTTTCAATGGTTCAACCATTAGAACAATGATTTATCTATTTAAAGAAATTGATAAAAAAAAATTATGCGGGATAAGTGACCAATGATCTCATGTTGTATCAATTAATGATTGGTACCTCGGTGTTTAGTGGCAATTGTCTGCACTGATGTTGTGCAACGTTTATAGAGTTGATTCAGACTTTCACCACCACCCTACACAAACAATAAACGTATGAAATCTCACTTTTTGTCTGACAAATTAATCAATGTCAAAGTTGTATGCATAATCAAATTTTAATAAACAGTAGCTGTTTTAGAAACAAGAAACTTGCTGATGTGGTCTGGATGATTATGGATTTTTGGCATCTACCAGTAGAGAAAGCAACTTCGACCCGTTTGATGGAAACAGGGGTTAATTTGGGTTGTGTTTTCTCAAATGGGTCAAATTAACTAATCTATGTGAGCCAAGAAAAATATGAGTATCATATTCGTCAAAGGATCAGATGGGTTGAAAGTTGCCCAAAGTCTATTTTTGAAGCATACAACCTCCTAAATCTTTTTATCGATAGATTTTTGAGTATTATTCGAATAACATTGTTTTTACTCATAATAAACTTATTAAACATTTATAAACATTCATATAACTGACAAAAACGTGTCTGCCGATAACAGGTTAAAGTTGCCTAAAGATATTTTGAATAATATTCTAATACCATGTCGAGCATCTTAAATTTCAAATCGTAGAGCTTCATATGCTTTCCTTTTGATTGCGGGTGCTTCACTATATAAAACACCTTGAAGTTCACCAAAGTGTCTTTCTCGTAAATTTGGATCTTGAATTACCTAACATATATAGGAACATGAGAAAGCAAATTTGATGATTGAAGATCACATAGTTTCCATTTAGTTTATTATTAATGTTGTATCTTTTGCTAGATTTAATTCAATTTTTCACCGAGTTCAAAACAATCCTAGAATTTTTCTAAACTATTATATACTCTCTACTGGTATTAACATTGATTGTTGGAAAAATCAGTTTTCAAGTGTAATTTTCCAAAAATTTAGACCTAAATACATACGTGTATTTAATGTATATATGAGTAATATTTTATATCATTACGTAGCCCATGACAAAGGCTTCACAACGGTATATCATGTGTCCAAAATTATGTTGCGGTGAATGAGATATCGTGCTTCAAAGTAAGGTGGTTAGTGCTGAAAATTAAGAGGAAACGGGGCTGTTTTGGGTCAACTTTGCACCCGACCCGTTGGACTGTTTTTTGACCCGTAACCCATCAATTTATGTGGGTTAGGTTAACCCACCAGCTGGCTTTATTCCAGAATTTTCTCTATATCATTTCCATACTTATGAGGTCTTATTTTTAGTAAGCAAATCATGGACGTATAAATAGACATCATATTCCTCAGCTTGTAGACACAACCAAGAAAAACACATCAAACACACACATTTATTCTCTGAAATTTTCAGACAAGTCTCGACTCCGACTGTACACAGCTTTGCCCTTGTACCCTGAGACGTGTAGACGGCGAATCTGTTTAAGGGAACTGTGTTAAAAACGGGCCTCGACTCATTATCCGTTAGATGAAAATCCTATTGCTTATTCTCATGTATGAATACATTCATATTTATACATATTTTATTCATTATATAAATGATATGTTATTCTGGTACCTCATACATCCTACACTGATGTCATTTTTCAAATACACGATATATGCAAAGAAGCCATAAATGTTAGAATTATCCCTAATTTATGTGGTCTTTTATCATTTGACCCTTTGTCTGAATGACAATAAGTAACCTAACTCTAATTGATATTATTTGATGAAAATAACTATGATAACAATGAGGAATATTCAAATGAATCTAACTTTTAAGTTGAGATCCAAGAGATCAATCAGAGTGCGACATAATCACATGTGATTGATAAAAAAAATATTTCAAAATTTTTCATTTTGAAAAAAAAAATTCAAATTTTTTTTTTCAATCACTTATGATTGGATTTGACATGCAGTAAATCAGATGTGATTCTGCATGCCAATCATATGTGATTGTAAAACTCAATTACATGTGATTCGGCATGTCAAATCCAATCACATGTGATTGAAAAAAACAAATTGGGAATTTTTTTTTTTTTAAATTTTGAATTTTTCTTTTTCAATAGGGAAGTGATATGTACACAACTCAAAATTGTTATGTACACAACCTTCATGCTTTATAGTGTTGTACTGTATAACACTGTAAAACATCATGGTTGTGTACATAACAATTTTAGGTTGTGTACATATCATCACCATTTTCAATAACATGTGATTGTTGCGCACAAGTCGCACTCTGATTGGTTTCTTAGATTTTAAAGAAATTGTTGAATTCACATTATTATAATGATAACTATATAAATATAACTATAACTATATATAAATATAAATCAAAGGGCGTGGTTTATTTCCTGTAAGTTGTCAATCACATATTTTTTCTGATTATCAAGAATAGCATAATTCAAGAGAAGAATTTATCCATCGGATTATTGGCATCAGTGCTGAAATTGGTTAATCCTACAAATATGACTTTACATCAAACTCTAATTATAAATCGATTCTTCTATCAAGTAAGTTTTTCTTTGATGTTCTTGATATTAATTGTGATTATGAAATTGATCCTATATTTTATTTTATGATTAATTAATTCAAAAATGAATGAATGTTTACCGAAATCATACCTGAAGACTGTTGGGAAATTACGGTCTCACTAATTCCCACCACCCAGCCCAACAATAATAGTAAATAAATAAGAACAATGCACAACACAAGATTTAACGTGAAAACTCCAAAACAGGAGAAAAACCACTGGCCCCCAAAGAGAGAAATACACTATATCACAAATTGTTACAATGATATAGACGACTCTCTTAAGCCAACTACACTCTCCAAAATATTTAACTAATACAACTCTCAAACAAGGGTAAGAAGGAAAGAAATAATCAAATACTTAAAATGTATTGATTAGTGCAATTTGGAAGTGCGGCTTAACACTCCTTTTATAACCAAGTCACCCCCCTCCCACTTCTTCCTCCCACCTATGTGGGATAACATCCATTCACAAATACAAAGCAACCATATCAATTTCTTCTAACCAAAACTATAACCAACAAATCTCCACCTTTTGGATAGAAGAAGATAACCATGCTTCCACTTTGCAAAAGAAACCGACGTAGATGCTTTCTCGACGACAACTTCAAGATCCTCATCTTCATGCCGCTGACATTACCTCTAACCCAAGAAATAAAATTTGCATCTTCATCGAACATTGTCAAGACCCGACAATCATTGTCATAACAGACAATCATAACTCTAAACAGAATTATCATACTCCACCATAAATAGTATCACACTTAGAATATCACATTCCAAGAATTACAATCGGCACATGTTGTATAACCAGCTGAAAAGTTATGGTGCAACTTCCTGTTTGGCTTTCCCTGGAAGTTTCATCAGCTACAACATCAGTTTCCACCACACAACCTGCACCAATGCCAAACCAGTGCCCATGTGCAATTGTGGAACCGCTAACGAACATCCCTTTCCATGGTGGGGCGGACACACCATGAGGATGACGTGACTTCAGAAGAATTCGTCACTCTCCGTAACGACGGAGACAATGTTAGCATCTTTGGAGCCATTTGCCATATTAGCTCCACCTGGACAATTAACCCTTACATGCACAGTCTTTCCGCACTTTCAGCATGTCAGATTCTTTCTAGAGTTTCTCTTCTGTCTATCCGAACACAACAGTACCGTAGCTTCTGATGACGAGACTCCGTTACCTTCCAATCTTTTCTCCTCGGATAGGAGCTTGCTAGTAACATCTTCAAACTTCAATGTTTCTTTCCTGTACAATAGAATAGGTTTCATGTGCTCATAGGATAATGATAAAGATAATATCAACCTCAAAGCTTTGTCTTCATCATCCGTTTTAACTCCAATAGCCTCCAGTTCCGAAACAAAACCGTTAAGAATACTTAGATGATCTAAAATCTTTGAACCCCCATCCATACGCAGAGTATGAAATTGTTCGTTAAAACTGTAACAACCCGACATCGTTTTACCAAAATCACGACCCCAAAAAAAAATTTGTCTGACAGTGTATCTGGACGGCGTCCAGATCCCTGGACGGCGTCCTGTAATGAAGCCTTGGACGGCGTCCTGTAATGAAGCCTTGGACGGCGTCCAAATGAACTAAAGTGAGCTGTCCAGTTTTCTTTGATACGAATGAAAAAAACCGCTTCTCGACACTTTTCAACGAAACCAGTTTCACAATATGTCATATTAAGTAAAACTAAGATATTTCCACCATAAAAACAAGTTTTACAACACCGGGCCTACAATGACCCGTTTTACAAATAAAGTAGCGATTTCGACCCATTTACATCTTTAGACGGATTAGGACTATACAACCCAACCCGATACCAAGAGCATAATCCCGGGGACTACCAAATCCCCAACACACGTCCAAATATCCAAAAGCTAATCCTCCAAGCTTAAGCAATGTCTATCGACCCTAGTCTAGCAACTATGTAACTCCGCATCAACGATACCTATAAAAAGGTAAACAACGAGAGGGTAAGCTAAAGTTTAGTGAGTAAAATAAATAAAATATATACATGCATATACAACTTACCTACTCGCATCCACGACAACACATAATTACATATAATCACATACCCTTTCGTATCAAAAGCTAGTATCATCAAATCGTACAACTAGCAACCTCATAAGCAATCAATGGCTAGTATCGTCAAATCGTACAACTAGCAACGTCATTAGCATAAATAATCATAATAATAATTAAATGCTACCATCAACAAATATAAACCATGGTTAACCAATTCTTCGCAAGGGAATGACTTCTCGAAACACATCATCGATGTTCATAACAACCGTTAGCTCCCAAAAATGGCTATGGTATGCTAAACCCCGAGGTGTTCCAAAAACGACTATGGCATCACCCCCAAGTGTTCCAAAAACGGCTATGGCATCACTTGCTCAACGTGTGAGTAAAACACGGCTATTACTCACAATCATGTGCACAAACACGGCTATGTGTACAATTAATACGGGCAACAACGTGGGAGTAAAACACGGCTATTACTCACCACCATATGCACAAACACGGCTATGTGCGTAATTATCAAAAGTGGACAAAACGGCTATGCCTCACAACTATGGTAGCAAAAACGGCTATGTGACACCATTACTATGGGTAACTATCAATGTGGACAATTACGGCTATGTCCCACAACTATGGTCACAAAACGGCTATGTGACACCATTACTACGGGTAACTATCAATGTGGACAATTACGGCTATGTCCCACAACTATGGTCACAAAACGGCTATGTGACACCATTAACACGGGCACATAAATCATATACATACATACATAGATATTCCACTCACCTCGAATTGCCTGCACAAGTCATAAATGTAAATCGCCTCCAAAAGCAACCGAGCAAACCTTTTACCAACACCATCACAACGTAGCTAAGGATGAGATGAACAACTTTTACTCTCGCGACTTGACCCATTTCACCCTTCTTCTTCCTCAAATGGAGCTCTCTCTCACTAAAAACACTTCCTCTCTCTAGGGCTTGAAGATGAGAGTGTTGGTGGGTGAAATGTGATCCACAAATGAGGTTGGATCAGTTTTAGAGGCTCCAAACCGACCCCCAAGTGATAAGACACAAATACCCCTTTAAAATTCATTAAAATTCCAACAATTGGCCTGTCAGGCCATTTGGACGGCGTCCAAAATGGCTGGACGGCGTCCAACCTTTCACTGGTGGACGGCGTCCCAAAATCTGGACGGAGTCCCACTGAACTGAGTCTGAAACTGAACTTGTTTTGGTCGTAACTTTCAAACCGTAGCTCCTTTTTTGATGAATCAAATATCGTTGGAAACGTAAAGAGATTTACTATCCAATGGTAAGGTTTTAGAACATCAAATCTGAAATGTCCCGTTCTTATTGATTAAAAACGTTCCATATTAATTGATTTCGTTGCGAGGTTTTGACCTCTATATGAGACGTTTTTCAAAGACTGCATTCATTTTTAAAACAAACCATAACCTTTATTTCATAAATAAAGGTTTAAAAAGCTTTACGTAGATTATCAAATAATGATAATGTAAAATATCCTGTTTACACACGACCATTACATAATGGTTTACAATACAAATATGTTACATCAAAATCAGTTTCTTGAATGCAGTTTTTACACAATATCATACAAACATGGACTCCAAATCTTGTCCTTATTTTAGTATGCAACAGCGGAAGCTCTTAATATTCACCTGAGAATAAACATGCTTTAAACGTCAACAAAAATGTTGGTGAGTTATAGGTTTAACCTATATATATCAAATCGTAACAATAGACCACAAGATTTCATATTTCAATACACATCCCATACATAGAGATAAAAATCATTCATATGGTGAACACCTGGTAACCGACAATAACAAGATGCATATATAAGAATATCCCCATCATTCCGGGACACCCTTCGGATATGATATAAATTTCGAAGTACTAAAGCATCCGGTACTTTGGATGGGGTTTGTTAGGCCCAATAGATCTATCTTTAGGATTCGCGTCAATTAGGGTGTCTGTTCCCTAATTCTTAGATTACCAGACTTAATAAAAAGGGGCATATTCGATTTTGATAATTCAACCATAGAATGTAGTTTCACGTACTTGTGTCTATTTTGTAAATCATTTATAAAACATGCATGTATTCTCATCCCAAAAATATTAGATTTTAAAAGTGGGACTATAACTCACTTTCACAGATTTTTACTTCGTCGGGAAGTAAGACTTGGCCACTGTTGATTCACGAACCTATAACAATATATACATATATATTAAAGTATGTTCAAAATATATTTACAACACTTTTAATATATTTTGATGTTTTAAGTTTATTAAGTCAGCTGTCCTCGTTAGTAACCTATAACTAGTTGTCCACAGTTAGATGTACAGAAATAAATCAATAAATATTATCTTGAATCAATCCACGACCCAGTGTATACGTATCTCAGTATTGATCACAACTCAAACTATATATATTTTGGAATCAACCTCAACCCTGTATAGCTAACTCCAACATTCACATATAGAGTGTCTATGGTTGTTCCGAAATATATATAGATGTGTCGACATGATAGGTCGAAACATTGTATACGTGTCTATGGTATCTCAAGATTACATAATATATAATATAAGTTGATTAAGTTATGGTTGGAATAGATTTGTTACCAATTTTCACGTAGCTAAAATGAGAAAAATTATCCAATCTTGTTTTACCCATAACTTCTTCATTTTAAATCCGTTTTGAGTGAATCAAATTGCTATGGTTTCATATTGAACTCTATTTTATGAATCTAAACAAAAACAGTATAGGTTTCTAGTCGGAAAAATAAGTTACAAGTCGTTTTTGTAAAGGTAGTCATTTCAGTCGAAAGAACGACGTCTAGATGACCATTTTAGAAAACATACTTCCACTTTGAGTTTAACCATAATTTTTGGATATAGTTTCATGTTCATAATAAAAATCATTTTCTCAGAATAACAACTTTTAAATCAAAGTTTATCATAGTTTTTAATTAACTAACCCAAAACAGCCCGCGGTGTTACTACGACGGCGTAAATCCGGTTTTACGGTGTTTTTCGTGTTTCCAGGTTTTAAATCATTAAGTTAGCATATCATATAGATATAGAACATGTGTTTAGTTGATTTTAAAAGTCAATTTAGAAGGATTAACTTTTGTTTGCGAACAAGTTTAGAATTAACTAAACTATGTTCTAGTGATTACAAGTTTAAACCTTCGAATAAGATAGCTTTATATGTATGAATCGAATGATGTTATGAACATCATTACTACCTTAAGTTCCTTGGATGAACCTACTGGAAAAGAGAAAAATGGATCTAGCTTCAATGGATCCTTGGATGGCTCAAAGTTCTTGAAGCAGAATCATGACACGAAAACAAGTTCAAGTAAGATCATCACTTGAAATAAGATTGTTATAGTTATAGAAATTGAACCAAAGTTTGAATATGATTATTACCTTGTATTAGAATGATAACCTACTGTAAGAAACAAAGATTTCTTGAGGTTGGATGATCACCTTACAAGATTGGAAGTGAGCTAGCAAACTTGAAAGTATTCTTGATTTTATGAAACTAGAACTTTTGGAATTTATGAAGAACACTTAGAACTTGAAGATAGAACTTGAGAGAGATCAATTAGATGAAGAAAATTGAAGAATGAAAGTGTTTGTAGGTGTTTTTGGTCGTTGGTGTATGGATTAGATATAAAGGATATGTAATTTTGTTTTCATGTAAATAAGTCATGAATGATTACTCATATTTTTGTAATTTTATGAGATATTTCATGCTAGTTGCCAAATGATGGTTCCCACATGTGTTAGGTGACTCACATGGGCTGCTAAGAGCTGATCATTGGAGTGTATATACCAATAGTACATACATCTAAAAGCTGTGTATTGTACGAGTACGAATACGGGTGCATACGAGTAGAATTGTTGATGAAACTGAACGAGGATGTAATTGTAAGCATTTTTGTTAAGTAGAAGTATTTTGATAAATGTCTTGAAGTCTTTCAAAAGTGTATGAATACATATTAAAACACTACATGTATATACATTTTAACTGAGTCGTTAAGTCATCGTTAGTCGTTACATGTAAATGTTGTTTTGAAACCTTTAGGTTAACGATCTTGTTAAATGTTGTTAACCCAATGTTTATAATATCAAAAGAGATTTTAAATTATTATATTATCATGATATTATGATGTACGAATATCTCTTAATATGATATATATACATTAAATGTCGTTACAACGATAATCGTTACATATATGTCTCGTTTCAAAATCATTAAGTTAGTAGTCTTGTTTTTACATATGTAGTTCATTGTTAATATAATTAATGATATGTTTACTTATCATAATATCATGTTAACTATATATATAACCATATATATGTCATCATATAGTTTTTACAAGTTTTAACGTTCGTGAATCACCGGTCAACTTGGGTGGTCAATTGTCTATATGAAACCTATTTCAATTAATCAAGTCTTAACAAGTTTGATTGCTTAACATGTTGGAAACATTTAATCATGTAAATATCAATCTCAATTAATATATATAAACATGGAAAATTTCGGGTCACTACAGTACCTACCCGTTAAATAAATTTCGTCCCGAAATTTTAAGCTGTTGAAGGTGTTGACGAATCTTCTGGAAATAGATGCGGGTATTTCTTCTTCATCTGATCTTCACGCTCCCAGGTGAACTCGGGTCCTCTACGAGCATTCCATCGAACCTTAACAATTGGTATCTTGTTTTGCTTAAGTCTTTTAACCTCACGATCCATTATTTCGACGGGTTCTTCGATGAATTGAAGTTTTTCGTTGATTTGGATTTCATCTAACGGAATAGTGAGATCTTCTTTAGCAAAACATTTCTTCAAATTCGAGACGTGGAAAGTGTTATGTACAGCCGCGAGTTGTTGAGGTAACTCAAGTCGGTAAGCTACTGGTCCGACACGATCAATAATCTTGAATGGTCCAATATACCTTGGATTTAATTTCCCTCGTTTACCAAATCGAACAACGCCTTTCCAAGGTGAAACTTTAAGCATGACCATCTCTCCAATTTCAAATTCTATATCTTTTCTTTTAATGTCAGCGTAGCTCTTTTGGCGACTTTGGGCGGTTTTCAACCGTTGTTGAATTTGGATGATCTTCTCGGTAGTTTCTTGTATAATCTCCGGACCCGTAATCTGTCTATCCCCCACTTCACTCCAACAAATCGGAGACCTGCACTTTCTACCATAAAGTGCTTCAAACGGCGCCATCTCAATGCTTGAATGGTAGCTGTTGTTGTAGGAAAATTCTACTAACGGTAGATGTCGATCCCAACTGTTTCTGAAATCAATAACACATGCTCGTAGCATGTCTTCAAGTGTTTGTATCGTCCTTTCGCTCTGCCCATCAGTTTGTGGATGATAGGCAGTACTCATGTCTAGACGAGTTCCTAATGCTTGCTGTAATGTCTGCCAGAATCTTGAAATAAATCTGCCATCCCTATCAGAGATAATAGAGATTGGTATTCCATGTCTGGAGACGACTTCCTTCAAATACAGTCGTGCTAACTTCTCCATCTTGTCATCTTCTCTTATTGGTAGGAAGTGTGCTGATTTGGTGAGACGATCAACTATTACCCAAATAGTATCAAAACCACTTGCAGTCCTTGGCAATTTAGTGATGAAATCCATGGTAATGTTTTCCCATTTCCATTCCGGGATTTCGGGTTGTTGAAGTAGACCTGATGGTTTCTGATGCTCAGCTTTGACCTTAGAACACGTCAAACATTCTCCTACGTATTTAGCAACATCGGCTTTCATACCCGGCCACCAAAAATGTTTCTTGAGATCCTTGTACATCTTCCCCGTTCCAGGATGTATTGAGTATCTGGTTTTATGAGCTTCTCTAAGTACCATTTCTCTCATATCTCCAACTTTTGGTACCCAAATCCTTTCAGCCCTATACCGGGTTCCGTCTTCCCGAATATTAAGATGCTTCTCTGATCCTTTGGGTATTTCATCCTTTAAATTTCCCTCTTTTAAAACTCCTTGTTGCGCCTGCTTTATTTGAGTAGTAAGGTTATTATGAATCATTATATTCATAGATTTTACTCGAATGGGTTCTCTGTCCTTCCTGCTCAAGGCATCGGCTACCACATTTGCCTTCCCCGGGTGGTAACGAATCTCAAAGTCGTAATCATTCAATAATTCAATCCACCTACGCTGCCTCATATTCAGTTGTTTCTGATTAAATATGTGTTGAAGACTTTTGTGGTCGGTATATATAATACTTTTGACCCCATATAAGTAGTGCCTCCAAGTCTTTAATGCAAAAACAACCGCGCCCAATTCCAAATCATGCGTCGTATAATTTTGTTCGTGATTCTTCAATTGTCTAGACGCATAAGCAATCACCTTCGTTCGTTGCATTAATACACAACCGAGACCTTGCTTTGATGCATCACAATAAATCACAAAATCATCATTCCCTTCAGGCAATGACAATATAGGTGCCGTAGTTAGCTTTTTCTTCAATAACTGAAATGCTTTCTCTTGTTCATCATTCCATTCAAATTTCTTCCCTTTATGCGTTAATGCAGTCAAGGGTTTTGCTATTCTGGAAAAGTCTTGGATGAACCTTCTGTAGTAACCAGCTAGTCCTAAAAACTGGCGTATGTGTTTCGGAGTTTTCGGGGTTTCCCACTTTTCAACAGTTTCTATCTTTGCCGGATCCACCTTAATACCTTCTTTGTTCACTATGTGACCGAGGAATTGAACTTCTTCCAACCAAAATGCACACTTTGAAAACTTAGCGTACAATTCTTCCTTCCTCAATACTTCTAACACCTTTCTCAAATGTTCACCGTGTTCTTGGTCATTCTTTGAGTAAATAAGTATGTCGTCAATGAAAACAATGACAAACTTGTCAAGGTATGGTCCACACACTCGGTTCATAAGGTCCATGAACACAGCTGGTGCATTAGTTAAACCAAACGGCATGACCATAAACTCGTAATGACCGTAACGTGTTCTGAAAGCAGTCTTTGGAATATCATCTTCTTTCACCCGCATTTGATGATACCCGGAACGTAAGTCAATCTTTGAATAAACAGACGAGCCTTGTAGTTGATCAAATAAGTCGTCGATTCTCGGTAGTGGGTAGCGGTTCTTGATGGTAAGTTTGTTCAACTCTCGGTAGTCGATACACAACCTGAATGTACCATCTTTCTTCTTGACAAACAAAACAGGAGCTCCCCACGGTGATGTGCTTGGTCGAATGAAACCACGCTCTAAAAGTTCTTGTAATTGGCTTTGCAGTTCTTTCATCTCGCTGGGTGCGAGTCTGTAAGGAGCACAAGCTATTGGTGCAGCTCCTGGTACAAGATCTATTTGAAATTCAACGGATCGATGTGGGGGTAATCCCTGTAATTCTTTCGGAAATACATCGGGAAATTCTTTTGCAATGGGAACATCATTGATGCTCTTTTCTTCAGTTTGTACTTTCTCGACGTGTGCTAAAACAGCATAGCAACCTTTTCTTATTAGTTTTTGTGCCTTCAAATTACTAATAAGATGTAGCTTCGTGTTGCCCTTTTCTCCGTACACCATTAAGGGTTTTCCTTTTTCTCGTATAATGCGAATTGCATTTTTGTAACAAACGATCTCCGCTTTCACTTCTTTCAACCAGTCCATACCGATTATCACATCAAAACTCCCTAACTCTACTGGTATCAAATCAATCTTAAATGTTTCGCTAACCAGTTTAATTTCTCGATTCCGACATATATTATCTGCTGAAATTAATTTACCATTTGCTAATTCGAGTAAAAATTTACTATCCAAAGGCGTCAATGGACAACTTAATTTAGCACAAAAATCTCTACTCATATAGCTTCTATCCGCACCCGAATCAAATAAAACGTAAGCAGATTTATTGTCAATAAGAAACGTACCCGTAACAAGCTCCGGGTCTTCCTGTGCCTCTGCCGCATTAATATTGAAAACTCTTCCACGGCCTTGTCCATTCGTGTTCTCCTGGTTCGGGCAATTTCTAATAATGTGGCCCGGTTTTCCACATTTATAACAAACTACATTGGCATAACTTGCTCCGACACTACTTGCTCCACCATTACTCGTTCCGACACCATTTGTTCCTTTCGTTCTATTAACCCCTGGTCCGTAGACCTCACACTTCACCGCGCTATGACCATTTCTTTTACACTTGTTGCAAAATTTGGTGCAGAACCCCGAGTGATTCTTTTCACACCTTTGGCATAGCTGCTTCTGATTGTTGTTGTTGTTGTTGCGGTTATTATTGTTGTTGGGATGATTGTTGTAGTTGCTGTTGTTGTTGTTGTTGTTGTTGTTGGGCCGTTTGTTGTAGTTGCGATTGATGTTGCGATTGTTGGGATAATTGTTGCGATTATTGTTGTAATTACTGTTGTTGTTGTATTGGTGATTCTTATCACCGTTTTCCTCCCACTTTCTTTTGACTTGCTTCACATTGGCCTCTTCAGCAGTCTGTTCTTTAATTCTTTCTTCAATCTGGTTCACTAGTTTGTGAGCCATTCTACATGCCTGTTGTATGGAGGCGGGCTCGTGTGAACTTATATCTTCTTGAATTCTTTCCGGTAATCCTTTCACAAATGCGTCGATCTTCTCTTCCTCATCTTCGAATGCTCCCGGACACAATAGGCACAATTCTGTGAATCGTCTTTCGTACGTGGTAATATCAAATCCTTGGGTTCGTAACCCTCTAAGTTCTGTCTTGAGCTTATTGACCTCGGTTCTGGGACGGTACTTCTCGTTCATCAAGTGCTTGAATGCTGACCACGGTAGTGCGTACGCATCGTCTTGTCCCACTTGCTCTAGATAGGTATTCCACCATGTTAACGCAGAACCTGTGAAGGTATGCGTAGCGTACTTTACTTTGTCCTCTTCAGTACACTTACTTATGGCAAACACCGATTCGACCTTCTCGGTCCACCGTTTCAATCCGATCGGTCCTTCGGTTCCATCAAATTCCAAAGGTTTGCAGGCAGTGAATTCTTTGTAGGTGCATCCTACACGATTTCCTGTACTGCTAGATCCAAGGTTATTGTTGGTATGTAGCGCAGCCTGTACTGCGGCTATGTTTGAAGCTAGAAAAGTACGGAATTCCTCTTCATTCATATTCACGGTGTGTCGAGTAGTCGGTGCCATTTCCTTCAAAATAGTTAAATGGAACAAGTTAATCATACAGAATATTAAGAGTAGTTAATAGTATTTCGTAGCATAATATGAACTCATTTATAAAAGCTTTTTCTTCATATTAGCGTTTTATAAGTTTAAATTCGGGTAGTACCTACCCGTTAAGTTCATACTTAGTAGCTAATATACAATTCAACTACTACAATTCTATATGAAAAACTGATTATAATAATATTTCGCGTTCAAACTTTTATACAATATTTTACAAACTTACAATACCGCTTATTTTACATAAAGCATGAAATATAGCACACAATAACTTTGATACAAGATAGTTGTGAAGATAATTCTAGCTAGTACACAAGTCGTTCAGCAAAGGCAATAAAGACACGTAATTCATACGTCCAGAAACAAGTCATGCATTCTGGTTTTACTAGGACTACTTCCCATCCTTGGTCTTGTGCAACATAACCGTTATGGCCATTGATAAGACAGCGTGTTGTAGCGTCGTCAAAGGGACGAGGGTTACGTAATGTCCAACAGTCCCGTAATAATCTAAAAACCTCATTTCTTACCCCAATTACCGACTCCGTCACTTGTGGAAACGTTTTGTTTAATAGTTGTAGCCCGATGTTCTTGTTCTCACTTTGGTGAGAAGCGAACATTACTAATCCGTAAGCATAACATGCTTCTTTATGTTGCATGTTAGCCGCTTTTTCTAAATCACGAAGTCCAATATTCGGATATATTGAGTCAAAATAATTTCTTAACCCGTTGCGTAAAATAGCATTTGGGTTCCCCGCAATATATGCGTCAAAGTAAACACATCGTAACTTATGGGTTTCCCAATGTGATATCCCCCATCTTTCAAACGAAAGTCTCTTATAAACCAAGACATTCTTGGAACGTTCTTCGAATGTCTTACAAACTGATCTCGCCTTAAATAGTTGTGCCGAGGAATTCTGGCCGACTCTAGACAAGATTTCATCAATCATGTCTCCGGGTAGGTCTCTTAAAATATTGGGTTGTCTATCCATTTTGTGTTTTTAAACTGTAAAATAGACAAGAGTTAGATTCATAAAAAAATACTTATTAATACAAGCAATTTTTACATATATCATAAAGCATACGAACACTATATTACATATATTACACCACACGAATACAACTATCTTATTCCGACTCGCTCGTTTCTTCTTCTTCGGTTTTGGTTCGTTTTGCCAAGTTTCTAGGGATATATGATGTTCCCCTAATACGAGCCGTCGTGATCCACATTGGTTTAGAAAAACCTGGTGGTTTAGAGGTTCCCGGGTCATTGTTACAACTTAAGGACTTCGGGGGTTGACGATACATATAAAGTTCATCGGGGTTGGAATTAGATTTCTCTATTTTTATGCCCTTTCCCTTATTATTTTCTTTTGCCTTTTTAAATTCAGTTGGGGTAATTTCTATAACATCATCGGAATTCTCGTCGGAATCCGATTCATCGGAGAATTGGTAATCCTCCCAATATTTTGCTTCCTCGGCGGAAACACCATTGACCATAATTAACCTTGGTCGGTTGGTTGAGGATTTTCTTTTACTTAACCGTTTTATTATTTCCCCCACCGGTTCTATTTCTTCATCCGGTTCCGATTCTTCTTCCGGTTCCGATTCTTCTTCCGGTTCCGACTCTTCTTCCGGTTCCTCTTCGGGAACTTGTGAATCAGTCCACGAATCATTCCAATTTACATTTGACTCTTCATTATTATTAGGTGAGTCAATGGAACTTGTTCTAGAGGTAGACATCTATCACATAATATCAAACGCGTTAAGAGATTAATATATCACATAATATTCACATGTTAAAAATATATAGTTTCCAACAAAATTTGTTAAGCAATCATTTTTCAAGTAAACACGGTCGAAGTCCAGACTCACTAATGCATCCTAACAAACTCGATAAGACACACTAATGTAAAATTCTGGTTCTCTAAGACCAACGCTCGGATACCAACTGAAATGTCCCGTTCTTATTGATTAAAAACGTTCCATATTAATTGATTTCGTTGCGAGGTTTTGACCTCTATATGAGACGTTTTTCAAAGACTGCATTCATTTTTAAAACAAACCATAACCTTTATTTCATAAATAAAGGTTTAAAAAGCTTTACGTAGATTATCAAATAATGATAATCTAAAATATCCTGTTTACACACGACCATTACATAATGGTTTACAATACAAATATGTTACATCAAAATCAGTTTCTTGAATGCAGTTTTTACACAATATCATACAAACATGGACTCCAAATCTTGTCCTTATTTTAGTATGCAACAGCGGAAGCTCTTAATATTCACCTGAGAATAAACATGCTTTAAACGTCAACAAAAATGTTGGTGAGTTATAGGTTTAACCTATATATATCAAATCGTAACAATAGACCACAAGATTTCATATTTCAATACACATCCCATACATAGAGATAAAAATCATTCATATGGTGAACACCTGGTAACCGACAATAACAAGATGCATATATAAGAATATCCCCATCATTCCGGGACACCCTTCGGATATGATATAAATTTCGAAGTACTAAAGCATCCGGTACTTTGGATGGGGTTTGTTAGGCCCAATAGATCTATCTTTAGGATTCGCGTCAATTAGGGTGTCTGTTCCCTAATTCTTAGATTACCAGACTTAATAAAAAGGGGCATATTCGATTTTGATAATTCAACCATAGAATGTAGTTTCACGTACTTGTGTCTATTTTGTAAATCATTTATAAAACATGCATGTATTCTCATCCCAAAAATATTAGATTTTAAAAGTGGGACTATAACTCACTTTCACAGATTTTTACTTCGTCGGGAAGTAAGACTTGGCCACTGTTGATTCACGAACCTATAACAATATATACATATATATTAAAGTATGTTCAAAATATATTTACAACACTTTTAATATATTTTGATGTTTTAAGTTTATTAAGTCAGCTGTCCTCGTTAGTAACCTATAACTAGTTGTCCACAGTTAGATGTACAGAAATAAATCAATAAATATTATCTTGAATCAATCCACGACCCAGTGTATACGTATCTCAGTATTGATCACAACTCAAACTATATATATTTTGGAATCAACCTCAACCCTGTATAGCTAACTCCAACATTCACATATAGAGTGTCTATGGTTGTTCCGAAATATATATAGATGTGTCGACATGATAGGTCGAAACATTGTATACGTGTCTATGGTATCTCAAGATTACATAATATATAATATAAGTTGATTAAGTTATGGTTGGAATAGATTTGTTACCAATTTTCACGTAGCTAAAATGAGAAAAATTATCCAATCTTGTTTTACCCATAACTTCTTCATTTTAAATCCGTTTTGAGTGAATCAAATTGCTATGGTTTCATATTGAACTCTATTTTATGAATCTAAACAAAAACAGTATAGGTTTCTAGTCGGAAAAATAAGTTACAAGTCGTTTTTGTAAAGGTAGTCATTTCAGTCGAAAGAACGACGTCTAGATGACCATTTTAGAAAACATACTTCCACTTTGAGTTTAACCATAATTTTTGGATATAGTTTCATGTTCATAATAAAAATCATTTTCTCAGAATAACAACTTTTAAATCAAAGTTTATCATAGTTTTTAATTAACTAACCCAAAACAGCCCGCGGTGTTACTACGACGGCGTAAATCCGGTTTTACGGTGTTTTTCGTGTTTCCAGGTTTTAAATCATTAAGTTAGCATATCATATAGATATAGAACATGTGTTTAGTTGATTTTAAAAGTCAATTTAGAAGGATTAACTTTTGTTTGCGAACAAGTTTAGAATTAACTAAACTATGTTCTAGTGATTACAAGTTTAAACCTTCGAATAAGATAGCTTTATATGTATGAATCGAATGATGTTATGAACATCATTACTACCTTAAGTTCCTTGGATGAACCTACTGGAAAAGAGAAAAATGGATCTAGCTTCAATGGATCCTTGGATGGCTCAAAGTTCTTGAAGCAGAATCATGACACGAAAACAAGTTCAAGTAAGATCATCACTTGAAATAAGATTGTTATAGTTATAGAAATTGAACCAAAGTTTGAATATGATTATTACCTTGTATTAGAATGATAACCTACTGTAAGAAACAAAGATTTCTTGAGGTTGGATGATCACCTTACAAGATTGGAAGTGAGCTAGCAAACTTGAAAGTATTCTTGATTTTATGAAACTAGAACTTTTGGAATTTATGAAGAACACTTAGAACTTGAAGATAGAACTTGAGAGAGATCAATTAGATGAAGAAAATTGAAGAATGAAAGTGTTTGTAGGTGTTTTTGGTCGTTGGTGTATGGATTAGATATAAAGGATATGTAATTTTGTTTTCATGTAAATAAGTCATGAATGATTACTCATATTTTTGTAATTTTATGAGATATTTCATGCTAGTTGCCAAATGATGGTTCCCACATGTGTTAGGTGACTCACATGGGCTGCTAAGAGCTGATCATTGGAGTGTATATACCAATAGTACATACATCTAAAAGCTGTGTATTGTACGAGTACGAATACGGGTGCATACGAGTAGAATTGTTGATGAAACTGAACGAGGATGTAATTGTAAGCATTTTTGTTAAGTAGAAGTATTTTGATAAATGTCTTGAAGTCTTTCAAAAGTGTATGAATACATATTAAAACACTACATGTATATACATTTTAACTGAGTCGTTAAGTCATCGTTAGTCGTTACATGTAAATGTTGTTTTGAAACCTTTAGGTTAACGATCTTGTTAAATGTTGTTAACCCAATGTTTATAATATCAAAAGAGATTTTAAATTATTATATTATCATGATATTATGATGTACGAATATCTCTTAATATGATATATATACATTAAATGTCGTTACAACGATAATCGTTACATATATGTCTCGTTTCAAAATCATTAAGTTAGTAGTCTTGTTTTTACATATGTAGTTCATTGTTAATATAATTAATGATATGTTTACTTATCATAATATCATGTTAACTATATATATAACCATATATATGTCATCATATAGTTTTTACAAGTTTTAACGTTCGTGAATCACCGGTCAACTTGGGTGGTCAATTGTCTATATGAAACCTATTTCAATTAATCAAGTCTTAACAAGTTTGATTGCTTAACATGTTGGAAACATTTAATCATGTAAATATCAATCTCAATTAATATATATAAACATGGAAAAGTTCGGGTCACTACAAAATCCAACTTTATTTGGGATCCAAATTTACGCTTACATGCCTCGCATTTCGAATGTCGTTCGAAATAACACGTAACTGAAAACGGGGTGTTACAACTCTCCCCCACTTAAATTGGATCACGTCCTCGTGATCCGCATCAACACTAGAAGTTAAGCACTTCTCCCTCAAACATTTCCTCTTCCAACGCCGAGTCACACAAATAGTAAACTCATCTGAATTCTCGCTTCGTGCTCTAACGTATCATATTACAACAATATCGGGCAATCAACCCACGAGTCAAAACAACCGTAACAGTTGCCTCTTCCCCGAGTATCCAAACTCGTACCATAGTCCTCACAATCGTCCTAAGAGTAGAACAATTTATCGACAATCATCGTTGTCACGCCTCCCGATCCTACGAAACACAACCAAGCCCATCATCCATAACATCATCCGTGAATTCTAAGATCTCACTAACGCTAATGATCACTAGTGTGTACTACCGCAATAAGCGATATCTCATACACTCAACGTCCAGAATTTCCATTTAGGAAATACGAAAAATGCCACATAACCTTTCAAGTCCTTGCTACAAATCGCAACACGCTACATTCATAACTGTATCACTTAACACGATCTACTAAAAACTACTACGTCGTGAACCATGTCTTGCATTAATCCAAATCGAGAAGGATTCATGCTTCCTGAAAATTCCGTACTCATTTGGTTCATAACTGTACTACTCAACCGATCATTCCCGAATATTCTCTAGACCAAGAACCACACTTCCTCCGATCTTCACACCGGATCATCCCTTCAACGAAGAAATTTTAATAACCCCGCAATAACACTTAAGAAGCACCACTTTCCCGCCGATCGATCACACGACTATACGTCACTGGATTAATCTAGGACGACAATAATATACCACGAGTTAGACGAAACATCAACACATCGTCATAGGGTTTCTCCTATGAACCGTACAATACGACTTCCTAGTACTAGCATAGAAGCTATTCGTATACTAAAATCCTGTCAACGGAGAATCATCATCACTAAATTTCCGTAATTCGCCACACGACTCACAAAATGGTCACCAAATCCGGATGAACCTTCCTACCTAGTCCGTCCATTAAGGATAGTCTCGACATTTCGATGCAACCTACGGGTCACATCTCTAGGATACACACTCTCACAACCAACACAACATCCGTGTGTCTCTATGTGAGACAATAAGAACCAACATTTTCGCCTCGCAATCGTCCGTAATGTGGAATAATCCACTTGACAACTTCCATGATCACATTTCCCGACATGGAAAATTACGTCTACCACCACAATATCTAACTTGTACCCGTTCAATAATACTATCTGAGTTTCATAGCAACCCGGATTTTACTTTATGATGGCACCTGCAACAACAACTTCATTCTCTCACCTCCATGATCTTCAACTTCGCACTTGGTCTCATACCTCACTTTGGTGCTACACGACCACCTTACGTAAGAAGTCTTACACTTCACTTGATCTAATACCACGGGAGCTTCCTCGGGCGGCAGTAAAAACTCCCCCACTTAGGATATAGCTCCACATTCTTACCGCAAAGATGATAACATCCCGCAGAATTACCATTCCACAACACACATGATCATTCTCATCACTAATCATAAACGCCAAATCACTGCAAATTCACTTTAGGCTCTCAGAGCCATCATACAAAATTACCAGAGATGTCGTAAACGCGACGACTTCACACCTTCATACCACAATTCACGATCGACTGTCTTAATTGTTCACAAAGCGAACTCCACCAAAGTCCCACGTATGACTCTAAGCATAGGCATATGCCACTTCGCTTAATCAGTCATGCATCTTAGTCGAGATCACCCGACCTTTCACGCAACGAACCTTTATCAACAATTGCTCACTCTCATGGAGAAGAGTGACCAATTCGACACAATAATTACATTGACCGCAATATCAACACTTCATCATAACCTTCGGTCTAACCGACCCTTAAGTCCGTCACCAGCTCACCGGTCATATTTACCGATCTATCACTTAAGAGCAACAAGATTCGCTCACCCGTCACTTCATAAGAAGTATTCATCACAATGCTCTTAAAATTCGACTTTCGCAACCGTCGAATTACTATCACCCATCGATCGCTATTATAATCTCCGATGCTTCCAAGGGTATCTCAAGGACACCCTAAGGATAAAGTGATCACACCATCACCGGAGTTGAACATCACACTAGCAGGTATAAGGAGGCACCTGACGCAGTGTTATGCAGACTCCCACCGCAACCTACCGAATTTTAGAACTCGATCTTTAGGTTCCATACCCCCGATGTCACCCATCTCTCCACAATAATGACCCGAAGTCATACCTCCCTGACAAACCTTACGGCCTAACGTCTTATCGAAAGTTCCTTGCGATCACACGCTACCCACAATTTCCCACAAGGCCAAAACGATATAGCCTAACGAAGCCCTTCCTCTAACACTAAGGAGATGGTTGAGAACACCAAGTCTTACACCCTTCCACATATCGGCACAATCACAACAACAGGGGTATTCCGTTAGGAATGTTACCCTATAATCCACAACACACTAACACACTATCGTAAACATCGTCATATGGGTCCCACTCACATGAGTTTAATGACCCAAAGACTCCTCGATTCGCCAATTCCAAGGCGACTCACAATTAGAATCCTAACACGATTCTCTAACCACACACACTCTACCAAGTGTAACCCAACTACAACCATTAGACTCGTCGCATTCCTTTACGGAATTCAAGTCCTCGACGCACACACGCACGCACATAAATCGGTCACCCTAGTTATGATGGGTAACTAAAACCAATAACAAACTCAACAGTGCACCCACTACTTAGGGTGACTAAGCACGCACCAAACTCGTGAGTTGGCTCACTCACTTAACTAACCGAATCCATCGTACACTTCCCAACTCACAAAGAACCTGATGTGATAACAAGCACATCGATCGATACTACAATATCCTAGGAACCAATAAAAGATTCCAAATTCGTCCCGTTCTACCCCAACCATGCCACGTTTCCTCCGTTCGGTACTTGTCATGTCATGCTTAATGTCAAGATACACTTTCGTAATAATGGTGATCGGTCATTATTATAAATGCGTACCTTACCATTTCCACATGGTCACGCAAAGTACTTTACCCGGACTGACGCAACATTCACACAAAATAACACTCGATATTTCTAGTACCCGAGTGACCAAAGTCCTTACCGCGAACTTGATCACTCAAACCGCCAAATATTCGAATCTCTCCAATAGATTCATCCCTAGGACACCGCACAAAAGATACCTGTATATATACACCTATATACCATATAATAATAAATGTAAATAAGTACACCGCAACCACAAGTCAACCTACAACCTAGGTGACTATCACTAAAGCAACGTCCAAGTTCGCCTACTTACATTAGGCACTAGCTATCTAAGGCACTAATTCACACGCGAAGTAAGGCACAACATAATCATACTTTGGACAAACACAAGTCCTAGTTAGTCACCTACTCTAAGGCACTAACAAATCTCAATCCGACCCGTATTCCTACAAGTCCCGCAAATCACGCACAACAGCCAATAAGTCTAAGACTAGGCACCTATTCCAAGGTCACCTAATTCCCATAGACTATGCTCTGATACCACTTGTAACAACCCGACATCGTTTTATCAAAATCACGATCCCAAAAAAAAATTGTCTGACAGTGTATCTGGACGGCATCCAGATCCCTGGACGGCGTCCTGTAATGAAGCCTTGGACGGCGTCCCAAGTTCTTGGACGGCGTCCAAATGAAATAAAGTGAGCTGTCCAGTTTTCTTTGATACGAATGAAAAAAACCGCTTCTCGACACTTTTCAACGAAACCAGTTTCACAATATGTCATATTAAGTAAAACTAAGATATTTCCACCATAAAAACAAGATTTACAACACCGGGCCCACAATGACCCGTTTTACAAATAAAGTAGCGATTTCGACCCATTTACATCTTTAGACGGATTTGGACTATACAACCCAACCCGATACCAAGAGCATAATCCCGGGGACTACCAAATCCCCAACACACGTCTAAATATCCAAAAGCTAATCCTCCAAGCTTAAGCAATGTCTATCGACCCTAGTCTAGCAACTAGGTAACTCCGCATCAACGATACCTATAAAAAGGTAAACAACGAGAGGGTAAGCTAAAGCTTAGTGAGTAAAATAAATAAAATATATACATGCATATACAACTTACCTACTCGCATCCTCGACAACACATAATTACATATAATCACATACCCTTTCGTATCAAAAGCTAGTATCATCAAATCGTACAACTAGCAACCTCATAAGCAATCAATGGCTAGTATCGTCAAATCGTACAACTAGCAACGTCATTAGCATAAATAATCATAATAATAATTAAATGCTACCATCAACAAATATAAACCATGGTTAACCAATTCTTCGCAAGGGAATGACTTCGCGAAACACGTCATCGATGTTCATAACAACCGTTAGCTCCCAAAAACGGCTATGGTATGCTAACCCCCGAGGTGTTCCAAAAACGGCTATGGCATCACCCCCAAGTGTTCCAAAAACGGCTATGGCATCACTTGCTCAACGTGTGAGTAAAACACGGCTATTACTCACAATCATGTGCACAAACACGGCTATGTGCACAATTAATACGGGCAACAACGTGGGAGTAAAACACGTCTATTACTCACCACCATATGCATAAACACGGCTATGTGCATAATTATCAAAAGTGGACAAAACGGCTATGCCTCACAACTATGGTCGCAAAAACGGCTATGTGACACCATTACTACGGGTAACTATCAATGTGGACAATTATGGCTATGTCCCACAACTATGGTCACAAAACGGCTATGTGACACCATTACTACAGGTAACTATCAATGTGGACAATTACGGCTATGTCCCACAACTATGGTCACAAAACGGCTATGTGACACCATTAACACGGGCACATAAATCATATACATACATACGTAGATATTCCACTCACCTCGAATTGCCCGCACAAGTCATAAATGTAAATCGCCTCCAAAAGCAACCGAGCAAACCTTTTACCAACACCATCACAACGTAGCTAAGGATGAGATGAATAACTTTTACTCTCGCGACTTGACCCGTTTCACCCTTCTTCTTCCTCAAATGGAGCTCTCTCTCACTAAAAACACTTCCTCTCTCTAGGGTTTGAAGATGAGAGTGTTGGTGGGTGAAATGTGATCCACAAATGAGGTTGGATCAGTTTTAGAGGCTCTAAACCGACCCCCAAGTGATAAGACACAAATACCCCTTTAAAATTCATTAAAATTCCAACAGTTGGCCTGTCAGGCCATTTGGACGGCTTCCAAAATGGCTGGACGGCGTCCAACCTTTCACTGGTGGACGGCGTCCCAAAATCTGGACGGAGTCCCACTGAACTGAGTCTGAAACTGAACTTGTTTTGGTCGTAACTTTCAAACCGTAGCTCCGTTTTTGATGAATCAAATATCGTTGGAAACATAAAGTGATTTACTATCCAATGGTAAGGTTTTAGAACATCAAATCCAACTTTATTTGGGATCCAAATTTACGCTTACATGCCTCGTATTTCGAATGTGGTTCGAAATAACACGTAACTGAAAACGGGGTGTTACAAAGACACAACCAATTTGAGATGGGCTTGCCCTGGTACAACTGCTCTAGTTTAACCCAAAGCTCATTTGACGTTGATAACCTGTGCACATTTGCAAGCACGTTCTTTGCAAGACACAAACGAATCGTACTTGCTGCCCTCAAATCCATATCATCCCATTCTTCTTCATCGAACTTACTGCTAGAATCACTGTCGGAAACAAAGGTGGGTTTACCTTTCAATGCCTTGTGTAACCCGGACTGAATCAACACATCCTTGACTTGAACCTGCCATAAGCCAAAATTGATCCTCCTATCAAATTTCTCTACATCAAACCTCATTAGACTGAACTTCGACATCGTATCCGTATCCTATAAACAAAACTTTCTCTGATTTTGCTCACGTTTCGACGGGCCGACAGATGTAGTGGAGTGGCGCACAGGATCCGTTAAATTGGAAAATCCAACACCCGGTCCACTACAAATTCTAGACACCACTTACTCCGAATCAGAAAAAATATTGTCTAACCAGATACCCTATACGATCAATAGAACTCGTTTCTGATGTGGACGATACACTCCCGTGGCAACCTGATGTTATGCGAGGTGTATATAAAATAGCTTAAATTTTGCTAGGAAATACTATTAAATACGATACAATTTTACACAAGATATTTATTTATTTATAGAATGGATATACTTAAACCTTGCTACAACACTTATAGGCAGTGTACCTAATCGTATAGTAGTGTAGTTTTTAGTAAGTCCGGTTCGTTCCACAGGGAAAATCTTTTAATCAAAGCTTAACGCTATATTAGTTTTATTTTATAAAAATACAAATATATATATATAAGTAATATTATTATTATAAAGGGAGTTTTTACCGTTTAATGACCGGTTTATCGATTTTAAAACTTTAGTCGCAGTTAAAACCAAAATTAAAAATAAATACAAGACTTAATGTAAAGTAAATAACGATAATGAAATTGCGATAAATAAAAGTGCGATAAAATAAACTTGTGATAATTAAAAAGTACGATAATTAAAAGTGCAATTAAATACAATAACAATAAATAAAAATGCGATAATTAGAAGTGCAATTAAATATAAAATAAAGGAAATTAAATATGAAATAAAAGAATTATGCTTATTTAAACTTCCGTAATCATGATGTTTGACGTGTTGATTTTAGTTTTATGCCCATGGGTTAATTGTCCTTTGTCCTGGATTATTTAATATGTCCGTCTGATTTTTGTCCATAACAGTCCATCAGTCATAAATATAAAGTACGAGTGTCCTCGTCAAATTATCCTTATACCCGAAGTCAAATATTCCAACTAATTGGGGACTTAAACTGTAACAAGATTTTAATACTTTGTTTGATAATTACACCAGGATGTCGACTGAGTGTAACCCAAGGTTTTAATACTTTGTTATCAATTATGCCAAGTGTCCTTGTACATAATTTCACCCCTGTTTTAATAATTTTAGTGGCTATTAATCCATTCCCGTGTCCGGTTAAATGAACGATTATTCGTACATATAAATACCCCGCCCATCGTGTCCGATCGAGTGTATATGGTTATTTATAGGGACGTCCAATTGTAAATCTTTTATATTAACATTAACAAACTATCATTTAGTTAAACAAATATAAAGCCCATTAATAACCCATAGTCTAATTTCCACAAGTGTCGTTCTTTTGTCCAAAGCCCAATTATCCAATTTTAATATTTTTAGCCCAACATCATGATTACTTCGGATTAAATAATCATAATAATAACTTAGCTACGAGACATTAATGTAAAAAGGTTGAACATAACTTACAATGATTAAAAATAGCGTAGCGTTACACGGACAGAATTTTGACTTACACCCTTACAACATTCGCTTTCATACCCTTATTATTAGAATTAAAATTAAAATTAAAATATAAATATAAATATATACTGCGTATATAGATAGAGATATTGATATATTGGATATTAAAACTCGTCGAACTGCGTTGGCTTTTATAGGAATTTGAGTCCAGGTGAACTCCACGAGTCGCGTAATTTTTTGCCTTCAAACTCCGCAACTCGCGGAGTTTGAAATTACAGCTCACCCAACTTTGGCTCTTTGTTTGCCGACGGATTTTTAATATAAATATAATATATAAATAATTTTAAGAATTATTTAAATATTATATTATATTTATGTGCATAGTTGACTCGTAATTTTTAGTCCGTTGCATCGAGCGTTGAGAGTTTACTCATGTCCCGGTTCCGGATTTTCGAATGTCCTTGCGTACAATTTAATATCTTGTACTTTGCGTTTTGAATCTTGTACTCTTGTAATTTCGAGACATTTCTTATCAATAATTGGAACCACTTTGATTGTATTTTGTACTTTTGAGCTTTTTGGACCTTTGCGTCTTCAATTCGTCGAATCTGTCTTTTGTCTTCACCTTTTATTATTTAAACGAATATCACTTTTAAATAGAACAATTGCAACTAAAAGCTTGTCTTTTTGAGGAATAATGCTATGAAATATATGTTCGTTTTTAGCATTATCAAATATTCCCTCACTTGAGCGTTGCTTGTCCTCAAGCAATATAGTCTTGAAGTAGTAGAATCACTTCTTTATTCTTCACACTTTGTACATCAGTGATTTCTATACGGCGGTATAAACAATGGTAGTAACGATATAGTTTACAGTCCCACATGACTATAAAATTTAGATCTATTAAGGAAATTGGATCTTTATGAAAACATTTGATCTTTTGAAAATTTTTATCTAGCTTTTACCCTAGATAAGTTTTCCGGAATAACCCTTCACCGGTGTTTGCAAAATATTTTTGTGGGTTTGGTGGGTTTCAGATTTGAAAATTTTAGCTCAAAACTTGCGGTTTTGTGTCACCCACTTGCTAACCTTGTATTAGGAAAGCAACACGTCCAGTATACTTGCTCAGTATATTACCTTTCGGTAAACTACCGTCCGGTTGTAAAGGAAAGCATTGAACAAGCAACTGTTAAGGCAATGTCCCCTGACATGCTTTTAATTATGGTCTATAGCGTGTCGGACGCAATTACTATCCTTGGTAGGAGCAATAGTAAAGCTCACCCTTATGATTTTTCGGTCTGGCACAAGGTCCTGTCTTTGACCATGCTATGCAACCACCGTTCTTACGGTTGACACCCGATTTGGTTCAGGTGACCTAATGAATTCCAGGTGAATTCCTAGGATTTTACGTTCAATGGTAATGAACGCATTGAAAATGGGTTTTCAGAAAACAAATCGGTTTGTAATTTTGATTAAAATATTTTCTCGTTCAAGCTCGAGTTTAGATATCATTGAATTACATGAGTTTGTAATTCTCAATCTTTAAGGTCAATCTCTAGGATTGAGTAATATCAGTCTTAAAAGCTGATTTTTAATCTTTAAGGAGATTATCCTTTCTGGGGATCTGATTCATTAGTCTTATCCAGCTAATTTGCACGGTGCCCCCCCATTTTACGAGATAAATCCTTCTCATGGTTAGGATAAATCTGACCACTTGGCGACCCTGTTTTATGCCGAGGTCCGTAGATTTCCTGCTGATTTTAGTGATGACTTTTCTAGATTTTTCGTCAACCTACAGCTGGTTTGGACGACAACTTCCTGACCTAAATCAAGAAGCGCGTTTCTTTTTCGGAAGACTTTACTTCCTTTTAATGATGGAATTGATTCATCATGTAGATCCATCTCTTCTTTTCTTTCATTGGGTAAAACAGTTTAGTTTAGTCCAAAGCAAAAGTATTTTCAGTTATTTGTTACAAAAATATGTGACATATGTTTAAAATATCTTGGTAAATTTTCCCACACTTGGCTTTTATTTTCCTTTTTATTGTCCTCTATTCCATTTTAAATGAATTTTAACATTTTGGTTTGTTTCTCAATTTATGTCCTTTCCGAGGTAACAATAATTTCGGTGTTAAAACCTAGTTTTATCGTTCATAAATATGTATAAACATGATTTTGAGTTCATTTAATTGAAAATTTTAAAAAAATTTACTAGAATTGGGTAGTCAGTATATAAGACTAGGGCTGTTCTTTATTATCAGAGAGCACTAGATTCTAATACAACTACTACTTTACTAGTATTTCTAATGGTAACCAAGTGTATAAAGTAAAAATTTTAAAATCCGAAAGAATTTAACCCCTTCCCACACTTAAGATCTTGCAATGCCCTCATTTGCAAGAAATCAGTAACAATTTAAATTATTGAGGGTGATTTGTGTGAAAATGATTAAAGTTTACCAAAGTTTCCAAACATATTGGCGTTTGTTTGCTGAATGATAAATGGTGCATATCATTTGTTCATTCCGTCTTGTTGTTATATCACATTTATTTTGCATCTTGTCGTCAAAATTAGTTGCTTTTGCTGAACTTAATGCCAGTCTTAGAAAATGCGTTGTTTTACCCTGTTGTGTACATAAGATAAACTGCAAACATATATACATATTTTTGAAGTTTGGTATATTACCCCACATTCAAAAATTATTAAAATCTAATAAAAAAATTATAAAATTATAAAAACTATTACAATATTAACATAAGTATTAAATGTATCAACGTTACAAATTATAAAATAAATAAAACTAAGTAGACTAGGGATGATACTGATACCAGTAGGAGTTCCATGCATAACCATATGTGTTATAAAATGCTTCGGCTGGGTTATACGTAGGATACGGTGGTTGGATCTCTATAGACCAGGGAGGAAATACGGGCGATGGAGTAGGAATATAGTTTCTACCTACATGTTGGCAATGAGCTATGATTTGGTTTTGATGAACTTGCCAATCTTCAAATGCTCGATGTCTAGCATTTTCATACTCTTGTGAAGCTATAAACCTTTGCATTTCTGTCATTTCATTTCCCCCTCCCACATTACCTGGCTGTTGGTTTCTCTCAACCTGTGGATGTCTATCATGGTATTGTACTGCGGCGTTATTTCACCTCTTCAAAACCTTCGCACCATGGTATACATTTAAACCTATTGTATCGCGGGGTTCTGGTTCTTCGACTAATAATCCCCCCGACTTATATCCACATTGAGATACTCAGCAATTAATGTAATAAATATACCACCTCCTATTATACTGTGTGGTCTCATCCCCCTAACCATAGCTGATAAATAATAACCCACACAATACGGTATACTTACAGCGCTTTGTGGGTCTCGAATACACATGTGGTAAAACAAATCCTGTTCATTTACCTTTTCCTTATTCTTACCTCGTTGTGTAATCGAATTGGCTAAAAACCTGTGAATTACTCTTAACTCTGCTCTATCTATATCCAAATAAGAGTAATTTCCCCCTTTAAATCGGTGATGGCTAGTCATTTGACTCCATACACCATGCGTATCAAAATTTTCGTCTATCTTTCTACCATTTAGTATCAACCCTCTACAATCGGCAGATGCTAACTCCTCAGGCGTATATATACGTAAAGCCTGAGCCATGTCTAGTAAAGACATGTGGCGCATCGAACCTCCTAACAAAAATCTAATAAAAGATCGATTGGTTAAACTATCTACCCGATCATTTATTTCTATACTACACAATAATTCTTCACACCATACTTTATATACAGGTCTACGCATATTGAATAAACGTACCCAATTGTTAAAAGTAGAATTACCATACCTCTGTGTAAGTAATTCCCTAATTGGCCCGGCTAATTCTACAGCTTTTAACGGTGCCCATTCTATTACCCTAGGTACTTCAACAGCTTTAGAATGAAGAGTATGCAAACCCCTTTGGTATTTTGGATAATCTATCCAATGTCTGTCAAATCTCAAGTTCGGGTGCAAATCTTCCAAGTGCATATCTGAAAATGTCATGACTGGATGAGGTATATCTGGTTTGTAGTAGTTATCCACCTCCTGTTGTTCCGTATTCTCAGCAGGAGCATTGCGAGCTTGGGATGAAGATTCACCCCTTTCAGTCATTTTTCTTGAGTAATTCCTTGATAGCATCCTTCTCAACATGATTTTAGTAAAAGATTTGATGATTTTCGGTGAAAAAATTCGATTTTGGGAGTAATTTTTCGGTATTTTTCGCAGTTTATGTGGGTGTTGTGTGTGGACTGAGCTGATTCCAGCGTTTTTATTTTTTTCTGTAATTTCTGAACTCCGCGAGTCGCGGTGATTTTGCCCATCAAACTCCGCGAGTCGCGGTGCTTTTTTTTTTTTTATAAATCTTAACTTATAAAACAAATATAAAATAAATTTAAAATTTTGTTTTCCTTTGTTTTAGGACGAGGTCGTTTCGGATCGATGTCCTAGTCCGTCCTTCGACAAAATTTTAAAATTTGTCTTTTTGTAGCGATTGTTTTAAAAGCTAAGATTTTTGGGTTTTTTTAATGTTTTTGGCATACTTTAATTCAATAAGATTAAAAATAATGATAATAAAATTTCTCGTCCCTCCCTCGTGTAAAGAAATTTCGGTTCAAAGACCTAGTCTTCAACTCACGACGAATTTTAAAAATCATATTTTTAACTTAGCGAAATAAAGTAAATTTTTGTTTTTAAATTCACACCAAACTTAAATTTAAAATGCATAAAATTAAGAATTCATATAATAAAAATTAAAAATTCACACCAAACTTATATTATATTTTTGTTTTTATACATACAAACTTATATTAAAAAGATTAATTTTTCAAATATTTACAATTTTAAATATATTGATTTAAAAAGTTTACAATATTATTTTAATTTTTATATATTAATTTTAAAACATGGTAAAAATAAAATTAAAAATCTTTTTGGCTTTTTATCCCACTTTAATCAATCAAATATTATCAAAAACATACGCCCGTCTTTTCGGTAAAGTAATTTCGGTTCCATGACCTAATTTAACTCATGACGAATTTTTGAAATATTTTGGGTTGATTGATGAAAGATATTTATACCTTAAGAATAAACGTTAAATTTCGCCGTGATGTAATAAATTTTTAAATGATATCAATAATTTCTGTCGCCAAACCTAATTTTATTCAATACCAATTTAATACTTTATAGCGAACAAATTAGCGTTTATTATCAAAAGGTTAAAAATAAAAATAAAAAAATAAAAACTGTACAGACTTACCTGTGAGATAGTATTCTTAGTGATATGATCTATCTCATTCATAAGATAGTCGGTTTAATTGATTTTCCATGGCTACATAGGCGTAACCTCGAGCATTCAGTGTTTTTTCTTCTAAACATATGAACGGTCCGTCTCTGCATAAAGTAACAAATTCGGTGTTTGAATAGGTTTGATTATTTGAACCTTTACCTCCATGTGACCATTTTCCGCATTTGTGACATCTTTCTAGGTGTCGTGCTCTTCTTTTCGCTGCGGATTTTGATTTTCCTTTACCAAATTGTAACTTATTATCTTCGCATCTGGATTCTTTTCTTACTCCGTCCAATCTTTCTCTGATTACTGATACTATTTCACTCGGAAGTGTGTCATTATTACGTTTAGTGATCAAAGCGTGTAGCATTGGACCATGGTTTAGTTCACAGGAAGTCTTCATTTCGTAAAAACCTAAAAAAAATAAAAATTCAGAATGGGGGGAGAAGACTAGTTCTTTAGGGTCTGCTAGGGAAAGACCATTCGGGTTCCATTTTCGAGAACTACACGAAAACAGAAAATCTAACTCTAACAGAAATACATATTATCCTTTAAAAGACTTGATTCTCCCCACACTTAGTTAGCTGTGGTATCGAAATTGTGATTAACTTCATTGTCAACTTCCATTGGACTATCTATGTAATGTTTAACTCTGTGACCATTAACCTTAAATTCAATCCCATTTGAATTTATTAATTCTATCATTCCGTATGGGAAAACTCGTTTGACTATGAATGGTCCAGACCATCTTGATTTCAATTTTCCAGGAAATAGCTTGAATCGTGAATTGAAAAGAAGAACTCTGTCTCCTTCTTTAAATTCTTTTGAACTTCAGATTCTTTTATTATGCCATTTCTTCGTTCTTTCCTTATAGATTAACGAATTTTTGTATGCTTCATGTCTTAATTCTTCTAATTCGTTTAGTTGACTTAATCGTAGACGTCCAGCTTCATGTAAATCAAGATTACATGTCTTCAAAGCCCAAAATGCTTTGTGTTCAATTTCTACTGGAAGATGACATGCTTTTCCATAAACAAGTCTAAAAGGTGTGGTTCCAGTTGGAGTTTTGTAGGCTGTTCTAAAAGCCCAGAGTGTATCCTCCAATTTAATGGACCATTCCTTCGGATTTGATCCTACGTTTTTCTCTAGAATACGTTTTAAAGCTCGGTTGGTATTTTCAACTTGTCCACTTGTTTGTGGATGATATGCGGTGGAGATTTTATGAGTTACTCCATATCTTTTGAGAACTTTCTCAAGTTGATTGTTACAGAAATGAGTTCCCCGATCACTTATTAAAGCTTTCGGTGTTCCAAACCTTGCAAAAAGACGTTTTAAAAAGTTGACTACAACTCGTGCATCGTTAGTTGGGAGAGCTTGTGCTTCCGCCCATTTAGATACATAATCAATGGCTACGAGAATATAGAGATTATTATGAGATTTTGGAAATGGACCCATAAAGTCAATATCCCAAATGTCAAATACTTCACATACTTGAATGACATTTTGTGGCATTTCATCACGTTGACTTATTTTTCCGGCCCATTGACAAGCATCACAGGATTTGCAAAGAAGGTGTGCATCTTTGTAAATTGTAGGCCAATAGAATCCAGCATCATAAACTTTTCTTGCTGTTAGTTGAGGCCCATAATGCCCTCCTATTGGTCCTGTGTGACAATGGTTTAAAATTTTACTAGCTTCATCTCCGAATACACATCGGCGTATTATTCCATCTGGACAACTTTTAAACAGATGTGGATCTTCCCAAAAATAGTGTTTTATATCACTGAAGAATTTCTTTCGTTTTTGGTACGATAATCCTTTTTCAAGGAATCCACATACTAAGTAGTTTGCATAGTCTGCAAACCATGGTATTTCATTATAATCTATCTTCAATAGATATTCATCAGGAAAGTTGTCTTGTATGGCCGATTCATTTAGAACTTCTAATTCAGGATTTTCAAGATGAGAAAGATGATCAGCGGCGAGATTTTCTG
The DNA here is from genome assembly GCF_046630445.1 of Rutidosis leptorrhynchoides. Classification (NCBI taxonomy): domain Eukaryota; kingdom Viridiplantae; phylum Streptophyta; class Magnoliopsida; order Asterales; family Asteraceae; genus Rutidosis; species Rutidosis leptorrhynchoides. The sequence continues at coordinate 317,560,832 of NC_092334.1, forward strand.
CTCCTCTTTTATCTCGGATTTCAATATCGAATTCTTGTAAGAGTTAGATCCAACGGATTAATCTTGGTTTGGCATCTTGTTTCGAAAATAGGTATCTAAGAGTAGAATGGTCGGTATAGACCACCGTTTTTGCTAGAACGAGATATGAACGAAATTTGTCAAAAACAAAGACAATAGCAAGGAGTTCTTTTTCAGTAGTTGTATAATTTGTTTGTGCTTCTTGTAACATCTTACTAGCATAATATATAGGTTGAAATCGTTTTTCAATCCTTTGTCCTAAAACGGCTCCCATTGCAAAATCACTTGCATCGCACATTAGTTCAAACGGTAGATTCCAATTTGGTGTTATCATGATCGGCGCATTAGTGAGTTTCTCTTTAAGAATATTAAAAGATTTGATACATTCATCTGAAAAGATGAATGGAGCATCCTTTTCTTGGAGTTTATTCATAGGAGTGGCAATTTTAGAAAAATCTTTTATGAAACGTCGATAAAAACCGGCATGCCCTAGAAAACTCCTAACTCCTCTAACATTGGTGGGATGTGGAAGTTTAGCAATTACATCTACTTTAGCTCTATCCACTTCAATTCCTTCTTTTGAAATTTTATGTCCAAGAACGATGCCTTCTTTAACCATGAAATGGCATTTCTCCCAATTAAGTACTAGATTTGATTGTTCGCATCTAATCAGCATTCGTTCAAGATTAGCTAGACATGATTCAAATGTATCACCGAAGACTGAAAAGTCATCCATGAAAACTTCCATGCATTCTTCTATCATGTCGTGAAAAATCGCCATCATGCACCTTTGAAAGGTTGCAGGGGCGTTGCAAAGTCCAAATGGCATGCGTTTATAAGCAAAAGTACCATAAGGGCACGTGAATGTGGTTTTCTCTTGATCTTCGGGTGCTATTGGAATTTGAAAATATCCGGAAAATCCATCAAGAAAATAATAGTAACTATTTCTGGCTAATCTTTCCAACATTTGATCAATAAAAGGTTAGGGAAAGTGATCTTTTCTGGTGGCGTCATTTAATTTTCTATAATCAATACATACACGCCATCCTGTTACAGTCCTAGTAGGAATAAGCTCATTTTTTTATTTGTAATGACAGTCATGCCACCCTTCTTAGGCACGCATTGAACTGGGCTTACCCATGGACTATAAGAGATTGGATAAATTAGACCTGCGTCTAGCAGTTTAATAATTTCTTTTTTAACTACATCTTGCATATTAGGATTTAGTCTTCGTTGGCGTTGCACATACGTTTTATGACCTTCTTCCATAAGGATTTTATGTGTGCAATACGAAGGACTTATTCCTTTAATATCATGAATCTTCCATGCAATGGCTGGTTTATGAGCTTTCAACACAGAAATGAGTTGAGATTTCTCATTTTTAGTAAGAGAAGATGATATTATTACAGGTAATTCAGATTCACCATGTAAATAAGCGTATTCCAAATGGTTTGGAAGTGGCTTTAACTCTAATGTCGGTGGTTCTTCTATCGATGATTTATATCGATATCTGTCTTCTTCTTTTAGCATTTGAATTTCTTCTGTTGTTGGTTCATATCCATTAGCTATTAGTGTAGCTAACATTTCAGCTTCATCAATTGGTTCATTACCTTCTCCTAAAGAACATTCTCCTGTTCCTTGTAATTCTGGAAATTCTTCTAACAATTCTGCATGTGAGTCTATAGTTTGAATATAATAGCATGTATCATCTGCAGATTGCGGTTGTTGCATTGCTCTATCAACTGAAAAGGTAACACTCTCGTCCTCTATACTTAGGGTCAATTTCTTACCAAACACGTCTATCATTGCTTTAGCCGTGTTTAAGAATGGTCTTCCTAATATGAGAGGAACTTGAGAATCTTCTTCCATGTCCAGAACAACAAAATCTACTGGAAATACTAAAGTACCAACTTTAACTAGCATGTTCTCCATTATCCCTCTAGGATATTTTATTGATCTATCGGCTAGTTGTATGCTTATTCTTGTTGGTTTCAATTCTCCAAGGTCTAGTTTAGCGTATAGTGAATACGGCATTAAATTTATACTAGCACCTAAGTCTGCCAATGCTTCTATTGAACTAAGACTACCCAGAAAACATGGAATTGTGAAACTTCCTGGATCAGATAATTTTTCTGGTATCTTATTCAACAGCACTGCTGAACAATTAGCATTCATAGTAACGGCCGAGAGTTCTTCCATTTTCTTTCTATTTGTGATTAGATCTTTCAAGAATTTAGCATATCTAGGCATTCCTGAAATCACATCAATGAAAGGAACATTTACATTTATCTGTTTAAACATATCCAAGAATTTGGATTGCTCGGCTTTAAGTCTTTCTTTTTTATTTTACTCGGGTAAGGAAGTGGTGGTTGGTATGGTTTAACATAAGGTTTAGCCTTAACTGTGTTATCTTCATTAACCTTTTCAACTACCGGTTCTTTTTCCTTATCTTGATCAGGTTGTGGTTCTTGTGGAGTAGGAATAGCTTCATCAGAAGTTACAGGTATTTCAGGTGGTTTAAGTGTTGTACCACTTCTTGTGGTAATGGCTTTAGCTGTTTCATTCTGGGGGTTTGCATTTGTATCACTAGGTAAACTTCCCGGTTTTCTTTCACCTATTAACCGTGCTAGGTTACTTACTTCTTGTTCCAAGTTTTGAATAGAAGCTTGTTGATTTCTAAATGCTTGAGCATTTTGTTCATTAGTTTGTTTTTGAGATGTGAAAAACTGCGTTTGAGTTTCAATAGCTTCGTCATCATATCTTCTAAATTCAGCTTTTTATCATCGGTTTGTGGTGGTTTGTTTTGAAAATTAGGTCTTTGCTGGTTGTAAGTATTGTTAGATACTTGTTGATTGCTAGGACCTTGTTGGTTGTTGTATGGAATATTTCGGTTATAATTCTGATTTTGATTGTAGATCGGTCTTGGCGGTTGATAATTATTCTGATAATTATTTCCAGGCCTTTGGTTTAGATATGAAACATTCTCTCTTTGTTCCATTGTTAATTCAATACTGAGACAATCTTTTGTCAAATGTGGTCCTCCACACTGCTCACAACTAATTCGTATTGAGTGGATATCTTTAGTCATCTTTTCCATTCGTCTCTCGACAGCATCTATCTTTGCGGAAATGGAATCTAAGTCATGGCTAGAATCGGCTCTAGATGCTTTAGATGATCTAACGATATCTTTTTATTGGTGCCACTCATGTGAGTGGGAAGCAGTGTTATCAATAATTTTATAAGCATCAGTTTCGGTTTTCTTCATAATGGAACCACCAGCTGCTATATCTATGTCTTTTCTTGTAGTGATGTCGCATCCTTGGTAGAATATTTGTACTATTTGACAGGTGTCTAAACCATGTTGCGGACATCCTCTTAATAATTTTCCAAATCTTGTCCACGCCTCATATAGAGTTTCATTCGGTTTCTGTGTGAACGTAACAATTTCTCCTTGAAGTCTTATGGCTTTAGATGCCGGAAAGAATTGTTTAAGAAAATTTTCAACTAAAACGTCCCATGTATCAATCGCCCCTTCAGGTAACGATTCCAACCAATCTTTGGCTTCTCCCTTTAAAGTCCAGGGAAATAACATGAGATATATTTGTTCATCTTCCACTTCTCAGATTTTAAATAGTGTGCAGATCCTATTAAAGGTACGAAGATGTTCATTTGGATCTTCCTTCGGCGCACCACTAAATTGGCATTGATTAGTCACCATGTGTAGAATTTGTCCTTTGATTTCATAATCTGGCGCATTAATGTCTGGATGAGTAATTGCGTGACCTTGGCCAGTACGTTTAACTCTCATTCGGTCTTCCATACTTAAAGGTTCCAGATTCTCCATAATTGAATTTGTTGAATCGGAATCACTAGAGGATTCTGATTTAATGGTTCGTTCCTCAACAATCCCTGTTTGAATGATTGGTGTTTCCGGAGGAAAGTTTAGTGGTTCAGGATCTATGAATCGTCCCTGAATATTCTCCGGATTCTCAATTGTGAGGTCGGGTTCAAAAAATGGATTATCAACGGCGACAATATTAGCTAGATGTCTTGATCTAGTTAGAGGTGGTGAACGTACAAAAGGTGGTGAACGTCTTGCTCGGTGCATTCACTGAATATCCTATTAGTTTTTTAAAAAGGAAAGAAAAATTATATAAGTTATCCAATCAATAGACTTTTCTGATTTTGCCCACGTTTCGAATAGCCAAAAGATGCAGCAGAGGGGCAGGATTCGTTTGGTCTCAATATAATCGAGGACTGTTTGGCTCCAATAACCCGGTCCACGTACAAATCCAACTATTACTACGAACCAGAAAATTTTGATGTCTATCAATTTAACCACTTAAAATAAATTTTCGTAATTTTAAGAAATTTAGATAAAAAGTAGAATAAAAATCTATGTCCTAAAACTAGAATGGCGAGAAATAAGAAAGAAAAAGAGCGCGTCGAAAAAGGTCAAAAAAGAAAAAAAAAAATTTGAAAAAGGCGTCGAAAAATAAAAGAGTGACTTATAAAACTTAAAAATACTTGACTAACCCATCCTTATTACTATCACTAACTTAAAATTATAATCGCAAATTGAGATTACTAATTGGAATGATAATTGATACATAGGTAAAAGGCGTCTAAAAATATTAAAGCTTACAAGTAGAACTATATCCCAAATGGCAATATCTTAAAAAGGTACTAAAACTTAAAAAGGCGTCGCAAAATTCTAAAGCACTTAAATCTTAGTCTAAAGAAAAAGCACTTAAGGGATTTTACGGCAAAGCCTAAAAATCTAGAAATAAAAATAACTATGGCAAAAACTATGTCTTAAAACTAAATACGAGCGAAAAATACAAAAGTTACGCTAAAACAATTAAAAAGGGACAAAATATAAAAATATACTAAAAGTTGTAAAAATTACAATTTTCATAAAAATATTATTTTTATATTATTTATTTTATAAAATTATTAATTTTATAATTTAATTAAACTAAATAAAATTAAATAAAACAAAATAAACTAATTAAAACAAAATATTATAATAAAAATACCCTAATTAGGGTTTAGAATTAATAATAATAATAATTATCCCGTAATTAATGCTGTTAGGGTTCCTGTGTACCCGTGTCAGGGCTGCTCCGTGACTTACGGTGCCCGAGGCTGAAAAACTCCGCGAGTCGCGGGGTTTTAAATTTCAGATCAGGTTGCTTCGTTTGACAGGTTCAACGTAATTTTATTTATATATTTTTTTTTATTTTTCTGTTTTTAATTTAATTAAAATATTTATATAATTTAAATAAAACTTATATTTTAAAAACTAGAATAGAAATAAAAATATGTTACAATTTTATAAATAAAAATCTTAAAACTAGATTTATATATAAATTTTTTTTTTCGGTTTTTGATTTTATGTTTTAAATAAAAACAAAATATTTAAATAAAACTTATATTTTTATAAAATAAAAATAAAGAAACTTTATAAAACTTAAATATTTAACAAACTCTTAAAAATATTATATTTTTATTTTTCTTTTTATGTTTTCGAATATTTAAAACGTATTTTTAAAAAAGCGTCTTTTTATAAAAGTAAACTAAAAATAAATTTTTTTTTTTATATTTAGCGTTGCGCTTTCGGCGTTTAAGTTCCCCGGCAGCGGCGCCAAAAACTTGATAGTTAAAGCTAAGGGGTATAAAATACTATTAAATACGATACAATTTTGCACAAGATATTTATTTATTTATAGAATGGATATACTTAAACCTTGCTACAACACTTATAGGCAGTGTACCTAATCTTACAGTAGTGTAGTTTTTAGTAAGTCCGGTTCGTTCTACAGGGAAAATCTTTTAATCAAAGCTTAACGCTATATTAGTTTTATTTTATAAAAATACAAATATATATATAAGTAATATTATTATTATAAAGGGGGGTTTTTACCGTTTAATGACCGGTTTGTCGATTTTAAAACTTTAGTCGCAGTTAAAACCAAAATTAAAAATAAATACAAGAATTAATGTAAAGTAAATAACGATAATGAAATTGCGATAAATAAAAGTGCGATAAAATAAACTTGCGATAATTAAAAAGTACGATAATTAAAAGTGCAATTAAATACAATAACAATAAATAAAAATGCGATAATTAGAAGTGCAATTAAATATAAAATAAAGGAAATTAAATATGAAATAAAAGAATTATGCTTATTTAAACTTCCGTAATCATGATGTTTGACGTGTTGATTTTAGTTTTATGCCAATGAGTTAATTGTCCTTTGTCCTAGATTATTTAATATGTCCGTCTGGTTTTTGTCCATAACAGTCCATCAGTCAAAAATATAAAGTGCGAGTGTCCTCGTCAAATTTTCCTTATACCCGAAGTCAAATATTCCAACTAATTGGGGACTTAAACTGTAACAAGATTTTAATACTTTGTTTAATAATTACACCAGGATGTCGACTGAGTGTAACCCAAGGTTTTAATACTTTGTTATCAATTATGCCAAGTGTCCTTGTACATAATTTCACCCCTGTTTTAATAATTCTAGTGGCTATTAATCCATTCCCGTGTCCGGTTAAATGAACGATTATTCGTACATATAAATACCCCGCCCATCGTGTCCGATCGAGTGTATATGGTTATTTATAGGGACGTCCAATTGTAAATCTTTTATATTAACATTAACAAACTATCATTTAGTTAAACAAATATAAAGCCCATTAATAGCCCATAGTCTAATTTCTACAAGTGTCGTTCTTTTGTCCAAACCCAAATTATGGTACAAAGCCCAATTACTCAATTTTAATATTTTTAGCCCAACATCATGATTACTTCGAATTAAATAAGCATAATAATACCTTAGCTACGAGACATTAATGTAAAAAGGTTGAACATAACTTACAATGATTAAAAATAGCGTAGCGATACACGGACAGAATTTTGACTTACACCCTTACAACATTCGCTAACATACCCTTATTATTAGAATTAAAATTAAAATTAAAATATAAATATAAATATATACTGCGTATATAGATAGAGAGATTGATATATTGGATATTAAAACTCGTCGAACTGCGTTGGCTTTTATAGGAATTTGAGTCCAGGTGAACTCCGAGAGTCGCGTAATTTTTTGCCTTCAAACTCCGCAACTCGCGGAGTTTGAAATTACAGCTCACCCAACTTTGGCTCTTTGTTTGCCGACGGATTTTTAATATAAATATAATATATAAATAATTTTAAGAATTATTTAAATATTATATTATATTTATGTGCATAGTTGACTCGTAATTTTTAGTTCGTTGCGTCGAGCGTTGAGAGTTTACTCATGTCCCGGTTCCGGATTTTCGAACGTCCTTGCGTACAATTTAATATCTTGTACTTTGCGTTTTGAATCTTGTACTCTTGTAATTTCGAGACGTTTCTTATCAATAATTGGAACCACTTTGATTGTATTTTGTACTTTTGAGCTTTTTGGACCTTTGCGTCTTCAATTCGTTGAATCTGTCTTTTGTCTTCACCTTTTATTATTTAAACGAATATCACTTTTAAATAGAACAATTGCAACTAAAAGCTTGTCTTTCTTGAGGAATAATGCTATGAAATATATGTTCGTTTTTAGCATTATCACAACCACAGAGCATACTCCGACTCCTATAACCGAGACCCCCGTAAACCTGACGCTCTGATACCAGTTGTTGGGAAATTACGGTCTCACTAATTCCCACCACCCAGCCCAACAATAATAGTAAAGAAATAAGAACAATACACAACACAAGATTTAACGTGGAAACTCCAAAATAGGAGAAAAACCACCGGCACCCAAAGAGAGAAATACACTATATCACAAATTGTTACAATGATATAGACGACTCTCTTAAGCTAACTACACTCTTCAAAATATTTAACTAATACAACTCTCAAACAAGGGTAAGAAAGAAAGAAATAATCAAATACTTAAAGTGTATTGATTGGTGCAATTTGGAAGTGAGGCTTAACACTCCTTTTATAACCAAGTCACCCCCCTCCCACTTCTTCCTCCCACCTATGTGGGATAACATCCATTCACAAATACAGAGCAACCATATACATTTCTTCTAACCAAAAGTATAACCAACAAAGACCCCCACAGCTGTTTGCTATAGTCTCTGCAGTTTCAAGAGCTCGTTTTAGGTCAGAAGAATACACGGCAGATATTTCGAACTCTTTCGCTAATCTTTTAGCCACCTTCAAGGAGATCGATCATACATTTGAGGGTTATTAAGGTTTGATCTTACTTAACACAAATAAGGTACAACAACAATAAGCTTAGCATAACTTTGAAGCATAAAAGATGTGTAACTTACTGCAACTGCTTGCTGCTTTCCAGCATCATTTAGGCCAATGTCTAAATGTCCCTGGTCAGCAAAAAGAGTAAAATATCTTAGAAGAAAAGTGAAAGCTCATATGAAAAGGAAACAATCGACTGACCAATACAAGAAAGAAACTTTTCAACATAATAAAAATTATGGAAAAAGAAGCCAAGAAGCAATGATGCAATTCGAACAAAATCATTTCTAATAAGACAATTCTAACAAACACTGTTTGGATGTCAAATTGCAATTAAGCAGTAAGCATTATCGGTATCACCCAGAGGGGGACTTAACTACCTTCGCGATCATATGTCACCCACACTCACGTTCGGAGGAAAACCTAATCGCAACGACCCTGGCAATACGGTTGAAGGTTGGAAAAACCTCCTCCGAGAAGCTAATTATTGGCATTACCAATTAGATCCCGACCCTTAGAATCGAACATGCGCCTACTCGTTGAAAACAAACAGGCCGCCCCCTCGTATACCATTCAGGCAATGCCTCGATGGTATGGAAGAAGACACTTTGACACTTGCAATATATAGTTGCAGATACTGAGATACACCTTGTTATACCCTATAATAACTTTGCAGGTACATCTTATTACACTACACATGATGGTTCAGACAACTTGAAATAATCTTTAGGGTTGTTGTAACAAATGTTGTTGTCATCCACGATCTTCAAAAATTAACTTATACATGATCGAATAATCTTTAAGTTAACTAATTAGTAAGCTACAGTCAGTTAATACCAGTTATTTTAACGTAATGAGATAAAACATGGATTCTTTTAGCGGCATTCCACACGGTTTGTCCACGACGAACAACTATAATCTCTGTTATATTCTTGTCAACAGTACTCAGTTCCTCACCACTACTGCAATTATATAAATATAAATATAAATATAGATTGTATTACATATATTGTAGCAGTTGAATGAATCATAGGTTAAATTTTTTTTTTTTTTTTTGAACGGCAATTTTTTGCAATCAGTAGATCATTTATTTCAACGACCCTCATCATTTACACGTAACACACACCATTCGGGCATAGCCCAACGGTTCTCCCCATGTACTTTGTGTCATGGGATAGGGAGAGGTCATGGGTTCGATCCTTAGGAATGAGATGATTTTCTTTAAACCAATTGAACACCAATAATGGTGGTATATATTGACCCTATAGGGAGGTTTTTCTGAATTCGTTCACGGATCTCTACCCGAACCACTGCCCGAATGAATGTGTTCCCGGGTACCGTTGATCGGGTTCGGATTTTCGCCCGAACGTGTGTGTTACGTGCAAATGATGAGGGTCGTTGAATAAATAATCTACTGATGCCATAAAATCGTCGTTCAAAAAAAGAAAAAAAATTATTCATGAACTGAATCGACATTTTTGACTACATTAAAGCTCTATAAATTATAGACAATACAACAATAACAATAACAACAACAAAACCCAATACCACATAGATGGTGTATGAGGGAGGTGAGATGTAGACAATCCTGTTAGAAATATGTTCTCGGGTTGGCTACGGTTCGATCGTGGTTTGACCGTGGTACATATATTCCGAAGATATGCCCATGACATTATATAATAAAAGTCCATTTATCCTATTCGGTCACACACAAAGGCCAATCGTAAATTGTTTGATATACCTTCTAATCAGAAATTAATTTATTAATCATTAGTTAATGGTTTAATAAATTAAGTAAGTTTAGCAAACTTTTTTTATGATATTTAGTTTTGATGGATGCGTTGTGCATGATTCTTGGAGATGATCATGCATAACAAACATGCAAAACAAGTATCATGATTTATGTTTTATGTTTCCTAAATACTAATTTGAATCTTGGATTTTGGCAAAATGTAAAATGGGTTAAATTCATTTTTTTTTCATTTAAGAAATTTTTTTCAGCCTGGACAGTCCGTATTTGATGGACTGTTTCAGGGCTTTAAACTCAATATTATTGTATGAGACCAATTGCATTTGAAAGCTAACTGAAATAACTTAAATTTGAAAAAAAAATTCATCGAAAACGGATTAGAAATGAGTAAGATATGACCATTTAAAGTTACATGTATGAATCTGCCAAAATCCGAAAATTTTAATGGTAACTTGCATGTTGACTATTAAAGATTCAATGTTTAGGAAAATAAAGTACATGAATTGAAAGGATCCGAAACTAACCATCCGGACGGCGTCCATATTGATTATAAATGAATTACAACAGTTGATAACATCGCGAGGTACTTGACCTCTATATGATACATTTTACAAACGTTGCATTTATTCTTAAAAGGCAATCTATCAATACATCAAAATTTGATATGTTCGTCTAACGTTTCACAATATTCAAATGACCTAATCTGTCATTTACTTAATAATAGACTTTAATGATCTTCAATGACTCAATTGCAACGTTCTTGTATCATGGCTTAAATGGTCCCAACTAGTATCCTTATTATGAGCTAACGCACAGCGGAAGACTTAATTTGTACCTGAGAATAACATGCTTTAAAAAGTCAACATAATGTTGGTGAGATATATAGGTTTGATGCTAGCAGCGATATAACAATGGACCACAAGATTTCATATGTAAACATTTAATAAAAAAATTCTAAGTGGTTGAGCACTTGGTAACCATACTTAACATTTAATCACGTCGCATATTCCCTTTATTATGAAATCTTACTACACTGTACCAAGTATAGTCACAAAACGAAGTACTGTGCAACCGTTGAATACTGGTCGTCCAGTCCGGTTGGGGTTGTCAGGCCCGATAGATCTATCACCAGGATTCGCGTTTACAATACCGCTGTAAATAGTAGTTACCAAGCTACAGGGAAGTATGCCAGTGGTACAACTCAACGTAGAATATATTTTTCAGTTACTTGTGTCCATATCGTAAAACATAAAATACATGTATTCTCATCCCGAAATATTTAGAGTTTAAAAGTGGGACTATATACTCACCTAATGTATTTTGTAGTAAAAATACATATAACACCATTGGTAACTTATAAGGTTGGCCTTCGATTCACGAACCTAATTAATTATATATATATATATATTGATTAATATCTAAATAACAAATAAAATCAATTTATAGTGTACCAATCCTAATGCTCGAGACTAATATGTAAAAGTTAACAGAAATTCATTTGACTCAAAATAATTTCCAAAAATTTCTACATAATCAAATATTGTCATTTTATATTTTTAAATATTTAACAAAATTTATTTATAGTAAATAATAATATAATTCACTTGTTAATAAATAATATTTTATATGTAAAAATATATTAAAACGATGAGTTAATATTTTATAATAATAATATTTCCTTTAAAATAATACATTTATTAAAAAATACTAATGTTATTAATAAATTGATAATTTTAATAATAGTGATCAAAATAATTATTTAATATTAATAATGGTAACAAAAATGATAAATTGATAATTTTATTAATTATAATAATCAAAATAATATTTTGATAGTTTTTGACAAAATATTATTTGTTTTTAGTTATTAACATAAATAATAATAATAATAATAATAATAATAATAATAATAATCATAATAATAACAATAATAATATTTTTTTTTAAAAAAAAATGATAATTAATAATTTTAATAACAATAACAATTAAGATAATAATTCTTACAGTTGTTGATAAAAATATTAGTTATTAATAATCATAATAACATTAATGATAATAATTATAGTAATAACGATGATTTTTAACGACGACGTAAAAATAAAAATATTCATTTTTAATAATTCGTACAAAAGTTCAATTGGTTATAACTTCAAATCCGTCCGTCGAATCCATTTGACATCTAAATGAAAAGTTTATAGTTTTTCGCCACCTTTCCAAAAACATATAATTCATATATCTTATCTTGACCGCAAGAGTAACTAATTCAGATTCTGTCCTAAAACATATTTTGTCAAAAATAGATAAAATAGCATGCATGATCTTAATTTCTCGAGCACTAGTCAGGGACACACTAAAAGTAAATAAAAGTCAAGTTTTGAGTGCTCACGTATCAATATTGAGATTCAATATTGCAGGATAGATATATAAACACCCCGAGGGCGATAAATACTAGTTTAGCTCACGAGCAAAACCCCCGATCCATACCCATAACTTCCATAGTTATGACCCATAATCTCCTTAATTTTATCCCACTCATGAAATTAGTTTTGGAACACTTGGGCAGAACCCCGTCATAGTATTTTTGTGTATAATTAACTCTAAGGATACTCAAAATCTTAAGATTAATACTAATTTTAATCTTAATATGAATAATAATAATAATAATAATAATAATAATTTTAATAATAAAATAATAGTAATAATATTATGTTACGGAGTATTATTTTTGTTGTGCATGTGTGTGCAAAGTTAAAGTGAATGAATCAAGTGCCAGATTACACGGCATTTAAAGACATATCATGACTAGATGGGCCCCACGACTTGCACTAAATATCTCCTTAAAAAGAATCCGATGATCGTTTATTATATAAATTATATTATATTTAATTTATCTAATTAATTAAATATTATATTTTATTTACGTTTAGGGTAGAAATATAATTTTTACAAAAATTACTTTTACGTTGTCACCCATCTACTGTCTCAGTTCCGGTTTTCCAAAATAAGTTTCGTACGTCAAGAAAACTAACACTTAAAGTTTGGTGACTCGTACCTTTGACAAAATAATAGATTTAAATTAAGAAAATAATCTCACCAAAAATGTAACTTAACCTTTTGAGCATTGTGGTCATTTACTTTTATAAATCGAGGTCTCGTTGTTATTAGAAATATATTTTAATAATGTTAGTAAAATCAAAATATTGCACGATTATTTTAAAATATATATTTGATAAACACTTTTTAATTAAATATTTATTTTTATTAAAAACACAGAATATTATTATTTGAAATTTGTCAAAAGGTTTCCAGAAATTTTCTGACTTTTAAGATAATGTTAAAACCTTCATTTTACAAAAAATGACTCGTTAATATTTTTGACAAAAACAGTTGCAGATATTTATAAAATTATATTATCTTTTACACTTGCCGATAAATATAATATTCTTATATCGAAATCTATTATTACATATCTAATACTTTGTTATCGTTATCAAATAATAAATATATATCGTATACTCACGTAAATGTTCGTGAATCATCAGGCTTGGTCAAAAAGGTAACTAATCATCCAGATATAGATTTCAAACTTTCTAGACTCAATATTAGGGTTTTTGCTTATCGTGTCGGAAACATATAGAGTTTAAGGTTTAAATTTGGTCGGAAATTTTCGGGTCGTTACAGTACCCACCCGTTAAAGAAATTTCGTCCCCGAAATTTGATAGAGGTTGTCATAAATAACAATAGGAATGTTTTCATGACGAATATGAGGTATTAATGAAGTTTTATCATTATAAATAAAATGATTCGATCATATGAAGCGCACGAGCGAAGCTATCACAAAAGAGTGAAATGAGTAATATGGAATTGTTTTTAACTGATGACGTGGTTATGATTGATTTCCGAAATTCACGAGATTTAAATGAAATCTTTCGTGATAAGATTTGGTTCTTCAGCGATTTTGGAAACAGGATCTCCTTTGATTTAATGCGGCAAATCTGTTGTGATTTCTTTACCGAATATTTCACTTATAAAACTACCCCCTTCGTTTCCCTTATTTCCATATCACACATCTTCTACTCTTTCTCCTTAATTCTTACTTAAAGATATTTGCCAATATGCTCCATCCTATTCTAATCCTTGATATATTCTTAATTTTCACGTCTGTCATCCTTCTTTTTCATCTACAACCAGAAGAGTCTATTTACTTCTACTATACTCTTGCGTTGATAGTGTTTCTAGTTCTCCCATGTCTCTATATTGCTATCGGCATAGATATACATGGTTTGTAAATCCTGGGTGGTTGTTGAGTTTAATATCTCTCTTTATACTTTGATGCTCTTGTTTCTGTTTTCTATAATCATTGTCATCCATAGTTAATACTTTCTTCTTTTTGCTGCGATTTATACCCCAATTTCTATTTTGGGGCTTTTGTCCCTTCGTTTCTTCTTCCCGTCCTTGAGTCAAGCGAGCAATGGTCCGGAATTCGTAAGTATGAGATTTGGAATGAACATAACTAATGCTCTAAGAAAGAAAGGGTATTGGCACGGTTTTGATTTATCAAATTACCAGAACATCCAGGAAAAGATATAGCTATTAGGATGACATGTTCCTAATATGTTTGGGAATTGGATAGAATGTAAGAGCCGTGTAACATGGCACATGATGATGGTACTGTGGATCATCACATTCCATTAGAAACTTAACATGACTTACTGTAATATAATGAAGTTGATCAAGTTTCATTATATTATACTAATTCATGCATCAGTTCCCAACACTGCTTCAGAACATTCCTATTTTAAACTTTTAGGTTTCAGAATTTAGAAACTAACACAGTTTCTTTTATATTGTAACGCAGATATTACGGAAAGATAAATGATAGCAGATAGGAATAGTTGTAAAAATATCTCCAGAAATATGAAGAATATGTATAACGGAAGATATAAAGATATCTTATAATATCTGAGATAAGATGATGATGAAGAATATCATCTGGAAAGATTTAGAATAAGGTGTAAGGTTCATACTAACGGTTTCAGCAGACACTGGATCATTTGGATCCTTTGAAGTCAGATTTAGTTTTCACGATTTGTTCACGGCCTCCTTCATACTTTGCTCAAAACTTTTCCAGTTCTCAACCTTCTCTTTTTCAAAGCTTTACCAACACACGGTACTTTATCATCAATCTTTTGACCGTTAAAGTCGTTTACAGTTTTTGTTGCTTCATCAGCATTTCAAGAACTACTTCATAGTTCAGGGTTTTTTTTTTTTTTTTTTTTTTCAGGTGCATAACTGTATGCATGAATCTTTCTTCCATAGACGAGGTACAGCTGGTTCAACTTTTCGATCGAGGTGTTTTCAAGAATCATGAAAGATTTGAACACGAATTGTAATTGTCGAGGTACAAATGAGGTTTAGGATAGAATCAAGTGGCAAACTTGAAGAGTTGTTTAGTTTCATATGTTATAATCAACATTTTAATCCATTTTAGTTGTCCAAAGTTAGCAGTCCAATAGTCCGATTGTCCAATGGTCCAATAATTTCATATATATAATATTCGAACTAATAAATACGTATCGTTACCCGTGTACCGGTCTCAGTGTCGATCACAACTCAAAGTATATATATATTTTGGAATTAACTCCGACCCTGTATAGCCAACTCCCACCTTCACATATAGAGTGTCTATGGTTGTTCCAAAATATATATATAGATGGGTCAATATGATAAGTCGAAAACTGGTATACGTGTCCCGTTATTTAAAGTGCGTAAAATAAATAAATATATATCATGACCCATTATACAACGTGTTGTCTCAGAATTAATCCGACGTATTGTTGTACATGTGTCCCGACGGTATGTAAAGTGCAGGAATAAAATTGCGAGAATGTAAATTGCAATAAATTAAATGTTAGCCGGGAACAGTTAGCTAGGAACAGTTAGCATGAATTTCCTAACAATATTTCAATTTAGTTAATTTGTCTGTTTCTATCAATTTTATTTTGTCCAATGTTTCGTTCTTTATGCCACTTGTTGGATTCTGATAGGTCAAAATCCGAATATAAAATTTTGAATGAAAATAGTTATTCTGGGGTGAGCGGATACGAATACCGGTGGTTGTAAGTAGGATAGTAAATGACCGTTGAATCAGATTCGAAGAATGTACAGTGTAACTTATTAATGTGAATCCTAAATATTCCTCGGGTACTACCCACCCGTTAAAATATTTTCATCGTTAACAGTTTGTACAAAAGAATTTTTAATTACAATCTTTATGAAAATATACTTGCATATATATTTTCATCGGATGTAATCATGGATTTAATGAGTCAAAAACTCATCTGATTTATCGTTAATACTAGATTACATAATCTCTAAAACTTTAGAAATTACATAATCATCATGTCGAACGAGGAAAAATGAGGCAGAATGATACATAAAGCGAAGATAGTCAATGTAGATCGATGTGTAGAACGAAGTTCATACTCGAAGTACAGATATTGAGGCGTGTGATGTTGATATCCGAGGCACAGATTATGACGTTGAGGTTTACGACAAGATTGTGATTGAGGGTGATAAAGGTACTGTCGGCGTTGATAGTGGTAGTACGAATTATGCTGCTGGTGCTGCCGCTGGTGTTTGTAACCTTCGCACCATATTCTCCAAAGCCACTACCCGAGCACGGAGCTCATTGACTTCTTCTATTACACCAGGATGGTTGACGGTTGGAACGAGTGAATGAACAAGATTTGAAATATGGGATAGTATATAATCATGACGAGATACTCTAGAAATAAGCGAGAAAATGGTGTTTCGTATAGGTTCGCCGGTAAGTGCTTCAGGTTCATCATTAAGAGGACAATTTGGTGGATGGAATGGATCACCTTCTTTTTGCCTCCAGAAATTTAGTATATTACGAACCCATCCCCAATTCATTCAGAATAGATGATGGGAAATTGGTTGATCCATTCCGGTGACGCCGTTCTCGGAGCTCGAATGGAAATCCATATCGGCGTAGCTATCGAAGTCGGAGGAATTCGAACTGGATGAAGAATCCATCTTGTATAGTTGGGGAAATGAATTTTTGATTTGGAATAGATTATAGGAGTTGGGTTTGGTATTCTTCAATACATAATTTACATATGTATTTATAATACTCAAAATCCCGTGAATTGCGGGGAATCTTTGAAATTCGTCAGGCAATGTCTATAGTAACAGATACGCTAGGATACGAATTTTGACTATACACTATCGATGCACTAAATACAGTAAGACGTGTCTAGACTTAAGAATGATAAGCAGGTAATTCCCTAAGGATGATAAGTAGATGATTTCCGACTAGAAATGATAAGCAAAACTTTTGACATGCAGACACGGTCAAAGTCCAGACTCACTAATGTATCCTAACAACTTACTAGTTAGACACACTAATGCAGACCTGGTTCGCTAAGACCAACGCTCTGATACCAACTGAAAGGATCCGAAACTAACCATCCGGACGGCGTCCATATTGATTATAAACGAATTACAACAGTTGATAACATCGCGAGGTACTTGACCTCTATATGATACATTTCACAAACGTTGCATTTATTCCTAAAAAGGCAATCTATTTTTACATCATGATGTGACATATTCGCTTAACATTTCACAACATTCAAATGACCTAATCTGCCATTTTCATAATAACAATCTCTAATGAACTTCAATGACTTGAATGTAACGTCTTTGTATCATGGCTTAAATGGTTCCAAGTAGTATCCTTAACATGAGCTAATGCACAGCGGAAGACTTAATTTGTACCTGAGAATAACATGCTTTATAACGTCAACATAATGTTGGTGAGATATATAGGTTTGATGCTAGCAGCGATATAACAATGGAACACAAGATTTCATATATAAACATTTAATAAAAAAATTCTAAGTGGTTGAGCACTTGGTAACCATACTTAACATTTAATCACGTCGCATATTCCCTTTATTATGAAATCTTACTACACTGTACCAAGTGTAGTCACGAAACGAAGTACTGTGCAACCGTTGAATACTGGTCGTCCAGTCCGGTTGGGGTTGTCAGGCCCGATAGATCTATCAACAGGATTCGCGTTTACAATACCGCTGTAAATATTAGTTACCAAGCTACAGGGAAGTATGCCAGTGGTACAACTCAACGTAGAATATATTTTTCAGTTACTTGTGTCCATATCGTAAAACATAAAATACATGTATTCTCATCCCGAAATATTTAGAGTTTAAAAGTGGGACTATATACTCACCTAATGTATTTTGTAGTAAAAATACATATAACACCATTGGTAACTTATAAGGTTGGCCTTCGATTCACGAACCTAATTAATTATATATATATATATTGATTAATATCTAAATAACAAATAAAATCAATTTATAGTGTACCAATCCTAATGCTCGAGACTAATATGTAAAAGTTAACAGAAATTCATTTGACTCAAAATAATTTCCAAAAATTTCTACATAATCAAATATTGTCATTTTATATTTTTAAATATTTAACAAAATTTATTTATAGTAAATAATAATATAATTCACTTGTTAATAATTAATATTTTATATGTAAAAATATATTAAAACGATGAGTTAATATTTTATAATAATAATATTTCCTTTAAAATAATACATTTATTAAAAATACTAATGTTATTAATAAATTGATAATTTTAATAATAGTGATCAAAATAATTATTTAATATTAATAATGGTAACAAAAATGATAAATTGATAATTTTATTAATTATAATAATCAAAATAATATTTTGATAGTTTTTGACAAAATATTATTTGTTTTTAGTTATTAACATAAATAATAATAATAATAATAATAATCATAATAATAACAATAATAATATTTTTTTTTTTAAAAAAAATGATAATTAATAATTTTAATAACAATAACAATTAAGATAATAATTCTTACAGTTGTTGATAAAAATATTAGTTATTAATAATCATAATAACATTAATGATAATAATTATAGTAATAACGATGATTTTTAACGACGACGTAAAAATAAAAATATTCATTTTTAATAATTCGTACAAAAGTTCAATTGGTTATAACTTCAAATCCGTCCGTCGAATCCATTTGACATCTAAATGAAAAGTTTATAGTTTTTCGCCACCTTTCCAAAAACATATAATTCATATATCTTATCTTGACCGCAAGAGTAACTAATTCAGATTCTGTCCTAAAACATATTTTGTCAAAAATAGATAAAATAGCATGCATGATCTTAATTTCTCGAGCACTAGTCAGGGACACACTAAAAGTAAATAAAAGTCAAGTTTTGAGTGCTCACGTATCAATATTGAGATTCAATATTGCAGGATAGATATATAAACACCCCGAGGGCGATAAATACTAGTTTAGCTCACGAGCAAAACCCCCGATCCATACCCATAACTTCCATAGTTATGACCCATAATCTCCTTAATTTTATCCCACTCATGAAATTAGTTTTGGAACACTTGGGCAGAACCCCGTCATAGTATTTTTGTGTATAATTAACTCTAAGGATACTCAAAATCTTAAGATTAATACTAATTTTAATCTTAATATGAATAATAATAATAATAATAATAATTTTAATAATAAAATAATAGTAATAATATTATGTTACGGAGTATTATTTTTGTTGTGCATGTGTGTGCAAAGTTAAAGTGAATGAATCAAGTGCCAGATTACACGGCATTTAAAGACATATCATGACTAGATGGGCCCCACGACTTGCACTAAATATCTCCTTAAAAAGAATCCGATGATCGTTTATTATATAAATTATATTATATTTAATTTATCTAATTAATTAAATATTATATTTTATTTACGTTTAGGGTAGAAATATAATTTTTACAAAAATTACTTTTACGTTGTCACCCATCTACTGTCTCAGTTCCGGTTTTCCAAAATAAGTTTCGTACGTCAAGAAAACTAACACTTAAAGTTTGGTGACTCGTACCTTTGACAAAATAATAGATTTAAATTAAGAAAATAATCTCACCAAAAATGTAACTTAACCTTTTGAGCATTGTGGTCATTTACTTTTATAAATCGAGGTCTCGTTGTTATTAGAAATATATTTTAATAATGTTAGTAAAATCAAAACGTTGCACGATTATTTTAAAATATATATTTGATAAACACTTTTTAATTAAATATTTATTTTTATTAAAAACACAGAATATTATTATTTGAAATTTGTCAAAAGGTTTCCAGAAATTTTCTGACTTTTAAGATAATGTTAAAACCTTCATTTTACAAAAAATGACTCGTTAATATTTTTGACAAAAACAGTTGCAGATATTTATAAAATTATATTATCTTTTACACTTGCCGATAAATATAATATTTTTATATCGAAATCTATTATTACATATCTAATACTTTGTTATCGTTATCAAATAATAAATATATATCGTATACTCACGTAAATGTTCGTGAATCATCAGGCTTGGTCAAAAAGGTAACTAATCATCCAGATATAGATTTCAAACTTTCTAGACTCAATATTAGGGTTTTTGCTTATCGTGTCGGAAACATATAGAGTTTAAGGTTTAAATTTGGTCGGAAATTTCCGGGTCGTTACATGAATTCTTTTCATGTTTTACATGAAATGAGAAAATTAAAATTATTAATTTTAGACTTTATGCTTTGGTAAAGTGAATAAATCTCCAACATGTTTTGATTCACTTAATATGTTTATTTGGATGGTTTTGGCATGAAAACCATACTTACAAAATATGAAGTGGGTTTACATACATATGTTATGTAAACAAGGATTGAATATTATAAGTGCCATTAAGTGTTATTTAAATCAATCCTTATCGAAACATGTTATATGAAAATGGACGGTTGGCACTCCATTTGTTATGTATGTGATTGTTGTATGAAATCGGTAGTATTTGCCTCAATAAGACCCTTGTGTGGATGTTTGGTTGTATGATTTAATTTAATATTTATTCGAGATGAATGTAATAATTTATTAAACGACTTGCATGTCGTCTTTCTATTTATATTGTATTTGTAATAGTATAGAAAATAGAATAGTTATTTTGTAAGATAATGCAACCAAGATTGAAATCAAGAAGACGATGTTCACAAGGCGGCCCATCCGAGCATATAATGGAGATGGCGGTTTTAGTGGGAGCCAATTCTCACACAAGGTTATGTCCCTAGTTGACCATGTTTTTCCGTGTGTTGGCTCACCGGAAAAACGCATAGGACTCGAGGCATACTACCGATAATTGCATGTCATGATTATTATTATTTTATTATTTGTCTATGCCATGCTAGCTAGAAAATGTTTTAAAAAAAACAAAAGGGACAATAATCATATAAAACGGTTTGGTTAAAATTAGTTTAACAAACGCAACACGCAATACATAATTAGCAAATGTTTTAAAATGGTGTAAACTACTTTTGCTAAAAGAAAACAAAAACCCGTTTTAAATGTAAACTTTACCCTATCCATGAGTAGTACACACATCCGAACCTTCTACCTGTTAGAGTTCGCGATACCCGAGAGTCTTGGGCCGGACTTTAATTGGGTGTTGAGAAGGGTGAGCTGAATTTCGCGATACCCGAGAGTCTTGGGCCGGATTTCACGTGTATCTATCACGGACGGTTTACAATCTGAAATCGTGGTTTGCGCAAACCCGCCACGAGGAAGGATTAGCGTAGAAGGGATTAAACATGCCAAGTGAAATAATTGATTATCACTAAATCCCGCAGAACCTAAGAATTTCATAATGGATGAAATTGGTAATATAGTTAGCTACCTAAATAGCTTATGGTTGGCGATCCGCGGCGAACCCGTCGTTAACATAAGTGAAATATGGATCTTAGCCTTGTTAATTATAATTGTTTGAATATTAAACACACTTGGGTAATTATCTTAACAAGGTTTAAACATATCAAACTAACTAATACAACTTACTTTAAAAATAAAATATGACAGATGTCTGCAACAAACACAAATCCTACTCCGTCATCAATCACTAATTTCTGCCTTAAAGGGCTCCTCGAAAAGGACAAGCTTACGGGCTTGAACTACATGGACTGGCTTCGCAACCTAAGAATTGCTCTTAGGATGGAAGGAAAGATTAGGGCAATTGAGGAACCCTTACCGGTAGAACCCGGATCGAGAGCTACTCAAGCGGCTAGGGACGAGTTTGAAAAACGGCGTTCCGAGTCTAATGAGGTAGCATGCTTGATGTTGGCGACCATGTCTCCAGAGCTCCAAAAGGGCATGGAGAGCTTAGGGTCGTATGGCATGCTTAACCAACTCAAGGACATGTTCCAACAACAAGCAAAGCAAGAAAGGTTTGACACCGTGAAAGCTCTCGTATCTTGCAAAATGGCAACGGGAAGTAGCGTTAGTGTCCATGTACTATAAATGAAAGGGTACATAGACCGGTTGGAGCGCCTTGGTTTTTCCATAAGTCAGGAGCTTGCAACGGATTTTATCCTGAACTCGCTGACTAGTGCATATGAAGGATTCATTATGAACTATAATATGAACAATATGGAGAAAACAATCATGGAGCTCCATGGCATGTTGAAAACCGCTGAGGCTAACATGGCCAAAGCTAAACCCGCAACTACCGTTCTAGCCATTCGTGAAGGTGGGATTAAGAAGAAGAAAAACAAAGCAAAGGGCAAGAACAAGGGCAAGGGTAAGGTTGGCACGTCCAACTTCAAACCTAAACCTAAGGGCATTGCTAACTCTTCTCCTTCAAAGATCCCGCAAACCAAGTCTCCTGAAGAAGCAATATGCTTTCATTGTAGGGATAAAGGACATTGGAGGCGCAATTGTACTAAGTACTTGAAGGAACTTAATGAACTACGGGCTAAGGGAGTCGTCGTACCTTCAGGTTTGTTCATGATTGAACTAAACAATACTACTATTTCTAATTCCTGGGTATTGGACACGGGATGTGGTACTCACATTTGTACAAATGTGCAGGGACTCACAAGAAGTAGGAAGCTGAAGACCGGGGAGCTTAATCTAATCATGGGGAATAAGAATGTTGCCTCTGTTGACATGATTGGAGAATACAAGCTTTCTTTTGATTCTGGTTTATGTATTGTTTTATCTAATGTTTGCTACAGTGCCGAAATGGCAAGAAACATTATATCTTTTGATGCTTTATTTAATGATGGTTTTAATTTTAGTTTTGATAATGGATCAATACTTGTTCACAAAAATGGGATGTTTTATTTCAAGGCTAGTCCTTGTAAAGGCATCTTAGAAACCACAGCAATGCTAAATGATAGTTCAATCTACAATGTTGATTCATCCAAAGATGTTTTGGATAAAACGTATCTATGGCATTGTCGTTTAGGCCACATAAACAAGAAACGCATAGCCAAACTCCAGTCAGATGGAATTCTAGAATCATTTGATATAATATCGTATGATGAATGCGAATCTTGCTTATCAGGAAAAATGACAAAGGCACCTTTCACAGGAAACTGTGAACGGGCAAAGGATCTGTTGGGGTTGGTACACACTGATGTGTGTGGTCCGTTCAGATCTCCTACTAGACACCAGGAACGATACTTCGTTACATTTACTGATGACTTCAGTAGATATGGCTATGTTTATTTAATTAAACAAAAGTCTGAAACTTTTGGAGTGTTCAAGGCATACCAAAACGAAGTAGAAAATCAACTGAACAAAAGAATTAAGATTCTCCGATCTGATAGAGGTGGTGAATATCTTAATGATGAATTTCGTGATCATCTACGGGGTTGTGGGATAATCTCACAATTAGCTCCTCCTAGAACACCACAACATAATGGTGTGGCTGAAAGGAGGAATCGAACATTACTTGATATGGTTCGATCCATGATGAGCCGCACAATACTTCCAATCAGTTTTTGGGGTTACGCCCTACAAACTGCCGCAAAGATCCTTAACCTCATCCCAACCAAGAAAGTTTCCAAAACACCTTATGAGATATGGCATGGTAAAACTGTGTCTCTCTCATATCTAAGAATCTGGGGTTGTGAGGCTTACGTTCATCGTGAAGCTCAAGATAAACTTGAACCCAGATCTGAAAAGTGTTTATTTGTTGGTTACCCGATTGATTCTTTTGGATATTTGTTTTACAACCCTACTGAGAACAAAGTCTTTGTGTCTCGAAAGGGAGTCTTCCTTGAAAAGGATTTCATATCAAAAGAAACCAGTGGGAGCAAAATAGACCTTGAAGAAATTCAAGAATCAACCGACATGGAAACCGATATTGGAACCGATTCTCCTCAAGAGGTCGACGAACCTGCTGTTGAGAGAGAAACTGACCTACAGCCACCACCCATACGTAGATCTGATAGAGTTCGTCAAACACCAAAGAAATATAGTTTACACATATTTGAGGGTGATGATGAAAATATAGATTCTGATGAACCTATTACCTATCAGGAAGCGATAACAGGCCCTGAGTCTGCCAAATGGAAGGAGGCTATGGACAACGAGATCCAATCCATGCATGATAATCAAGTCTGGACCTTGATTGATCATATACCAGGTATTAAAACCATTGGGTGTAAGTGGGTCTTCAAGAAAAAGACCGATATGGATGGAAATGTACACACATTCAAAGCCAGACTGGTGGCTAAGGGTTACACGCAACAATATGGTGTAGACTATGATGAAACTTTTTCACCAGTAGCTATGTTGAAATCTATTAGAATACTTCTTGCCATAGCTGCATTTTATGACTATGAGATATGGCAAATGAATGTAAAAACAGCTTTCCTTAATGGTAAACTAACAGAGGATGTGTTTATGACACAACCTGAGGGTTATGTACATCCTAAGTATCCTAATAGTGTGTGCAAGCTTCAAAGGTCCATTTATGGACTTAAACAAGCTTCTCGTACCTGGAATCTTTGCTTTAATGAGAAGATCAAAGAATTTGGTTTTATTAGAGGCGAAGATGAGCCATGTGTCTATGTTAGGTCTAGTGGGAGTGTTGTAGTCTTCCTTGTACTATATGTCGATGACATATTACTCATGGGAAATGATATCCCGACATTGAAAGATGTCAAAGCTTGGCTAGGGAAATGTTTCTCCATGAAAGACATAGGAGATGCATCATATATTTTGGGTATAAAGATCTATCGAGATAGGTCAAGGAGATTAATTGGGCTAAACCAAAGTGTATATATAGATAAGTTACTGAAGAAATTCGGTATGCATAACTCCAAGAAAGGGTGCGTTCCTATGAACCCTGGAATGATATTGAGCAAGTCTCAATGTCCTAATTCTGACTTGGAATCGGCTACCATGAGTCGGACTCCATATGCTTCAGCTATAGGATCGATCATGTATGTGATGATATGCACTAGGCCTGACGTGTCGTATGCATTAAGCATGACTAGTCGTTATCAGGCCAATCCTGGTGAAGCTCATTGGATAGCAGTCAAGAACATTCTAAAGTATCTTAGGAGGTGATAGTGTTCCAAATGAACATATATTTAGTAGCAATATCGTTCCAATATGTAAAGTTTTTAAATGTAATTTCCTTATTTTTAGTTGTAATAGTTAAATAAATAAGTGCGAAGACGAAAGACGCAAATCGCTCGAAAATGAAGATTTAAAGACAAAAACGAAGATTTGAAAGACCAAAACGTCCAAAAAGCTCAAATGTACAAGATACAATTCAAAAGGTTCAAATTATTGATGAAGAACGTCTAAAAATGACAAGAGTACAAGTTACAAAACGCAAAGTACACGATATAAAATTGTACGAAAGGGCGTTCGAAAATCCGGAACCGAGGCATGAACCAACTTTCAGCGCTCGACGCAACGGTGTAAAAATTACGAGTCAACTATGCACAAGAATAAAATATAATATTTAAATAATTCATAATAAGAATAATATTAAATAATAAAAAGTTGTTAATTGAGCATAGTTCAGGGGTCGTAAATGAAAATTCCAATTCTAATTTCGCTATAAAAGCGATGATTTACGATCATATTTTGGGAGACTTTCTCGATCATTTTTTCGATCATTTTCTTACTTTTCTATATCAAATATCAATATCTATATTTATAATTCTCTATCATAATGTTAATGTAATCAGATATAACAATAATCTTAATTTTAATTTTAAATTATGATAATAATAAGATTTATGATAGAGATCGTTTGAGTGTGTAAGTCGAAATTCTGTCCGTGTAACGCTACGCTATTTTTAATCATTGTAAGTTATGTTCAACCTTTTTACATTAATGTCTCGTAACTAAGTTATTATTATGCTTATTTGAGCCGAAGTAATCGTGATGTTGGGCTAAAATATTAAGAAGGGGTTATTGGGCTTTGTACCATAATTGGGGTTTGGGCAAAAGACCGACACTTGTGGAAATTGAACTATTGACTATTAATAGATGGGGGGTATTGTCTAATTGAGTGACAACTCATTGGAGTCTGTCGAACCTATCTTCAAATTAATTAACCTAATAATTAATAATGATTATGGTTGTCCTATTTAGTGACGTTCATATGGAATCTGTTATAATCATTTAATTAATCAATTGGGTTGGGTAATTGATTATTCATTCTGATCAAGTGGATGAATTAATATTCATAAACTAATTAAAACAGGGGTGGATTACATACAGTGATAACTGGTGTAATTGTTGACAGAAGTGATAACTGCGTCACAGATTAAATCCTTAATCAGTTGGAATATTTGACTTCGGGTATAAGGGTAATTTGACGAGGATACTCGCACTTTATATTTATGACCGATGGACTATTATGGACAAAAACCAGATAGACGTATCAAATAAACCAGGACAAAGGACAATTAACCCATGGTAATAAATTAAAATCAAAAAGTCAAACATCATGGTTACGGAAGTTTAAATAAGCATAATTGTTTTATTGTATTTTTCATCGCACTTTTATTTTCTGTCATTTTATTTATCGCAATTTATTTTACGCACTTTAATTTTTGTCATTTATTTTTACGCTTAAAATCGACAAACCGGTCATTAAACGGTAAAACCCCCATTTTATAATAATACTACTACTTATTTATATATATATTTTTACAAATAAACTTAATAATATAGCGTTAACTTCACCAGCTCCCTGTGGAACGAACCGGACTTACTAAAAACTACACTACTCTACGATTAGGTACACTGCCTATAAGTGTTGTAGCAAGGTTTAGGTATATCCACTCGATAAATAAATAAATAAAACTTGTGTAATATTTCGTCGCATTTTGTAGTAAAACTTAATACTATTTCGTACACCCCCGCTACATCATCAAGTTTTTGGCGCCGCTGCCGGGGAACGCTAAAACGCTATATTTTTAATTATAATAATATTGAAATAAAATATAATAATATAATAATATTGAAATAGAATATAATAATATAATAATATTTAAGAATCAAAAATTTATACGTAAATTTTAAAAAAAGTCGTATTTATTAAATACTTCAGGGGTATATTATGTAACTTATAATTAATAATTGCTATCATGTCGCTTTCATGTGAATAGTAAATTAATTAATTTATTTTCATTTACTATTCATGAATAGTAAATGAATTAAAAAAAAAAAAGTTTTGAAAAAAAAATTATAATTATAAAAAAAATTATTAATTTGTAAAAAAAATCGTTTTTTTTTAAAAAAAAAAAAATCGTTTTTTTAAAAAAAAAAAAAAAAAAATTTCGTTTTAAAAAAAAAAAAAAAAAAAAAAAAAATTTGTGTAAAAAAAAAATCGTTTTTTTTAAAAAAAAAAAAAAAAAAATTCGTTTTAAAAAAAAAAATTTGTAAAAAAAAAAAATCGTTTTTTTTTTTTAAAATTTAAAAAAAAAAACGAAAAAAAAAAAAAAAAAAAAAAAAAAACGTAAAAAAAAAAAACGTAAAAAAAAAACGTAAAAAAAAAAATTATTAAAAAAAAATATATATTTTTAAAATTTTGTCTATAAAAAAAAATGTTTTTTTTAGTTTTATTACCTTTAGATTTTTAGACTATAGTCGCAACTTTTAGTATTAAGTTTAGTTTTGCCATAGTTATTTTCTTATTTTTATTTTTCGACGCCTTTTACCTATGTATCAATTACAATTCCAATTAGTAATCTCTATTTGTAGTTTTAATTTTAAGATAGTGATAGTTATAAGGTTGGATTAACCGCGTGTTTACAAACCACTCTTCGTCTTTTTCATTTTTCGACACTTTTCGACGCGCAATCTTTTTCTCTCTTATTTCTCGCCATTCTAGTTTTTAGGACTTAGAATTTTTTCTACTTCTTCTCTAAATTTCTTAAAATTACGAAAATTTATTTTAAGTGGTTAAATTGATAGACATCAAAATTTTCTGGTTCGTAGTAATAGTTGGATTTGTACGTGGACCGGGTTATTGGAGCCAAACAGTCCTCAATTATATTGAGACCAAACGAATCCTGCCCCTCTGCTGCATCTTTTGGCTATTCGAAACGTGGGCAAAATCAGAAAAGTCTATTGGTTGGATAACTTATTATAATTTTTCTTTCCTTTTTAAAACTAATAGGATATTCAGTGAATGCACCGAGCAAGACGTTCACCACCTTTTGTACGTTCACCACCTGTAACTCGATCAAGACATCGTTTAACAAATATAGCTGCCGTTGATTTTTCTTTAGAATCATCATCTAGTCGACCAAGAACTCTAACTCAAATTTCCGATAATCCATCTTTTGAACCCGACTTCACAATTAAGAACCCGGAGCATATTCAAGGACAATTCCAAGATCCTGAACCACTAATTATTCCTCCTGAACCACAAACCGTTAAATCAGAGTCCTCTAGTGATTCGTATTCAACAAATTCAATTATGGAAGTAACGGAACCTCTAAGTATGGAAGATCGAATGAGAGCCACACGCACGGGCCAAGGTCATGCCATTATTAAACCAGAAGTTAATGCGCCAGATTATGAAATCAAAGGACAAATTCTACACATGGTAACTAACCAATGCCAATTCAGTGGTGCACCGAATGAAGATCCTAACGAACACCTTCGTACGTTTAAAAGAATTTGTACACTATTCAAAATCCGAGAAGTGGAAGATGAGCAGATCTATCTCATGTTATTTCCCTGGACTTTAAAGGGAGAAGCCAAAGATTGGTTAGAATCGTTACCTGAAGGGGCGATTGACACATGGGATGTTTTAGTTGAAAAATTTCTTAAACGATTCTTTCCGGCATCCAAAGCCGTGAGACTTCAAGGAGAAATTGTTACGTTCGCGCAAAATCCAAATGAAACATTATATGAGGCGTGGACAAGATTCGGAAGGATGTTGAGAGGATGTCCTCAACACGGATTAGATACTTTTCAAATAGTGCAAATCTTCTATAAAGGCGTAGACATCGCTACAAGAAAAGACATCGACATAACAGCTGGTGGTTCCATTATGAAGAAAACCGCAACTGAAGCTTACAAAATTATTGATAACACAGCCTCCCACTCGCATGAGTGGCACCAAGAAAAAGATATCTTTCGATCATCTAAAGCGGCTAGAGCCGATTCTAGCCATGACTTTGATTCCGTTTCCGCAAAAATAGATGCTTTCGAAAGACGAATGGAAAAGATGAATAAAGATATTCACGCAATACGAATCAGTTGTGAGCAATGCGGTGGACCACACTTATTGAAAGATTGTCACATTGAACCAACGATGGAACAACGAGAGAATGTTTCCTATATGAACCAAAGGCCGGGAAATAATTATCAAAATAATTATCAACCCCCAAGGCTAAACTTAAATCGAAATCAAAACATTCTTTACAATCCAAAAGGACCCGAAAATAACTGGTATAACCAACAAGGTCCGAATAACCAACCAACTCAAAACAACACTTTCAATCAACAAAGACCTGGCTTATATAAACCACAACAACAAACTGAAGAGAAAAAGTCAAATATGGAAGACGTGGTATTCAAGCTAGTTGAATCTCAAACACAATTTATTGAAACTCAAACCCAAACGAACGAGAGGTTTGATCAGTCATTAAGAACTCAACAAGCTTCCATTTTGAATCTAGAAAAACACGTAGGTACTCTTGCTAGCATGATGAGTGAGAGGGAACAAGGAAAGCTACCGAGTAATCCTGAAGTAAATCCTCGGAATGAGAATGTTAATATGGTTTCAACAAATTCTAAAAAACCAGCATCAGAAGATGGGAAGGTTTTAGATGTAAGTAAAAATGAAGAAGTTACACCACCACCACCACCCGAGTATGTAAAGCCAGTGGTGGCACCATACAAACCACCCATCCCGTTTCCAAGAAAAGGAGTTGAGTATGAGCAAGTGATAGGTAATAAAGATTGTGATACCTCTGGAAAGAAGAAGAAGAAAAAGAATAAGAAAGTACAAGAAACAAAAGCCGTAGAAGTAAACCCGGTGAAGACAGTTCCACCAAAACCTCCTCCTAGGATAGGTGATCCGGGTGAATTTATTGTTCCTTGTCTACTTAGTGATTGTGTCATGTATGATGCACTAGCAGATTTAGGTGCAAGTGTAAGTGTTATGCCTCTTTCATTATATAAGAGATTAGGAGTAGGTAAGTTAAGTCCAACGGATATGAGTGTTCGACTCTTTGATCAAACCATTAAACACCCAGTTGGAATTGTTGACAACCTACCCGTTCAAGTAGGCAATTTAACCTTTCTAGTCGAATTCATTGTCATTAACATAGAAGAGGACCCAAACATTCCTTTAATTTTAGGTCGACCATTCTTAGCGTCCACCAAGGCGTTATTTGATGTAGGAAATGGTAGAATGACACTTAGTAGTGGTGACAAATCGATCACCTTTATGATTCGAAAGACTAAATCTCCACCAACCAAAACCGTTGAACCAGCAAAAACGATTGGTAAGAACCATGATGTTTTACCAACTCCAACGGTAATACTTAGCAATAATGAAACGCCTAAGTGTGGGGAAAATGAAGTAACACCTAATGATGACATGATAACAAAGAACCCCGTTGTTGATACGAAATTAAATGATCCCATTATTAATAGTTCAATGAAGAAACTTATTAAACGGATTCGCGATGCTAGAACCAAGGGGAACTTTAAGTTATGTAACCGGTTAGTATCCAATCTATCACCTAAAGAAAAGGAGAAACTAGTTGAAATTATGGATATTACACAGGAATCCGACCAATGGCTTAAAGAAAAAGTCACGGATATGCAAGTTGATTATGGACCAAGAGAAATTGACGATAAAGTTAATCACAATTTTGACACCACGGCTACCTAAGTGTGGGGAGATTCAAATGTTCTAAAAAGAAAATGCTATCTAGAGTTAGTTGTTCTGTTCTCGTGTAGTTCCGAGAATGGAATCCGATTGGTCTTTTCCGCTAGCAGACACTAAAGAACTAGTTTTCTCCCCCCATTCTGAATTTTTATTTTTTTTTTTTTTTAGGTTTTATATGAAATTAATATGCTTTTAAGTTTTGTGTGATATTTAAAAACAAAATTTACTTTAATTCATTAAGTTGAAAAAATGATTTCTAAAATTCGTCGTGAGTTGAAGACTAGGTCATTAAGCCGAAATTGCTTTACCCGAGGATGGGACGGCAAATTTTGTTATCATTATTTTTAATTTTATTGATCTAAAGTATGCCAAAAAGATATTAGACTTTATAAATTTTTGAACGTGGGGTAATATACCCAACTTCAAAAATATGTATATATATGTTTGTATTTTATATTATGTACAAAACAGGGTAGAACAACGCACTTTCAAAGACTAACATTAAGTTCAGCAATAGCTACTGATTTTGACGACAAGAAGCAAAATATCAAATGTGATGTAAAATAATATGCTTACAAACTGGGTATTTTTAATCACTTTTCTACACTAATCACCCTCATGAATTTATAATTATAGTCTGATTTCATGCAAATGAGGGCATTGCATGATCTCAAGTGTGGGGAAGGGTTATAAATTCTCTCGGGTTTGCACTTAGTTTATTTGCCAACTTTTGTGAAAATTTGAAAAATTTTCAACTAAATGAATTTAAAAATCATGTTTATACATATTTATGAACGGTGAAAACTAGGTGATAATACCGAAATTATCGTTACCTCGAAAAGGACATAAATTGAGAAACACCCTAAAACGCTTGAATTCATTTAAAATGAAATAAAAGAAAATAAAAAGGCAAAGAAAGAAACTAAGTGTGGGAAGAATGTACCAAGTTATTCAATTTAAAACATATATCACATATTTTTGTACAAGATTATTGCAGGTACTTTTGCTTTGGACGATACTAATCAGTTTTACCCGGTTTACTGTAATACATTTGAAAGAAAGATGGATCTACACGATGAATCAATTCCATCATTAAAAGGAAGTAAAGTCTTCCGAAAAAGACACGCGCTTCTTGATTTAGGTCATGAAGTTGTCGTCCAGACCAGCTGTAGGTTGACGAAAAACCTAGAAAAGTCATCACTAAAATCAGCAGGAAATCCACGGACCTCAGCATCAAACAGGGTCGCCAAGTGGTCAGACTTATCCTAACCATGAGAAGGATTTATCTCGTACAATGGGGAGGCACCGTGCAAATTAGCTTGATAAGACTAATGAATCAGATCCCCAGAAAAGGATAATCTCCTTAAAGATTAAAAATCAGCTTTTAAGACTGATAATACTCAATCCTAGAGATTGACCTTAAAGATTGAGAATTCAAACTCATGGAATTCAATGATATCTAAACTCGAGCTTGAACGAGAAAATATTTTGATCAAAAATACAAACCGATTTGTTTTCTGAAAAACCATTTTCAATGCGTTCATTACCATTGAACGTAAAATCCTAAGAAATTCACCTGGAATTCATTAGGTCACCTGAACTAAATCGGGTGTCAACCGTAAGAACGGTGGTTGCATAGCATGGTCGGAGACAGGACCTTGTGCCAGACCGAAAAATCATAGGATGATCTTTACTATCGCTCCTACCAAGGATAGTTCTAGCATCCGACACGTTAAAAGACCATAATCATCTGCATGTCACGGGACATTGCCTTAACAGTTTCTTGTTCATCGCTTTCCTTTACAACCGGACGGTAGTTTGCCGAAAGGTAATATACGGAACAAGTAAACTGGATGTGTGCTTTCCGATACCGGGATAGCAGTGGATTACACGAACCTAAATGTTTTTAGCCAAAATATTGATCCACAAATATATTTTGCAACACCAATGGTGGATCAAATCAGAAAACTTATCTAGGGTAAAAGCTAGATTGAATTTTCAAAAGATCAAATGTTTTCATAAAGATCCTATTTCCTAAAGGATCTAAATTTTTATAGTCATGTGGGACTGTAAACTGCCTTTCAAATGTGCACTTTGCTTTGGAAACCGAAAGTAAATCGGCTATTTGATTGCAAGTGTCGTTGACCTAAACCCAAGGCAACTGTGGATGACACACCCACCTTTAACCATCATTACTGTCATTGTTTATACCGCTATATCAAAATCACTGATGTACAAAATGTGATGAATAAAAAAGTGATTCATGTATGTTTTTATTTCAAGTTCTGTATTGCTTGAGGACAAGCAACGCTCAAGTGTGGGGATATTTGATAGTGTTCCAAATGAACATATATTTAGTAGCAATATCGTTCCAATATGTAAAGTTTTTAAATGTAATTTCCTTATTTTTAGTTGTAATAGTTAAATAAATAAGTGCGAAGACGAAAGACGCAAATCGCTCGAAAATGAAGATTTAAAGACAAAAACGAAGATTTGAAAGACCAAAACGTCCAAAAAGCTCAAATGTACAAGATACAATTCAAAAGGTTCAAATTATTGATGAAGAACGTCTAAAAATGACAAGAGTACAAGTTACAAAACGCAAAGTACACGATATAAAATTGTACGAAAGGGCGTTCGAAAATCCGGAACCGAGGCATGAACCAACTTTCAGCGCTCGACGCAACGGTGTAAAAATTACGAGTCAACTATGCACAAGAATAAAATATAATATTTAAATAATTCATAATAAGAATAATATTAAATAATAAAAAGTTGTTAATTGAGCATAGTTCAGGGGTCGTAAATGAAAATTCCAATTCTAATTTCGCTATAAAAGCGATGATTTACGATCATATTTTGGGAGACTTTCTCGATCATTTTTTCGATCATTTTCTTACTTTTCTATATCAAATATCAATATCTATATTTATAATTCTCTATCATAATGTTAATGTAATCAGATATAACAATAATCTTAATTTTAATTTTAAATTATGATAATAATAAGATTTATGATAGAGATCGTTTGAGTGTGTAAGTCGAAATTCTGTCCGTGTAACGCTACGCTATTTTTAATCATTGTAAGTTATGTTCAACCTTTTTACATTAATGTCTCGTAACTAAGTTATTATTATGCTTATTTGAGCCGAAGTAATCGTGATGTTGGGCTAAAATATTAAGAAGGGGTTATTGGGCTTTGTACCATAATTGGGGTTTGGGCAAAAGACCGACACTTGTGGAAATTGAACTATTGACTATTAATAGATGGGGGGTATTGTCTAATTGAGTGACAACTCATTGGAGTCTGTCGAACCTATCTTCAAATTAATTAACCTAATAATTAATAATGATTATGGTTGTCCTATTTAGTGACGTTCATATGGAATCTGTTATAATCATTTAATTAATCAATTGGGTTGGGTAATTGATTATTCATTCTGATCAAGTGGATGAATTAATATTCATAAACTAATTAAAACAGGGGTGGATTACATACAGTGATAACTGGTGTAATTGTTGACAGAAGTGATAACTGCGTCACAGATTAAATCCTTAATCAGTTGGAATATTTGACTTCGGGTATAAGGGTAATTTGACGAGGATACTCGCACTTTATATTTATGACCGATGGACTATTATGGACAAAAACCAGATAGACGTATCAAATAAACCAGGACAAAGGACAATTAACCCATGGTAATAAATTAAAATCAAAAAGTCAAACATCATGGTTACGGAAGTTTAAATAAGCATAATTGTTTTATTGTATTTTTCATCGCACTTTTATTTTCTGTCATTTTATTTATCGCAATTTATTTTACGCACTTTAATTTTTGTCATTTATTTTTACGCTTAAAATCGACAAACCGGTCATTAAACGGTAAAACCCCCATTTTATAATAATACTACTACTTATTTATATATATATTTTTACAAATAAACTTAATAATATAGCGTTAACTTCACCAGCTCCCTGTGGAACGAACCGGACTTACTAAAAACTACACTACTCTACGATTAGGTACACTGCCTATAAGTGTTGTAGCAAGGTTTAGGTATATCCACTCGATAAATAAATAAATAAAACTTGTGTAATATTTCGTCGCATTTTGTAGTAAAATTTAATACTATTTTGTAGAATTTGTTGAAACCATATTAACATTCTCATTCCGAGGATTTACTTCAGGATTACTCGGTAGCTTTCCTTGTTCCCTCTCACTCATCATGCTAGCAAGAGTACCTACGTGTTTTTCTAGATTCAAAATGGAAGCTTGTTGAGTTCTTAATGACTGATCAAACCTCTCGTTCGTTTGGGTTTGAGTTTCAATAAATTGTGTTTGAGATTCAACTAGCTTGAATACCACGTCTTCCATATTTGACTTTTTCTCTTCAGTTTGTTGTTGTGGTTTATATAAGCCAGGTCTTTGTTGATTGAAAGTGTTGTTTTGAGTTGGTTGGTTATTCGGACCTTGTTGGTTATACCAGTTATTTTCGGGTCCTTTTGGATTGTAAAGAATGTTTTGATTTCGATTTAAGTTTAGCCTTGGGGGTTGATAATTATTTTGATAATTATTTCCCGGCCTTTGGTTCATATAGGAAACATTCTCTCGTTGTTCCATCGTTGGTTCAATGTGACAATCTTTCAATAAGTGTGGTCCACCGCATTGCTCACAACTGATTCGTATTGCGTGAATATCTTTATTCATCTTTTCCATTCGTCTTTCGAAAGCATCTATTTTTGCGGAAACGGAATCAAAGTCATGGCTAGAATCGGCTCTAGCCGCTTTAGATGATCGAAAGATATCTTTTTCTTGGTGCCACTCATGCGAGTGGGAGGCTGTGTTATCAATAATTTTGTAAGCTTCAGTTGCGGTTTTCTTCATAATGGAACCACCAGCTGTTATGTCGATGTCTTTTCTTGTAGCGATGTCTACGCCTTTATAGAAGATTTGCACTATTTGAAAAGTATCTAATCCGTGTTGAGGACATCCTCTCAACATCCTTCCGAATCTTGTCCACGCCTCATATAATGTTTCATTTGGATTTTGCGCGAACGTAACAATTTCTCCTTGAAGTCTCACGGCTTTGGATGCCGGAAAGAATCGTTTAAGAAATTTTTCAACTAAAACATCCCATGTGTCAATCGCCCCTTCAGGTAACGATTCTAACCAATCTTTGGCTTCTCCCTTTAAAGTCCAGGGAAATAACATGAGATAGATCTGCTCATCTTCCACTTCTCGGATTTTGAATAGTGTACAAATTCTTTTAAACGTACGAAGGTGTTCGTTAGGATCTTCATTCGGTGCACCACTGAATTGGCATTGGTTAGTTACCATGTGTAGAATTTGTCCTTTGATTTCATAATCTGGCGCATTAACTTCTGGTTTAATAATGGCATGACCTTGGCCCGTGCGTGTGGCTCTCATTCGATCTTCCATACTTAGAGGTTCCGTTACTTCCATAATTGAATTTGTTGAATACGAATCACTAGAGGACTCTGATTTAACGGTTTGTGGTTCAGGAGGAATAATTAGTGGTTCAGGATCTTGGAATTGTCCTTGAATATGCTCCGGGTTCTTAATTGTGAAGTCGGGTTCAAAAGATGGATTATCGGAAATTTGAGTTAGAGTTCTTGGTCGACTAGATGATGATTCTAAAGAAAAATCAACGGCAGCTATATTTGTTAAACGATGTCTTGATCGAGTTACAGGTGGTGAACGTACAAAAGGTGGTGAACGTCTTGCTCGGTGCATTCACTGAATATCCTATTAGTTTTAAAAAGGAAAGAAAAATTATAATAAGTTATCCAACCAATAGACTTTTCTGATTTTGCCCACGTTTCGAAAAGCCAAAAGATGCAGCAGAGGGGCAGGATTCGTTTGGTCTCAATATAATTGAGGACTGTTTGGCTCCAATAACCCGGTCCACTTACAAATCCAACTATTACTACGAACCAGAAAATTTTGATGTCTATCAATTTAACCACTTAAAATAAATTTTCGTAATTTTAAGAAATTTAGAGAAGAAGTAGAAAAAATTCTAAGTCCTAAAAACTAGAATGGCGAGAAATAAGAGAGAAAAAGATTGCGCGTCGAAAAGTGTCGAAAAATGAAAAAGACGAAGAGTGGTTTGTAAACACGCGGTTAATCCAACCTTATAACTATCACTATCTTAAAATTAAAACTACAAATAGAGATTACTAATTGGAATTGTAATTGATACATAGGTAAAAGGCGTCGAAAAATAAAAATAAGAAAATAACTATGGCAAAACTAAACTTAATACTAAAAGTTGCGACTATAGTCTAAAAATCTAAAGGTAATAAAACTAAAAAAAATATTTTTTTTATAGACAAAATTTTAAAAATATATATTTTTTTTTAATAATTTTTTTTTTTTTACGTTTTTTTTTTTTACGTTTTTTTTTTTTTTTTTTTTTTTTTCGTTTTTTTTTTTAAATTTTTAAAAAAAAAAACGATTTTTTTTTTTACAAATTTTTTTTTTTAAAACGAATTTTTTTTTTTTTTTTTTTAAAAAAAACGATTTTTTTTTTACACAAATTTTTTTTTTTTTTTTTTTTTTTTTAAAACGAAATTTTTTTTTTTTTTTTTTAAAAAAACGATTTTTTTTTTTTTTTTTTAAAAAAAACGATTTTTTTTACAAATTAATAATTTTTTTTATAATTATAATTTTTTTTTCAAAACTTTTTTTTTTTTAATTCATTTACTATTCATGAATAGTAAATGAAAATAAATTAATTAATTTACTATTCACATGAAAGCGACATGATATAATTATAAGTTACATAATATACCCCTGAAGTATTTAATAAATACGACTTTTTTTAAAATTTACGTATAAATTTTTGATTCTTAAATATTATTATATTATTATATTCTATTTCAATATTATTATATTATTATATTTTATTTCAATATTATTATATCTTATTTTTTATTTTTAACCTTTTGATAATAAACGCTAATTTGTTCGCTAAAAAGTATTAAATTGGTATTAAATAAAATTAGGTTTGGCGACTGAAATTATTGATATCATTCAAAAATTTATTACATCACTGCGAAATTTAACGTTTATTCTTAAGGTATAAATATCTTTAGTCAATCAAACCAAAATATTTCAAAAATTCGTCATGAGTTAAATTAGGTCTTGGAACCGAAATTACTTTACCGAAAAGAGGGGCGCATATTTTTGATAATATTTGATTGATTAAAGTGGGATAAAAAGACAAAAAGATTTTTAAATTTATTTTTACCATGTTTTTAAAATTAATATTTAAATCTTAAATTAATATTGTAAACTTTGTAAAAACAATATTTTTAAAATTGTAAATATTTGAAAAATTAATATAAGTTTGGTATGAATTTATGAATTTTTAAATTAAGTTTGGTGTGAATTTTTAATTTTTAAAATATGAAATTTTAATTTTATGCATTTCAAATTTTAAGTTTGGTGTGAATTTTGAATTTTTAATATTAATTTTGAATTTTATATTTATGTTGTGTGAATTTAAAAACAAAAATTTACTTTATCTCATTAAGTTAAAAATATGATTTTTAAAAATTCGTCGTAAGTTGAAGACTAGGTCTTTGAACCGAAATTGCTTTACCCGAGGAAGGGACGAGAACTTTTATTATCATTATTTTTAATCTTATTGATTTAAAGTATGCCAAAAACATTAAAAAAAACCCAAAAATCTTAGCTTTTAAAACAATCGCTACAAAAAGACAAATTTTAAAATTTTGTCGAGGGACGGACTAGGGCATCGTCCCGAAACGACCTCGTCTTAAAAAGAAACAAAATTTTTAAAATTTTATTAAATTTTATGTTTTAAAAGTATAAAGTTAAAAAAAAAAAAAAAAAAAAAAAAAAAAAAATATAAAAATCCTGGAAAATACCCCCATGCGACTCGCATGGGGGTAAGACTAAAACCATGCGAGTCGCATGGTGGCCAAAAACTGGACAGGATCAAAATCCAGCCGAGTTCTGCTCTTTCTTCCACAAACACACACATATACACGAAAACTCTCCCAAACTCTCTCAATTTTTCACCAATTTTCACCAAATTTCTTGCAAAACTTCACAATAATCATGCCTAGATTCAGTAGTCTCAACCCCTTCAGGAGAAAGGTAAAGATTTCACCCCTAATCTCTTTAAATTCGAATTTTTGTGTTCTTGAGCTAGAAAATTTATATTTTGATTTTGTTAAATTTAGGTGTAATTAGAGCTAAATTGTTGTTATATTATGCATGTATATCCTAGATAGAAGCTATTTAACATGAATTGAAGCTAAAAACTTCAATTTTTTTAGAATCTAGGGTTTGTGTTCTTGAGCAATTTGGGGCTTTTTGATATAAACAGGTTATGGCCGATTTTTTTCATGAATTGTTGCTAAATTAAGTAGTGTAACATGTTTAGGTAGTTAATTGATCCAAACTTTAAGCCTAAACATGTTTTTAAGAATTAAAGTAGACTTTTTAAGTCTAAAAATTCATGAACTTGGATAATTTGATATAAAGGCCATTTGAAACTTGTTTCATTGCTAGTAGTGATTATTTGGCATGTTATTTAAGATAAATGCTTATGAACTTGATGTACATTTTTCGTATATGTTTATTTGACAAAGTGTAAACTTGACAAAAATATGAAAATGAGCACTAGTTTGATTTGAATGCCATGTAACAAGTGTTTAATTGCTATAATTATTATTGTTGACATGTTTAAAAGTTTAAATGTGATAAAACATTGTACACATTTTCGTATGTAAAAGTGTAGAATTGTTATTGTTAAGAAAATGTGTATAAAATGTGTTATGAATTGAACATGTCATCATAATTGTTTCAAGTTATTATTTTGCTAACACTAATGCATATTTGGATGCAAAAATTTTGTGTTTAATGTGTTTTGCAGAAAGCCGATACTGGAGGTTCAGGAGCATCATCATCCAGGCAACCAGAGCCCGAACCGGAAATGTTTCATGAACAAGAACAGCATATGCAACAAGAAGAAGAAGAACAGGAGGAGCAACATATTCCATATCACGATCAAGATCAATTATTCGTGAATCAGTTTCGTCAATTCGCTCCACATCAAAGGATTCTGAGCTTAGACATTAATGAAGATCAGTTACACCCAAATCTGAGATTTGATCGATGTTGGATAGAGTATCCAGATTATCAAAAGAACATGCACATTCTCTACTTTAAGGTTGTTGAAATGCCAAGGGCAATTGACTGGGTACCTTTGGAAACAGTTGACCTTGCCGAACCGATTCGGGGATTATTGGTGCAAAGGTATGGTAATTCTCAGTTTAACGATTGGATGCGTCTATTTTCCATTCGTAGAACCATATATAGGGAATGGTGTATAGAATTACTTAGTACTATTAAGTTAAACAGTGATGTTAGGAGGATAGATGATAGAAGCTTTATTAGATTTCTGTTAGGTGGACGCATGTACAGAATGTCCATGATAGATTTAGCCAGGGCCTTACAGATTTACACCCCTGCTGAACTTTTGAGCCCCGACTGTAATAGCCTGATTGCCCAAGGAGAAAGGGTAGATAGGGAATTTGATATTAACGCTGTCTGGAGGCGTATGTCCCACTTTAATGAATTTCACGCCAGTGGAAATCATACATACTTAGATATAGACAGAGCTGAACTCCGGGTGATTCATAGATTCTTAGCAAACACAATCACACAAAGGGGTAGGAATAAGGAGAAATTGACCGTAAACGATTTGTTCTACCTCAAGTGTATTAGAGACCCGAGGAGTTTCGTTAACATTCCCTATTGTGTTGGTTATTATCTCGCTAATGTAGTTTCGGGGATGAAATCGGGGAGTATTATAGGTGGTGGTATTTTCATTACTCTCATTGGAGAGTATTTAGGTGTAGATAAGCACCAAGGGGGTCCAATGAACGAAATAGAGGACGGAGGTGAAACTATAAGTTCAAACCTTTATCACGGTGCAAGGGTATTATTGATGAGACGTGGTCGGGTATATCGATACGAGGGACCTCAGCGACAGATAGAGAGAGGTTCGGATGATGAGATGGAGGAGGCGAACAACATTATAGGAGTTGTTCGGGAGACTGCTCTTGATTTAGGCATTCGTATGGAGGATGAATACATGACGAACTATGATAGGCATATGCAGTACGAGGCATGGCAACGCCGGAATGACTACGAGCATTCCCGGCAACGAGAGCATGGCCGATGGGATTATCATCAGCGCCAAATTATAAGCCAGTTGCAGCCTGGCGAGATGTATTATCCGACCCGACCCGCATACTATCCCGCACATCAGCCAGAGATGAGACCACCCTATGATTCATATGATTATGACGCAGCATACCAGTACACCTATAATCAGCCATGGAACCCGGACGCGAACATGAATTGGGATCCATATCCTAATTTTCCTCCTAACCCACCTCCTGATCAGTAGAGATAAGTTGGTAATTTTTATTTTTATTATTTTAAACACTTAACATTTTATTACGTTTATGTAATGTTTGATATTCTTATTATTATTGTGTACTAATATTTTTCTTATAGTTTGAAAGTGGGATGCCAAAGTTCCATTTCAAATTTCATGTATGATTATATTTGTATTGTATGTATTCTATTTTATGCACAAAACAGGGTTAAACAACGCGTTTTCAAAGACTGGCATTAAGTTCAGCAAAAGCAAGTAATTTTGACGACAATGATGCAAAATATATGTGAAATAACAAGACGGAATGAACAAATGACGTGCACCATTTATCATTCAGCAAACAAACGCCAATATATTTGGAAACTTTGGTAAAAATTTAATCATTTTCACACAAATCACCCTCAATAATTTAAATTGTTACTGATTTCTTGCAAATGAGGGCATTGCAAGACCTTAAGTGTGGGAAGGGGTTAAATTCTTTCGGATTTTAAAATTTTTATATTAAACACTTGGTTACCATTAAAAATACTAGTAAAGCAGTAGTTGTATTAGAATCTAGTGCTCTCTGATAATAAAGAACAGCCCTGGTCTTATATACTGACTACCCAATTCTAGTAAAATTTTTCAAAATTTTCAATTAAATGAATTCAAATCATGTTTATACATATTTATGAACGATAAAACTAGGTTTTAACACCGAAATTATTGTTACCTCGGAAAGGACATAAATTGAGAAACAAACTAAAATGTTAAAATTCATTTAAAATGGAATAGAGGACGATAAAAAGAAAAATAAAAAGCCAAGTGTGGGAAAATTTACCAAGTTATTTTAAACATATGTCACATATATCTGTAACAAATAACTGAAAATACTTTTGCTTTGAACTAAACTAAACTGTAAGAAAAGAAGAGATGGATCTACACGATGAATCAATTCCATCATTAAAAGGAAGTAAAGTCTTCCGAAAAAGACACGCGCTTCTTGATTTAGGTCATGAAGTTGTCGTTCAGACCAGCTGTAGGTTGACGAAAAATCTAGAAAAGTCATCACTAAAATCAGCAGGAAATCCACGGACCTCAGCATTAAACAGGGTCGCCAAGTGGTCAGATTTATCCTAACCATGAGAAGGATTTATCTCGTACAATGGGGAGGCACCGTGCAAATTAGCTGGATAAGACTAATGAATCAGATCCCCAGAAAGGATAATCTCCTTAAAGATTAAAAATCAGCTTTTAAGACTGATATTACTCAATCCTAGAGATTGACCTTAAAGATTGAGAATTACAAACTCATGGAATTCAATGATATCTAAACTCGAGCTTGAACGAGAAAATATTTTGATCAAAAATACAAACCGATTTGTTTTCTGAAAACCCTATTTTCAATGCGTTCATTACCATTGAACGTAAAATCCTAGGAATTCACCTGGAATTCATTAGGTCACCTGAACTAAATCGGGTGTCAACCGTAAGAACGGTGGTTGCATAACATGGTCAAAGACAGGACTTTGTGCCAAACCAACAAATTATAAGGGTGAGCTTTACTATTGCTCCTACCAAGGATAGTAATTGCGTCCGACACGTTATAGACCATAATCAAAAGCATGTCACGGGACATTGCCTTAAACAGTTGCTTATTCAACGCTTTCCTTTACAACCGGACGGTAGTTTGCCGAAAGGTAATATACGGGACAAGTAAACTGGACGTGTTGCTTTCCAAATACAAGGTTAGCAAGTGGGTGACACAAAACCGCAAGTTTTGAGCTAAAATTTTCAAATCTGAAACCCACCAAACCCACAAAAATATTTTGCAAAACACCGGTAAAGGGTTATTCCGGAAAACTTATCTAGGGTAAAAACTAGATTTCGAAAGATCAAATGTTTTCATAAAGATCCAATTTCCTTAATGGATCTAAATTTTTATAGTCATGTGGGACTGTAAACCATATCGTTACTACCATTGTTTATACCGCCATATAGAAATCACTGATGTACAAAGTGTGAAGAATAAAGAAGTGATTCTAGTATTTCAAGACAATATTGCTTGAGGACAAGCAACGCTCAAGTGTGGGAATATTTGATAATGCTAAAAACGAACATATATTTCATAGCATTATTCCTCAAGAAAGACAAGCTTTTAGTTGCAATTGTTCTATTTACAAGTGATATTCGTTTAAATAATAAAAGGTGAAGACAAAAGGCAGATTCGACAAATTGAAGACAAAAAGGTCCAAAGAGCTAAAAAGTACAAGATACAATCAAAAAGGTTCAAAATATTGATGAGGAACGTCTCAAAATGACAAGAGTACAAGTTGCGGAACACAAAGTACGCGATTTAAAATAATACGCGAGGACGTCCGAAAATCCGGAACCGGGACCTGAGCCAAGAAGAAACGCCCGACACAACGGACCAAAAATATCTAGTCTACTATGCACAAGAATATAATATAATATATATATAATTATATATAATTATATATTATATATATTATTATTATTATATTACGTCGACAAAGAAGAAAACAAAAGCAGTTGGCTGAATCCAGGGTGGCCATGCGACTCGCATGGCCAGAGGCACAAAACCATGCGAGTCGCATGGTGTGAGATTGCTGGTCAGGTCCTATATAAAGCCAGTTTTGTGCCGAGTTATGATCATCCTTTTTCTCTTCCTCTTCAACGTAAATATATTTATATTTATAATTTATATTTTAATTTTAATTATAATTCTAATAATAAGGGTATGTTAGCGAATGTTGTAAGGGTGTAAGTCGAAATTCTGTCCGTGTAACGCTACGCTATTTTTAATCATTGTAAGTTATGTTCAACCTTTTTATATTAATGTCTCGTAGCTAAGTTAT
This sequence comes from Rutidosis leptorrhynchoides, assembly GCF_046630445.1. NCBI lineage: Eukaryota > Viridiplantae > Streptophyta > Magnoliopsida > Asterales > Asteraceae > Rutidosis > Rutidosis leptorrhynchoides. Next base: position 317,605,481 of record NC_092334.1, read on the forward strand.
TATTATGCTTATTTAAAACGAGGTAATCATGATGTTGGGCTAATTACTAAAATTGGGTAATTGGGCTTTGTACCATAATTGGGGTTTGGACAAAAGAACGACACTTGTGGAAACTAGACTATGGGCTATTAATGGGCTTTATATTTGTTTAACTAAATGAAAGTTTGTTAATGTTAATATAAAGATTTACAATTGGGCGTCCCTATAAATTACCATATACACTCGATCGGACACGATGGGCGGGGTATTTATATGTACGAATAATCGTTCATTTAACCGGACACGGGAATGGATTAATAGCCACTAGAATAATTAAAACAGGGGTGAAATTACATTCAAGGGTAATTGGTGTAATTGTTAACAAAGTAGTAAAACCTTGGTTTACACGCAGTCGATAACCTGGTGTATTCATTAAACAAAGTATTAAAACCTTGTTACAATTCGAATCCCCAATTAGTTGGAATATTTATCTTCGGGTATAATAATAATTTGACAAGGACACTTGCAATTTATATTTATGACTGATGGACTGTTATGGACAAAAACCAGACGGACATATTGAATAATCCAGGACAAAGGACAATTAACCCATGGGCATAAAACTAAAATCAACACGTCAAACATCATGATTACGGAAGTTTAAATAAGCATAATTCTTTTATTTCATATTTTATTTCCTTTATTTTATATTTAATTGCACTTCTAATTATCGCACTTTTATTGTTATTTAATCGCACTTTTAATTATCGTACTTTTAATTATCGCAATTTAATTTTATCGCATTTTTATTATTCGCAATTTCATTATCGTTATTTACTTTATGCTTTAATTTAAAGTCTTGTATTTATTTTATATTTTACATTAGGTTTTAACTGCGACTAAAGTTTTAAAATCGACAAACCGGTCATTAAACGGTAAAAACCCCCCTTTATAATAATAATATTACTTATATATATATTTGTATTTTTATAAAATTAAACTAATATAGCGTTGAGTTTTGTTTAAAGATTTCCCTGTGGAACGAACCGGACTTACTAAAAACTACACTACTGTACGATTAGGTACACTGCCTATAAGTGTTGTAGCAAGGTTTAAGTATATCCATTCTATAAATAAATAAATATCTTGTGTAAAATTGTATCGTATTTAATAGTATTTCCTAGTAAAATATAAGCTATTTTATATACACCTCGTTCGACATCAAGTATTTTTGGCGCCGCTACTCGAACGAGGTGTATATAAAATAGCTTATATTTTACTAGGAAATACTATTAAATACGATACAATTTTACACAAGATATTTATTTATTTATAGAATGGATATACTTAAACCTTGCTACAACACTTATAGGCAGTGTACCTAATCGTACAGTAGTGTAGTTTTTAGTAAGTCCGGTTCGTTCCACAGGGAAATCTTTAAACAAAACTCAACGCTATATTAGTTTAATTTTATAAAAATACAAATATATATATAAGTAATATTATTATTATAAAGGGGGGTTTTTACCGTTTAATGACCGGTTTGTCGATTTTAAAACTTTAGTCGCAGTTAAAACCTAATGTAAAATATAAAATAAATACAAGACTTTAAATTAAAGCATAAAGTAAATAACGATAATGAAATTGCGAATAATAAAAATGCGATAAAATTAAATTGCGATAATTAAAAGTACGATAATTAAAAGTGCGATTAAATAACAATAAAAGTGCGATAATTAGAAGTGCAATTAAATATAAAATAAAGGAAATAAAATATGAAATAAAAGAATTATGCTTATTTAAACTTCCGTAATCATGATGTTTGACGTGTTGATTTTAGTTTTATGCCCATGGGTTAATTGTCCTTTGTCCTGGATTATTCAATATGTCCGTCTGGTTTTTGTCCATAACAGTCCATCAGTCATAAATATAAATTGCAAGTGTCCTTGTCAAATTATTATTATACCCGAAGATAAATATTCCAACTAATTGGGGATTCGAATTGTAACAAGGTTTTAATACTTTGTTTAATGAATACACCAGGTTATCGACTGCGTGTAAACCAAGGTTTTACTACTTTGTTAACAATTACACCAATTACCCTTGAATGTAATTTCACCCCTGTTTTAATTATTCTAGTGGCTATTAATCCATTCCCGTGTCCGGTTAAATGAACGATTATTCGTACATATAAATACCCCGCCCATCGTGTCCGATCGAGTGTATATGGTAATTTATAGGGACGCCCAATTGTAAATCTTTATATTAACATTAACAAACTTTCATTTAGTTAAACAAATATAAAGCCCATTAATAGCCCATAGTCTAGTTTCCACAAGTGTCGTTCTTTTGTCCAAACCCCAATTATGGTACAAAGCCCAATTACCCAATTTTAGTAATTAGCCCAACATCATGATTACCTCGTTTTAAATAAGCATAATAATAACTTAGCTACGAGACATTAATATAAAAAGGTTGAACATAACTTACAATGATTAAAAATAGCGTAGCGTTACACGGACAGAATTTCGACTTACACCCTTACAACATTCGCTAACATACCCTTATTATTAGAATTATAATTAAAATTAAAATATAAATTATAAATATAAATATATTTACGTTGAAGAGGAAGAGAAAAAGGATGATCATAACTCGGCACAAAACTGGCTTTATATAGGACCTGACCAGCAATCTCACACCATGCGACTCGCATGGTTTTGTGCCTCTGGCCATACGAGTCGCATGGCCACCCTGGATTCAGCCAACTGCTTTTGTTTTCTTCTTTGTCGACGTAATATAATAATAATAATATATATAATATATAATTATATATAATTATATATATATTATATTATATTCTTGTGCATAGTAGACTAGATATTTTTGGTCCGTTGTGTCGGGCGTTTCTTCTTGGCTCAGGTCCCGGTTCCGGATTTTCGGACGTCCTCGCGTATTATTTTAAATCGCGTACTTTGTGTTCCGCAACTTGTACTCTTGTCATTTTGAGACGTTCCTCATCAATATTTTGAACCTTTTTGATTGTATCTTGTACTTTTTAGCTCTTTGGACCTTTTTGTCTTCAATTTGTCGAATCTGCCTTTTGTCTTCACCTTTTATTATTTAAACGAATATCACTTGTAAATAGAACAATTGCAACTAAAAGCTTGTCTTTCTTGAGGAATAATGCTATGAAATATATGTTCGTTTTTAGCATTATCAAATATTCCCACACTTGAGCGTTGCTTGTCCTCAAGCAATATTGTCTTGAAATACTAGAATCACTTCTTTATTCTTCACACTTTGTACATCAGTGATTTCTATATGGCGGTATAAACAATGGTAGTAACGATATGGTTTACAGTCCCACATGACTATAAAAATTTAGATCCATTAAGGAAATTGGATCTTTATGAAAACATTTGATCTTTCGAAATCTAGTTTTTACCCTAGATAAGTTTTCCGGAATAACCCTTTACCGGTGTTTTGCAAAATATTTTTGTGGGTTTGGTGGGTTTCAGATTTGAAAATTTTAGCTCAAAACTTGCGGTTTTGTGTCACCCACTTGCTAACCTTGTATTTGGAAAGCAACACGTCCAGTTTACTTGTCCCGTATATTACCTTTCGGCAAACTACCGTCCGGTTGTAAAGGAAAGCGTTGAATAAGCAACTGTTTAAGGCAATGTCCCGTGACATGCTTTTGATTATGGTCTATAACGTGTCGGACGCAATTACTATCCTTGGTAGGAGCAATAGTAAAGCTCACCCTTATAATTTGTTGGTTTGGCACAAAGTCCTGTCTTTGACCATGTTATGCAACCACCGTTCTTACGGTTGACACCCGATTTAGTTCAGGTGACCTAATGAATTCCAGGTGAATTCCTAGGATTTTACGTTCAATGGTAATGAACGCATTGAAAATAGGGTTTTCAGAAAACAAATCGGTTTGTATTTTTGATCAAAATATTTTCTCGTTCAAGCTCGAGTTTAGATATCATTGAATTCCATGAGTTTGTAATTCTCAATCTTTAAGGTCAATCTCTAGGATTGAGTAATATCAGTCTTAAAAGCTGATTTTTAATCTTTAAGGAGATTATCCTTTCTGGGGATCTGATTCATTAGTCTTATCCAGCTAATTTGCACGGTGCCTCCCCATTGTACGAGATAAATCCTTCTCATGGTTAGGATAAATCTGACCACTTGGCGACCCTGTTTAATGCTGAGGTCCGTGGATTTCCTGCTGATTTTAGTGATGACTTTTCTAGATTTTTCGTCAACCTACAGCTGGTCTGAACGACAACTTCATGACCTAAATCAAGAAGCGCGTGTCTTTTTCGGAAGACTTTACTTCCTTTTAATGATGGAATTGATTCATCGTGTAGATCCATCTCTTCTTTTCTTACAGTTTAGTTTAGTTCAAAGCAAAAGTATTTTCAGTTATTTGTTACAGATATATGTGACATATGTTTAAAATAACTTGGTAAATTTTCCCACACTTGGCTTTTTATTTTTCTTTTTATCGTCCTCTATTCCATTTTAAATGAATTTTAACATTTTAGTTTGTTTCTCAATTTATGTCCTTTCCGAGGTAACAATAATTTCGGTGTTAAAACCTAGTTTTATCGTTCATAAATATGTATAAACATGATTTGAATTCATTTAATTGAAAATTTTGAAAAATTTTACTAGAATTGGGTAGTCAGTATATAAGACCAGGGCTGTTCTTTATTATCAGAGAGCACTAGATTCTAATACAACTACTGCTTTACTAGTATTTTTAATGGTAACCAAGTGTTTAATATAAAAATTTTAAAATCCGAAAGAATTTAACCCCTTCCCACACTTAAGGTCTTGCAATGCCCTCATTTGCAAGAAATCAGTAACAATTTAAATTATTGAGGGTGATTTGTGTGAAAATGATTAAATTTTTACCAAAGTTTCCAAATATATTGGCGTTTGTTTGCTGAATGATAAATGGTGCACGTCATTTGTTCATTCCGTCTTGTTATTTCACATATATTTTGCATCATTGTCGTCAAAATTACTTGCTTTTGCTGAACTTAATGCCAGTCTTTGAAAACGCGTTGTTTAACCCAGTTTTGTGCATAAAATAGAATACATACAATACAAATATAATCATACATGAAATTTGAAATGGAACTTTGGCATCCCACTTTCAAACTATAAGAAAAATATTAGTACACAATAATAATAAGAATATCAAACATTACAATAGTAAAATACTTGATGTCGAACGAGGTGTATATAAAATAGCTTATATTTTACTAGGAAATACTATTAAATACGATACAATTTTACACAAGATATTTATTTATTTATAGAATGGATATACTTAAACCTTGCTACAACACTTATAGGCAGTGTACCTAATCGTACAGTAGTGTAGTTTTTAGTAAGTCCGGTTCGTTCCACAGGGAAATCTTTAAACAAAACTCAACGCTATATTAGTTTAATTTTATAAAAATACAAATATATATATAAGTAATATTATTATTATAAAGGGGGGTTTTTACCGTTTAATGACCGGTTTGTCGATTTTAAAACTTTAGTCGCAGTTAAAACCTAATGTAAAATATAAAATAAATACAAGACTTTAAATTAAAGCATAAAGTAAATAACGATAATGAAATTGCGAATAATAAAAATGCGATAAAATTAAATTGCGATAATTAAAAGTACGATAATTAAAAGTGCGATTAAATAACAATAAAAGTGCGATAATTAGAAGTGCAATTAAATATAAAATAAAGGAAATAAAATATGAAATAAAAGAATTATGCTTATTTAAACTTCCGTAATCATGATGTTTGACGTGTTGATTTTAGTTTTATGCCCATGGGTTAATTGTCCTTTGTCCTGGATTATTCAATATGTCCGTCTGGTTTTTGTCCATAACAGTCCATCAGTCATAAATATAAATTGCAAGTGTCCTTGTCAAATTATTATTATACCCGAAGATAAATATTCCAACTAATTGGGGATTCGAATTGTAACAAGGTTTTAATACTTTGTTTAATGAATACACCAGGTTATCGACTGCGTGTAAACCAAGGTTTTACTACTTTGTTAACAATTACACCAATTACCCTTGAATGTAATTTCACCCCTGTTTTAATTATTCTAGTGGCTATTAATCCATTCCCGTGTCCGGTTAAATGAACGATTATTCGTACATATAAATACCCCGCCCATCGTGTCCGATCGAGTGTATATGGTAATTTATAGGGACGCCCAATTGTAAATCTTTATATTAACATTAACAAACTTTCATTTAGTTAAACAAATATAAAGCCCATTAATAGCCCATAGTCTAGTTTCCACAAGTGTCGTTCTTTTGTCCAAACCCCAATTATGGTACAAAGCCCAATTACCCAATTTTAGTAATTAGCCCAACATCATGATTACCTCGTTTTAAATAAGCATAATAATAACTTAGCTACGAGACATTAATATAAAAAGGTTGAACATAACTTACAATGATTAAAAATAGCGTAGCATTACACGGACAGAATTTCGACTTACACCCTTACAACATTCGCTAACATACCCTTATTATTAGAATTATAATTAAAATTAAAATATAAATTATAAATATAAATATATTTACGTTGAAGAGGAAGAGAAAAAGGATGATCATAACTCGGCACAAAACTGGCTTTATATAGGACCTGACCAGCAATCTCACACCATGCGACTCGCATGGTTTTGTGCCTCTGGCCATGCGAGTCGCATGGCCACCCTGGATTCAGCCAACTGCTTTTGTTTTCTTCTTTGTCGACGTAATATAATAATAATAATATATATAATATATAATTATATATAATTATATATATATATTATATTATATTCTTGTGCATAGTAGACTAGATATTTTTGGTCCGTTGTGTCGGGCGTTTCTTCTTGGCTCAGGTCCCGGTTCCGGATTTTCGGACGTCCTCGCGTATTATTTTAAATCGCGTACTTTGTGTTCCGCAACTTGTACTCTTGTCATTTTGAGACGTTCCTCATCAATATTTTGAACCTTTTTGATTGTATCTTGTACTTTTTAGCTCTTTGGACCTTTTTGTCTTCAATTTGTCGAATCTGCCTTTTGTCTTCACCTTTTATTATTTAAACGAATATCACTTGTAAATAGAACAATTGCAACTAAAAGCTTGTCTTTCTTGAGGAATAATGCTATGAAATATATGTTCGTTTTTAGCATTATCAAATATTCCCACACTTGAGCGTTGCTTGTCCTCAAGCAATATTGTCTTGAAATACTAGAATCACTTCTTTATTCTTCACACTTTGTACATCAGTGATTTCTATATGGCGGTATAAACAATGGTAGTAACGATATGGTTTACAGTCCCACATGACTATAAAAATTTAGATCCATTAAGGAAATTGGATCTTTATGAAAACATTTGATCTTTCGAAATCTAGTTTTTACCCTAGATAAGTTTTCCGGAATAACCCTTTACCGGTGTTTTGCAAAATATTTTTGTGGGTTTGGTGGGTTTCAGATTTGAAAATTTTAGCTCAAAACTTGCGGTTTTGTGTCACCCACTTGCTAACCTTGTATTTGGAAAGCAACACGTCCAGTTTACTTGTCCCGTATATTACCTTTCGGCAAACTACCGTCCGGTTGTAAAGGAAAGCGTTGAATAAGCAACTGTTTAAGGCAATGTCCCGTGACATGCTTTTGATTATGGTCTATAACGTGTCGGACGCAATTACTATCCTTGGTAGGAGCAATAGTAAAGCTCACCCTTATAATTTGTTGGTTTGGCACAAAGTCCTGTCTTTGACCATGTTATGCAACCACCGTTCTTACGGTTGACACCCGATTTAGTTCAGGTGACCTAATGAATTCCAGGTGAATTCCTAGGATTTTACGTTCAATGGTAATGAACGCATTGAAAATAGGGTTTTCAGAAAACAAATCGGTTTGTATTTTTGATCAAAATATTTTCTCGTTCAAGCTCGAGTTTAGATATCATTGAATTCCATGAGTTTGTAATTCTCAATCTTTAAGGTCAATCTCTAGGATTGAGTAATATCAGTCTTAAAAGCTGATTTTTAATCTTTAAGGAGATTATCCTTTCTGGGGATCTGATTCATTAATCTTATCCAGCTAATTTGCACGGTGCCTCCCCATTGTACGAGATAAATCCTTCTCATGGTTAGGATAAATCTGACCACTTGGCGACCCTGTTTAATGCTGAGGTCCGTGGATTTCCTGCTGATTTTAGTGATGACTTTTCTAGATTTTTCGTCAACCTACAGCTGGTCTGAACGACAACTTCATGACCTAAATCAAGAAGCGCGTGTCTTTTTCGGAAGACTTTACTTCCTTTTAATGATGGAATTGATTCATCGTGTAGATCCATCTCTTCTTTTCTTACAGTTTAGTTTAGTTCAAAGCAAAAGTATTTTCAGTTATTTGTTACAGATATATGTGACATATGTTTAAAATAACTTGGTAAATTTTCCCACACTTGGCTTTTTATTTTTCTTTTTATCGTCCTCTATTCCATTTTAAATGAATTTTAACATTTTAGTTTGTTTCTCAATTTATGTCCTTTCCGAGGTAACAATAATTTCGGTGTTAAAACCTAGTTTTATCGTTCATAAATATGTATAAACATGATTTGAATTCATTTAATTGAAAATTTTGAAAAATTTTACTAGAATTGGGTAGTCAGTATATAAGACCAGGGCTGTTCTTTATTATCAGAGAGCACTAGATTCTAATACAACTACTGCTTTACTAGTATTTTTAATGGTAACCAAGTGTTTAATATAAAAATTTTAAAATCCGAAAGAATTTAACCCCTTCCCACACTTAAGGTCTTGCAATGCCCTCATTTGCAAGAAATCAGTAACAATTTAAATTATTGAGGGTGATTTGTGTGAAAATGATTAAATTTTTACCAAAGTTTCCAAATATATTGGCGTTTGTTTGCTGAATGATAAATGGTGCACGTCATTTGTTCATTCCGTCTTGTTATTTCACATATATTTTGCATCATTGTCGTCAAAATTACTTGCTTTTGCTGAACTTAATGCCAGTCTTTGAAAACGCGTTGTTTAACCCTGTTTTGTGCATAAAATAGAATACATACAATACAAATATAATCATACATGAAATTTGAAATGGAACTTTGGCATCCCACTTTCAAACTATAAGAAAAATATTAGTACACAATAATAATAAGAATATCAAACATTACATAAACGTAATAAAATGTTAAGTGTTTAAAATAATAAAAATAAAAATTACCAACTTATCTCTACTGATCAGGAGGTGGGTTAGGAGGAAAATTAGGATATGGATCCCAATTCATGTTCGCGTCCGGGTTCCATGGCTGATTATAGGTGTACTGGTATGCTGCGTCATAATCATATGAATCATAGGGTGGTCTCATCTCTGGCTGATGTGCGGGATAGTATGCGGGTCGGGTCGGATAATACATCTCGCCAGGCTGCAACTGGCTTATAATTTGGCGCTGATGATAATCCCATCGGCCATGCTCTCGTTGCCGGGAATGCTCGTAGTCATTCCGGCGTTGCCATGCCTCGTACTGCATATGCCTATCATAGTTCGTCATGTATTCATCCTCCATACGAATGCCTAAATCAAGAGCAGTCTCCCGAACAACTCCTATAATGTTGTTCGCCTCCTCCATCTCATCATCCGAACCTCTCTCTATCTGTCGCTGAGGTCCCTCGTATCGATATACCCGACCACGTCTCATCAATAATACCCTTGCACCGTGATAAAGGTTTGAACTTATAGTTTCACCTCCGTCCTCTATTTCGTTCATTGGACCCCCTTGGTGCTTATCTACACCTAAATACTCTCCAATGAGAGTAATGAAAATACCACCACCTATAATACTCCCCGATTTCATCCCCGAAACTACATTAGCGAGATAATAACCAACACAATAGGGAATGTTAACGAAACTCCTCGGGTCTCTAATACACTTGAGGTAGAACAAATCGTTTACGGTCAATTTCTCCTTATTCCTACCCCTTTGTGTGATTGTGTTTGCTAAGAATCTATGAATCACCCGGAGTTCAGCTCTGTCTATATCTAAGTATGTATGATTTCCACTGGCGTGAAATTCATTAAAGTGGGACATACGCCTCCAGACAGCGTTAATATCAAATTCCCTATCTACCCTTTCTCCTTGGGCAATCAGGCTATTACAGTCGGGGCTCAAAAGTTCAGCAGGGGTGTAAATCTGTAAGGCCCTGGCTAAATCTATCATGGACATTCTGTACATGCGTCCACCTAACAGAAATCTAATAAAGCTTCTATCATCTATCCTCCTAACATCACTGTTTAACTTAATAGTACTAAGTAATTCTATACACCATTCCCTATATATGGTTCTACGAATGGAAAATAGACGCATCCAATCGTTAAACTGAGAATTACCATACCTTTGCACCAATAATCCCCGAATCGGTTCGGCAAGGTCAACTGTTTCCAAAGGTACCCAGTCAATTGCCCTTGGCATTTCAACAACCTTAAAGTAGAGAATGTGCATGTTCTTTTGATAATCTGGATACTCTATCCAACATCGATCAAATCTCAGATTTGGGTGTAACTGATCTTCATTAATGTCTAAGCTCAGAATCCTTTGATGTGGAGCGAATTGACGAAACTGATTCACGAATAATTGATCTTGATCGTGATATGGAATATGTTGCTCCTCCTGTTCTTCTTCTTCTTGTTGCATATGCTGTTCTTGTTCATGAAACATTTCCGGTTCGGGCTCTGGTTGCCTGGATGATGATGCTCCTGAACCTCCAGTATCGGCTTTCTGCAAAACACATTAAACACAAAATTTTTGCATCCAAATATGCATTAGTGTTAGCAAAATAATAACTTGAAACAATTATGATGACATGTTCAATTCATAACACATTTTATACACATTTTCTTAACAATAACAATTCTACACTTTTACATACGAAAATGTGTACAATGTTTTATCACATTTAAACTTTTAAACATGTCAACAATAATAATTATAGCAATTAAACACTTGTTACATGGCATTCAAATCAAACTAGTGCTCATTTTCATATTTTTGTCAAGTTTACACTTTGTCAAATAAACATATACGAAAAATGTACATCAAGTTCATAAGCATTTATCTTAAATAACATGCCAAATAATCACTACTAGCAATGAAACAAGTTTCAAATGGCCTTTATATCAAATTATCCAAGTTCATGAATTTTTAGACTTAAAAAGTCTACTTTAATTCTTAAAAACATGTTTAGGCTTAAAGTTTGGATCAATTAACTACCTAAACATGTTACACTACTTAATTTAGCAACAATTCATGAAAAAAATCGGCCATAACCTGTTTATATCAAAAAGCCCCAAATTGCTCAAGAACACAAACCCTAGATTCTAAAAAAATTGAAGTTTTTAGCTTCAATTCATGTTAAATAGCTTCTATCTAGGATATACATGCATAATATAACAACAATTTAGCTCTAATTACACCTAAATTTAACAAAATCAAAATATAAATTTTCTAGCTCAAGAACACAAAAATTCGAATTTAAAGAGATTAGGGGTGAAATCTTTACCTTTCTCCTGAAGGGGTTGAGACTACTGAATCTAGGCATGATTATTGTGAAGTTTTGCAAGAAATTTGGTGAAAATTGGTGAAAAATTGAGAGAGTTTGGGAGAGTTTTCGTGTATATGTGTGTGTTTGTGGAAGAAAGAGCAGAACTCGGCTGGATTTTGATCCTGTCCAGTTTTTGGCCACCATGCGACTCGCATGGTTTTAGTCTTACCCCCATGCGAGTCGCATGGGGGTATTTTCCAGGATTTTTATATATATTTTTTTTTTTTTTTTTTTTTTTTTTTTTTAACTTTATACTTTTAAAACATAAAATTTAATAAAATTTTAAAAATTTTGTTTCTTTTTAAGACGAGGTCGTTTCGGGACGATGCCCTAGTCCGTCCCTCGACAAAATTTTAAAATTTGTCTTTTTGTAGCGATTGTTTTAAAAGCTAAGATTTTTGGGTTTTTTTTAATGTTTTTGGCATACTTTAAATCAATAAGATTAAAAATAATGATAATAAAAGTTCTCGTCCCTTCCTCGGGTAAAGCAATTTCGGTTCAAAGACCTAGTCTTCAACTTACGACGAATTTTTAAAAATCATATTTTTAACTTAATGAGATAAAGTAAATTTTTGTTTTTAAATTCACACAACATAAATATAAAATTCAAAATTAATATTAAAAATTCAAAATTCACACCAAACTTAAAATTTGAAATGCATAAAATTAAAATTTCATATTTTAAAAATTAAAAATTCACACCAAACTTAATTTAAAAATTCATAAATTCATACCAAACTTATATTAATTTTTCAAATATTTACAATTTTAAAAATATTGTTTTTACAAAGTTTACAATATTAATTTAAGATTTAAATATTAATTTTAAAAACATGGTAAAAATAAATTTAAAAATCTTTTTGTCTTTTTATCCCACTTTAATCAATCAAATATTATCAAAAATATGCGCCCCTCTTTTCGGTAAAGTAATTTCGGTTCCAAGACCTAATTTAACTCATGACGAATTTTTGAAATATTTTGGTTTGATTGACTAAAGATATTTATACCTTAAGAATAAACGTTAAATTTTGCAGTGATGTAATAAATTTTTGAATGATATCAATAATTTCAGTCGCCAAACCTAATTTTATTTAATACCAATTTAATACTTTTTAGCGAACAAATTAGCGTTTATTATCAAAAGGTTAAAAATAAAAAATAAGAATAAAAACTGTACAGACATACCTGTGAAATAGATTTCTTAGTTATATGATCTATTATATTCATAAGATAGTCGGTTTAATTGGTCTTCCATGGCTGCATAGGCGTAACCTCGAGCATTCATTGTCTTTTCTTCTAAACATATGAACGGTCCGTCTCTGCATAAAGTAACAAATTCGGTATTTGAATAGGTTTGATTATTTGAACATTTACCTCCATGTGACCATTTTCCGCATTTGTGACATTTTTCTAGGTGTCGTGCTCTTCTTTTCGCTGCGGATTTTGATTTTCCTTTACCAAATTGTAACTTATTATCTTCGCATCTGGATCCTTTTCTAACTCCGTCCATTCTTTCTCTGATTACTGATACTAATTCACTCGGTAGTATGTCATTATTTCTTTTAGTGATCAAAGCGTGTAGCATTAGACCATGGTTTAGTTCACAGGCAGTCTTCATTTTGTAAAAACCTAAAAAAAATAAAAATTCAGAATGGGGGGAGAAGACTAGTTCTTTAGGGTCTGCTAGGGAAAGACCATATGTGTTCCATTTTCGAGAACTACACGAAAACAGACAATCTAACTCTAACAGAAATACATATTATCCTTTAAAGACTTGATTCTCCCCACACTTAGTTAGCTGTGGTGTCGAAATTGTGATTAACTTTGTTGTCGACTTCCATCGGACCCTGTATGTAATGTTTAACTCTGTGACCATTAACTTTAAATTCAATTCCATTTGAATTTATTAATTCTATCGTTCCGTATGGGAAAACTCTTTTGACTATGAATGGTCCAGACCATCTTGATTTCAATTTTCCAGGAAATAGCTTGAATCGTGAATTGAAAAGAAGAACTCTGTCTCCTTCTTTGAATTCTTTTGAACTTCTGATTCTTTTATCATGCCATTTCTTCGTTCTTTCTTTATAGATTAACGAATTTTCGTATGCTTCATGTCTTAATTCTTCTAATTCGTTTAGTTGACTTAATCGTAGACGTCCAGCTTCATGTAAATCAAGATTACATGTCTTCAAAGCCCAAAATGCTTTGTGTTCAATTTCTACTGGAAGATGACATGCTTTTCCATACACAAGTCTAAATGGTGTGGTTCCAATTGGAGTTTTGTAGGCTGTTCTAAAAGCCCAGAGTGCATCCTCCAATTTAATGGACCATTCCTTCGGATTTGATCCTACGGTTTTCTCTAGAATACGTTTTAAAGCTCGGTTGGTATTTTCAACTTGTCCACTTGTTTGTGGATGATATGCGGTGGAGATTTTATGAGTTACTCCATATCTTTTAAGAACTTTCTCAAGTTGATTATTACAGAAATGAGTACCCCGATCACTTATTAAAGCTTTCGGTGTTCCAAACCTTGCAAAAAGACGTTTTAAAAAGTTTACTACAACTCGTGCATCGTTAGTTGGGAGAGCTTGTGCTTCCGCCCATTTAGATACATAATCAATGGCTACGAGTATATATAGATTATTATGAGATTTTGGAAATGGACCCATAAAGTCAATACCCCAAATGTCAAATACTTCACATACTTGGATGACATTTTGTGGCATTTCATCACGTTGACTTATTTTTCCGGCCCTTTGACATGCATCACAGGATTTGCAAAGAAGGTGTGCGTCTTTGTAAATTGTAGGCCAATAGAATCCATCTTCATAAACTTTTCTTGCTGTTAGTTGAGGCCCATAATGCCCTCCTGTTGGTCCTGTGTGACAATGGTTTAAAATTTTACTAGCTTCATCTCCAAATACACATCGGCGTATTATTCCATCGGGACAACTTTTAAACAGATGTGGATCTTCCCAGAAATAGTGTTTTATATCACTGAAGAATTTCTTTCGTCTTTGGTACGATAATCCTTTTTCAAGGAATCCACAAACTAAGTAGTTTGCATAGTCTGCAAACCATGGGATTTCTTTATAATCTATCTTCAATAGATATTCATCAGGAAAGTTGTCTTGTATGGCCGATTCATTTAGAACTTCTAATTCGGGGTTTTCAAGACGAGAAAGATGATCAGCGGCGAGATTTTCTGCTCCTTTTTTATCTCGGATTTCAATATCAAACTCTTGTAAGAGTAAGATCCAACGGATTAATCTTGGTTTAGCATCTTGTTTTGAAAATAGGTATCTAAGAGCAGAATGGTCGGTATAGACCACCGTTTTTGCTAGAACGAGATATGATCGAAATTTGTCAAAAGCAAAGACAATAGCAAGGAGTTCTTTTTCAGTAGTTGTATAGTTTGTTTGTGCTCCTTGTAATGTCTTACTAGCATAATATATAGGTTGAAATCGTTTTTCAATCCTTTGTCCTAAAACGGCTCCCATTGCAAAATCACTTGCATCGCACATTAGTTCAAATGGTAGATTCCAATTTGGTGTTATCATGATTGGTGCATTAGTGAGTTTTTCTTTAAGAATATTAAAAGATTTGATACATTCATCTGAAAAGATGAATGGCGCATCCTTTTCTAGGAGTTTATTCATAGGAGTGGCAATTTTAGAAAAATCTTTTATGAAACGTCGGTAAAAACCGGCATGCCCTAGAAAACTCCTAACTCCTCTAACATTGGTGGGATGTGGAAGTTTAGCAATTACATCTACTTTAGCTCTATCCACTTCAATTCCTTCTTTTGCAATTTTATGTCCAAGAACGATGCCTTCTTTAACCATGAAATGGCATTTCTCCCAATTAAGTACTAGATTTGATTTTTCGCATCTAATTAGCATTCGTTCCAGATTAACTAGACATGATTTAAATGTATCACCGAAGACTGAAAAGTCATCCATGAATACTTCCATGCATTCTTCTATCATGTCATGAAAAATCGCCATCATACACCTTTGAAAGGTTGCAGGGGCGTTACAAAGTCCAAATGGCATGCGTTTATAAGCAAAAGTACCATAAGGGCACGTGAATGTGGTTTTCTCTTGATCTTCGGGTGCTATTGGAATTTGAAAATATCCGGAAAATCCATCTAGAAAACAATAGTAACTATTTCCGGCTAATCTTTCCAACATTTGATCTATGAAAGGTAAGGGAAAGTGATCTTTTCTGGTGGCGTCATTTAATTTTCTATAATCAATACATACACGCCATCCTGTTACAGTCCTAGTAGGAATAAGCTCATTTTTCTCATTTGTAATGACAGTCATGCCACCCTTCTTCGGCACGCATTGAACTGGGCTTACCCATGGACTATCAGAAATTGGATATATCAAACCTGCATCTAGCAGCTTAATAATCTCTTTCTTAACTACATCTTGCATATTAGGATTTAGTCTTCGTTGGCGTTGCACATATGTTTTATGACCTTCTTCCATAAGGATTTTATGTGTGCAATACGAAGGACTTATTCCTTTAATATCATGAATCTTCCATGCAATGGCTGGTTTATGAGCTTTCAAACAGAAATGAGTTGTGATTTCTCATTTTTAGTAAGAGAAGACGATATTATTACAGGTAATTCAGATTCACCATGTAAATAAGCGTATTCCAAATGGTTTGGAAGTGGCTTTAACTCTAATTTCGGAGGTTCTTCTATCGATGATTTATATCGATATCTGTCTTCTTCTTTTAGCATTTGAATTTCTTCTGTTGTTGGTTCATATCCATTAGCTATTAGTGTAGCTAACATTTCAGCTTCATCAATTGGTTCATTACTTTCTCCTAAAGAACATTCTCCTGTTCCTTGTAATTCTGGAAATTCTTCTAATAATTCTGCATGTGCATCTATAGTTTGAATATAATAACATGTATCATCTGCAGATTGTGGTTGTTGCATTGCTCTATCAACTGAAAAGGTAACACTCTCATCCTCTATACTTAGGGTCAGTTTTTTACCGAACACGTCTATCATTGCTTTAGCCGTGTTTAAGAATGGTCTTCCTAATATCAGAGGAACTTGAGAATCTTCTTCCATGTCCAAAACAACAAAATCTACTGGAAATACTAAAGTACCAACTTTAACTAGCATGTTCTCCATTATCCCTCTAGGATATTTTATTGATCTATCGGCTAGTTGTATGCTTATTCTGGTTGGTTTCAATTCTCCAAGGTCTAGTTTAGCGTATAGTGAATACGGCATTAGATTTATACTAGCACCTAAATCTGCTAATGCTTCTATTGAACTAAGACTACCCAGAAAACATGGAATTGTGAAACTTCCTGGATCAGATAGTTTTTCTGGTATCTTATTCAACAGCACTGCTGAACAATTAGCATTCATAGTAACAGCCGAGAGTTCTTCCATTTTCCTTCTATTCGTGATTAGATCTTTCAAGAATTTAGCATACCTTGGCATTCCTGAAATCACATCAATGAAAGGAAGATTTACATTTATCTGTTTAAACATATCCAAGAATTTGGATTGCTCGGCTTCAAGTTTTTCTTTCTTCATTTTACTCGGATAAGGAAGTGGTGGTTGATATGGTTTAACATAAGGTTTATCCTTAACTGTGTTATCTTTATTAACCTTTTCAACTACCGGTTCTTTTTCCTTATCCTGATCAGGTTGTGGTTCTTGTGTAGTAAGAATAGTTTCATCAGAAGTTACAGGTATTTCAGGTGGTTTAAGTGTTGTACCACTTCTTGTGGTAATAGCTTTAGCTGTTTCATTCCGGGGGTTAGCATTTGTATCACTAGGTAAACTTCCCGGTTTTCTTTCACCTATTAACCTTGCTAGGTTACTTACTTCTTGTTCCAGATTTTGAATAGAAGCTTGTTGATTTCTAAATGCTTGAGCATTTTGTTCATTGGTTTGTTTTTGAGATGTGAAAAACTGCGTTTGAGTTTCAACTAGCTTCGTCATCATATCTTCTAAATTTGGCTTTTTATCATCGGTTTGTTGTGGTGGTTTGTTTTGAAAATTAGGTCTTTGCTGATTGTAAGTATTATTGGATACTTGTTGATTGCTAGGACCTTGTTGGTTATTGTATGGAATATTTCGGTTATAATTCTGGTTTTGATTGTAAATCGGTCTTGGCGGTTGATAATTATTCTGATAATTATTTCCAGGCCTTTGGTTTATGTATGAAATATTCTCTCTTTGTTCCATTGTTAATTCAATACTTAGACAATCTTTTGTCAAATGTGGTCCTCCACACTGCTCACAACTAATTCGTATAGCATGAATATCTTTAGTCATCTTTTCCATTCGTCTCTCGAAAGCATCTATCTTTGCTGAAATGGAATCTAAGTCATGGCTAGAATCGGCTCTAGCTGCTTTAGATGATCTAATGATGTCTTTTTCTTGATGCCACTCATGTGAGTGGGAAGCAGTATTATCAATAATTTTGTAAGCATCAGTTTCGGTTTTCTTCATAATAGAACCACCAGCTGCTATATCTATGTCTTTTCTTGTAGTGATGTCGCATCCTTGGTAGAATATTTGTACTATTTGACAGGTGTCTAAACCATGTTGCGGACATCCTCTTAACAATTTTCCATATCTTGTCCACGCCTCATATAGAGTTTCATTTGGTTTCTGTGTGAACGTAACAATTTCTGCTTGAAGTCTTACGGCTTTAGATGCAGGAAAAAATTGTTTAAGAAATTTGTCAACTAAAACATCCCATGTATCAATCGCCCCTTCAGGTAACGATTCCAACCAATCTTTGGCTTCTCCCTTTAAAGTCCAGGGAAATAACATGAGATATATCTGTTCATCCTCCACTTCTCGGATTTTAAATAGTGTGCAGATCCTATTAAAGGTACGTAGATGTTCATTTGGATCTTCCTTCGGCGCACCACTAAATTGGCATTGATTAGTCACCATGTGTAGAATTTGTCCTTTGATTTCATAATCTGGCGCATTAATGTCTGGATGAGTAATTGCGTGACCTTGGCCAGTGCGTTTAGCTCTCATTCGGTCTTCCATACTTAAAGGTTCCAGATTCTCCATAATTGAATTTGTTGAATCGGTATCACTAGATGGTTCTGATTTAATGGTTCGTTCCTCAACAATCTCTGTTTGAATGATTGGTGGTTCCGGAGGAAAGTTTAATGGTTCAGGATCTATGAACCGTTCCTGAATATTTTCTGGATTCTCAATTGTGAGGTCGGGTTCAAAAAATGGATTATCGGTATTTTGAACTGAAGTACTTGGTCGACTGGATGACGATTCTAAAGAAAAATCAACGGCGGTTATATTTGTTAAACGATGTCTTGATCGAGTTACAGGTGGTGAACGTACAAAAGGTGGTGAACGTCTTGCTCGGTGCATTCACTGAATATCCTATTAGTTTTTAAAAGGAAAGAAAATTTATAATAAGTTATCCAATCAATAGACTTTTCTGATTTTGCCCACGTTTCGAATAGCCAAAAGATGCAGCAGAGGGGCAGGATTCGTTTGGTCTCAATATAATTGAGGACTGTTTGGCTCCAATAACCCGGTCCACGTACAAATCCAACTATTACTACGAACCAGAAAATTTTGATGTCTATTAATTTAACCACTCAAAATAAATTTTCGTAATTTTAAGAAATTTAGATAAGAAGTAGAATAAAAATCTATGTCCTAAAAACTAGAATGGCGAGAAATAAGAAAGACAAAGAGTTCGTCGCAAAAGGTCGAAAAAGAAAAAAAAAATGGTTGAAAAATAAAAGGTGACGGAAAAATAAAAGAAACTTATAAAAACTTAAAAATACTTAACTAATTTAACCTTATTACTACAACTAACTTAAAATTATAATCGCAAATTGAAATTACTAATTGGAATGATAATTGATACATAGTAAAAGGTCTAAAAATATTAAAGCTTACAAGGAAAAACTAAATCCCAAATGGAAATAACTTAAAAAGAAACTAAAACTTAAAAAGGGCGTCGCAAAATTCTAAAGTACCTAAATTTTAGTCTAAAGAAAAAGCACTTAAGGAATTCTACGGCAAAGCCTAAAAATCTAGGAGTAAAAATAATTATAGCAAAAACTAAGTTTAAAATTAAATATGAGCGAAAAATACAAAAGTTACGCTACAACGATTAAAAAGGGACAAAATATTAAAAGAAATAAAAAGTGATAAAAAAAATACAATTTTTATTAAAATATTATTTTTATATTAATTATATTAAAGTATTAAGTTTTAAATATAATAAAACTTAATTAAAAGTAATTAATTAAACTAAAATCTTAATTAATAATAATAAATCAAATTAGGGTTTAATATAATAATAATATATTATACTCCGTAATTAATGCGTTTTTAGGGTTCAGATGTGGTCCTGTCAGACCCCTCATGCGAGTCGCATGATTTAAGCTGGGGGGTCATGCGAGTCGCATGACTGAACTGGACTGGTTCAATTGACAGGTTCAATTTGACAGGTCACGTATATTTAATATTTATTTTCTTTTTTTCTGTTTTATATTTAAAATATAAATATATATATATATAATTAAAATAAAACTTAATTTTTAAAACTAAAAATAAACTTAAAATACTTTATAGTTTTGTAAAAATAAAAGAAAAACTTAAAAAAATATATTTAAAATACTTTTTTTTCGATTTTAAAAGCTTTTTTTTTTTTTTTTTTAAACAAAAATATAAATTTTACAAAAACTAATTATAACTTAAAAATTAAAAATATGGCGTTTCGCTTCGGCGAAAATTTCCCCGGCAGCGGCGCCAAAAATACTTGATGTCGAACGAGGTGTATATAAAATAGCTTATATTTTACTAGGAAATACTATTAAATACGATACAATTTTACACAAGATATTTATTTATTTATAGAATGGATATACTTAAACCTTGCTACAACACTTATAGGCAGTGTACCTAATCGTACAGTAGTGTAGTTTTTAGTAAGTCCGGTTCGTTCCACAGGGAAATCTTTAAACAAAACTCAACGCTATATTAGTTTAATTTTATAAAAATACAAATATATATATAAGTAATATTATTATTATAAAGGGGGGTTTTTACCGTTTAATGACCGGTTTGTCGATTTTAAAACTTTAGTCGCAGTTAAAACCTAATGTAAAATATAAAATAAATACAAGACTTTAAATTAAAGCATAAAGTAAATAACGATAATGAAATTGCGAATAATAAAAATGCGATAAAATTAAATTGCGATAATTAAAAGTACGATAATTAAAAGTGCGATTAAATAACAATAAAAGTGCGATAATTAGAAGTGCAATTAAATATAAAATAAAGGAAATAAAATATGAAATAAAAGAATTATGCTTATTTAAACTTCCGTAATCATGATGTTTGACGTGTTGATTTTAGTTTTATGCCCATGGGTTAATTGTCCTTTGTCCTGGATTATTCAATATGTCCGTCTGGTTTTTGTCCATAACAGTCCATCAGTCATAAATATAAATTGCAAGTGTCCTTGTCAAATTATTATTATACCCGAAGATAAATATTCCAACTAATTGGGGATTCGAATTGTAACAAGGTTTTAATACTTTGTTTAATGAATACACCAGGTTATCGACTGCGTGTAAACCAAGGTTTTACTACTTTGTTAACAATTACACCAATTACCCTTGAATGTAATTTCACCCCTGTTTTAATTATTCTAGTGGCTATTAATCCATTCCCGTGTCCGGTTAAATGAACGATTATTCGTACATATAAATACCCCGCCCATCGTGTCCGATCGAGTGTATATGGTAATTTATAGGGACGCCCAATTGTAAATCTTTATATTAACATTAACAAACTTTCATTTAGTTAAACAAATATAAAGCCCATTAATAGCCCATAGTCTAGTTTCCACAAGTGTCGTTCTTTTGTCCAAACCCCAATTATGGTACAAAGCCCAATTACCCAATTTTAGTAATTAGCCCAACATCATGATTACCTCGTTTTAAATAAGCATAATAATAACTTAGCTACGAGACATTAATATAAAAAGGTTGAACATAACTTACAATGATTAAAAATAGCGTAGCGTTACACGGACAGAATTTCGACTTACACCCTTACAACATTCGCTAACATACCCTTATTATTAGAATTATAATTAAAATTAAAATATAAATTATAAATATAAATATATTTACGTTGAAGAGGAAGAGAAAAAGGATGATCATAACTCGGCACAAAACTGGCTTTATATAGGACCTGACCAGCAATCTCACACCATGCGACTCGCATGGTTTTGTGCCTCTGGCCATGCGAGTCGCATGGCCACCCTGGATTCAGCCAACTGCTTTTGTTTTCTTCTTTGTCGACGTAATATAATAATAATAATATATATAATATATAATTATATATAATTATATATATATTATATTATATTCTTGTGCATAGTAGACTAGATATTTTTGGTCCGTTGTGTCGGGCGTTTCTTCTTGGCTCAGGTCCCGGTTCCGGATTTTCGGACGTCCTCGCGTATTATTTTAAATCGCGTACTTTGTGTTCCGCAACTTGTACTCTTGTCATTTTGAGACGTTCCTCATCAATATTTTGAACCTTTTTGATTGTATCTTGTACTTTTTAGCTCTTTGGACCTTTTTGTCTTCAATTTGTCGAATCTGCCTTTTGTCTTCACCTTTTATTATTTAAACGAATATCACTTGTAAATAGAACAATTGCAACTAAAAGCTTGTCTTTCTTGAGGAATAATGCTATGAAATATATGTTCGTTTTTAGCATTATCAAATATTCCCACACTTGAGTGTTGCTTGTCCTCAAGCAATATTGTCTTGAAATACTAGAATCACTTCTTTATTCTTCACACTTTGTACATCAGTGATTTCCTATATGAACCAAAGGCCGGGAAATAATTATCAAAATAATTATCAACCCCCAAGGCTAAACTTAAATCGAAATCAAAACATTCTTTACAATCCAAAAGGACCCGAAAATAACTGGTATAACCAACAAGGTCCGAATAACCAACCAACTCAAAACAACACTTTCAATCAACAAAGACCTGGCTTATATAAACCACAACAACAAACTGAAGAGAAAAAGTCAAATATGGAAGACGTGGTATTCAAGCTAGTTGAATCTCAAACACAATTTATTGAAACTCAAACCCAAACGAACGAGAGGTTTGATCAGTCATTAAGAACTCAACAAGCTTCCGATTTTGAATCTAGAAAAACACGTAGGTACTCTTGCTAGCATGATGAGTGAGAGGGAACAAGGAAAGCTACCGAGTAATCCTGAAGTAAATCCTCGGAATGAGAATGTTAATATGGTTTCAACAAATTCTAAAAAACCAGCATCAGAAGATGGGAAGGTTTTAGATGTAAGTAAAAATGAAGAAGTTACACCACCACCACCACCCGAGTATGTAAAGCCAGTGGTGGCACCATACAAACCACCCATCCCGTTTCCAAGAAAAGGAGTTGAGTATGAGCAAGTGATAGGTAATAAAGATTGTGATACCTCTGGAAAGAAGAAGAAGAAAAAGAATAAGAAATTACAAGAAACAAAAGCCGTAGAAGTAAACCCGGTGAAGACAGTTCCACCAAAACCTCCTCCTAGGATAGGTGATCCGGGTGAATTTATTGTTCCTTGTCTACTTAGTGATTGTGTCATGTATGATGCACTAGCAGATTTAGGTGCAAGTGTAAGTGTTATGCCTCTTTCATTATATAAGAGATTAGGAGTAGGTAAGTTAAGTCCAACGGATATGAGTGTTCGACTCTTTGATCAAACCATTAAACACCCAGTTGGAATTGTTGACAACCTACCCGTTCAAGTAGGCAATTTAACCTTTCTAGTCGAATTCATTGTCATTAACATAGAAGAGGACCCAAACATTCCTTTAATTTTAGGTCGACCATTCTTAGCGTCCACCAAGGCGTTATTTGATGTAGGAAATGGTAGAATGACACTTAGTAGTGGTGACAAATCGATCACCTTTATGATTCGAAAGACTAAATCTCCACCAACCAAAACCGTTGAACCAGCAAAAACGATTGGTAAGAACCATGATGTTTTACCAACTCCAACGGTAATACTTAGCAATAATGAAACGCCTAAGTGTGGGGAAAATGAAGTAACACCTAATGATGACATGATAACAAAGAACCCCGTTGTTGATACGAAATTAAATGATCCCATTATTAATAGTTCAATGAAGAAACTTATTAAACGGATTCGCGATGCTAGAACCAAGGGGAACTTTAAGTTATGTAACCGGTTAGTATCCAATCTATCACCTAAAGAAAAGGAGAAACTAGTTGAAATTATGGATATTACACAGGAATCCGACCAATGGCTTAAAGAAAAAGTCACGGATATGCAAGTTGATTATGGACCAAGAGAAATTGACGATAAAGTTAATCACAATTTTGACACCACGGCTACCTAAGTGTGGGGAGATTCAAATGTTCTAAAAAGAAAATGCTATCTAGAGTTAGTTGTTCTGTTCTCGTGTAGTTCCGAGAATGGAATCCGATTGGTCTTTTCCGCTAGCAGACACTAAAGAACTAGTTTTCTCCCCCCATTCTGAATTTTTATTTTTTTTTTTTTTTAGGTTTTATATGAAATTAATATGCTTTTAAGTTTTGTGTGATATTTAAAAACAAAATTTACTTTAATTCATTAAGTTGAAAAAATGATTTCTAAAATTCGTCGTGAGTTGAAGACTAGGTCATTAAGCCGAAATTGCTTTACCCGAGGATGGGACGGCAAATTTTGTTATCATTATTTTTAATTTTATTGATCTAAAGTATGCCAAAAAGATATTAGACTTTATAAATTTTTGAACGTGGGGTAATATACCCAACTTCAAAAATATGTATATATATGTTTGTATTTTATATTATGTACAAAACAGGGTAGAACAACGCACTTTCAAAGACTAACATTAAGTTCAGCAATAGCTACTGATTTTGACGACAAGAAGCAAAATATCAAATGTGATGTAAAATAATATGCTTACAAACTGGGTATTTTTAATCACTTTTCTACACTAATCACCCTCATGAATTTATAATTATAGTCTGATTTCATGCAAATGAGGGCATTGCATGATCTCAAGTGTGAGGAAGGGTTATAAATTCTCTCGGGTTTGCACTTAGTTTATTTGCCAACTTTTGTGAAAATTTGAAAAATTTTCAACTAAATGAATTTAAAAATCATGTTTATACATATTTATGAACGGTGAAAACTAGGTGATAATACCGAAATTATCGTTACCTCGAAAAGGACATAAATTGAGAAACACCCTAAAACGCTTGAATTCATTTAAAATGAAATAAAAGAAAATAAAAAGGCAAAGAAAGAAACTAAGTGTGGGAAGAATGTACCAAGTTATTCAATTTAAAACATATATCACATATTTTTGTACAAGATTATTGCAGGTACTTTTGCTTTGGACGATACTAATCAGTTTTACCCGGTTTACTGTAATACATTTGAAAGAAAGATGGATCTACACGATGAATCAATTCCATCATTAAAAGGAAGTAAAGTCTTCCGAAAAAGACACGCGCTTCTTGATTTAGGTCATGAAGTTGTCGTCCAGACCAGCTGTAGGTTGACGAAAAACCTAGAAAAGTCATCACTAAAATCAGCAGGAAATCCACGGACCTCAGCATCAAACAGGGTCGCCAAGTGGTCAGACTTATCCTAACCATGAGAAGGATTTATCTCGTACAATGGGGAGGCACCGTGCAAATTAGCTTGATAAGACTAATGAATCAGATCCCCAGAAAAGGATAATCTCCTTAAAGATTAAAAATCAGCTTTTAAGACTGATAATACTCAATCCTAGAGATTGACCTTAAAGATTGAGAATTCAAACTCATGGAATTCAATGATATCTAAACTCGAGCTTGAACGAGAAAATATTTTGATCAAAAATACAAACCGATTTGTTTTCTGAAAAACCATTTTCAATGCGTTCATTACCATTGAACGTAAAATCCTAAGAAATTCACCTGGAATTCATTAGGTCACCTGAACTAAATCGGGTGTCAACCGTAAGAACGGTGGTTGCATAGCATGGTCGGAGACAGGACCTTGTGCCAGACCGAAAAATCATAGGATGATCTTTACTATCGCTCCTACCAAGGATAGTTCTAGCATCCGACACGTTAAAAGACCATAATCATCTGCATGTCACGGGACATTGCCTTAACAGTTTCTTGTTCATCGCTTTCCTTTACAACCGGACGGTAGTTTGCCGAAAGGTAATATACGGAACAAGTAAACTGGATGTGTGCTTTCCGATACCGGGATAGCAGTGGATTACACGAACCTAAATGTTTTTAGCCAAAATATTGATCCACAAATATATTTTGCAACACCAATGGTGGATCAAATCAGAAAACTTATCTAGGGTAAAAGCTAGATTGAATTTTCAAAAGATCAAATGTTTTCATAAAGATCCTATTTCCTAAAGGATCTAAATTTTTATAGTCATGTGGGACTGTAAACTGCCTTTCAAATGTGCACTTTGCTTTGGAAACCGAAAGTAAATCGGCTATTTGATTGCAAGTGTCGTTGACCTAAACCCAAGGCAACTGTGGATGACACACCCACCTTTAACCATCATTACTGTCATTGTTTATACCGCTATATCAAAATCACTGATGTACAAAATGTGATGAATAAAAAAGTGATTCATGTATGTTTTTATTTCAAGTTCTGTATTGCTTGAGGACAAGCAACGCTCAAGTGTGGGGATATTTGATAGTGTTCCAAATGAACATATATTTAGTAGCAATATCGTTCCAATATGTAAAGTTTTTAAATGTAATTTCCTTATTTTTAGTTGTAATAGTTAAATAAATAAGTGCGAAGACGAAAGACGCAAATCGCTCGAAAATGAAGATTTAAAGACAAAAACGAAGATTTGAAAGACCAAAACGTCCAAAAAGCTCAAATGTACAAGATACAATTCAAAAGGTTCAAATTATTGATGAAGAACGTCTAAAAATGACAAGAGTACAAGTTACAAAACGCAAAGTACACGATATAAAATTGTACGAAAGGGCGTTCGAAAATCCGGAACCGAGGCATGAACCAACTTTCAGCGCTCGACGCAACGGTGTAAAAATTACGAGTCAACTATGCACAAGAATAAAATATAATATTTAAATAATTCATAATAAGAATAATATTAAATAATAAAAAGTTGTTAATTGAGCATAGTTCAGGGGTCGTAAATGAAAATTCCAATTCTAATTTCGCTATAAAAGCGATGATTTACGATCATATTTTGGGAGACTTTCTCGATCATTTTTTCGATCATTTTCTTACTTTTCTATATCAAATATCAATATCTATATTTATAATTCTCTATCATAATGTTAATGTAATCAGATATAACAATAATCTTAATTTTAATTTTAAATTATGATAATAATAAGATTTATGATAGAGATCGTTTGAGTGTGTAAGTCGAAATTCTGTCCGTGTAACGCTACGCTATTTTTAATCATTGTAAGTTATGTTCAACCTTTTTACATTAATGTCTCGTAACTAAGTTATTATTATGCTTATTTGAGCCGAAGTAATCGTGATGTTGGGCTAAAATATTAAGAAGGGGTTATTGGGCTTTGTACCATAATTGGGGTTTGGGCAAAAGACCGACACTTGTGGAAATTGAACTATTGACTATTAATAGATGGGGGGTATTGTCTAATTGAGTGACAACTCATTGGAGTCTGTCGAACCTATCTTCAAATTAATTAACCTAATAATTAATAATGATTATGGTTGTCCTATTTAGTGACGTTCATATGGAATCTGTTATAATCATTTAATTAATCAATTGGGTTGGGTAATTGATTATTCATTCTGATCAAGTGGATGAATTAATATTCATAAACTAATTAAAACAGGGGTGGATTACATACAGTGATAACTGGTGTAATTGTTGACAGAAGTGATAACTGCGTCACAGATTAAATCCTTAATCAGTTGGAATATTTGACTTCGGGTATAAGGGTAATTTGACGAGGATACTCGCACTTTATATTTATGACCGATGGACTATTATGGACAAAAACCAGATAGACGTATCAAATAAACCAGGACAAAGGACAATTAACCCATGGTAATAAATTAAAATCAAAAAGTCAAACATCATGGTTACGGAAGTTTAAATAAGCATAATTGTTTTATTGTATTTTTCATCGCACTTTTATTTTCTGTCATTTTATTTATCGCAATTTATTTTACGCACTTTAATTTTTGTCATTTATTTTTACGCTTAAAATCGACAAACCGGTCATTAAACGGTAAAACCCCCATTTTATAATAATACTACTACTTATTTATATATATATTTTTACAAATAAACTTAATAATATAGCGTTAACTTCACCAGCTCCCTGTGGAACGAACCGGACTTACTAAAAACTACACTACTCTACGATTAGGTACACTGCCTATAAGTGTTGTAGCAAGGTTTAGGTATATCCACTCGATAAATAAATAAATAAAACTTGTGTAATATTTCGTCGCATTTTGTAGTAAAACTTAATACTATTTCGTACACCCCCGCTACATCATCAGGAGGACTAAAGAGATGTTCTTGGTCTATGGTGGGAATGACGAGCTGAGCGTCAAAGGATACTCAGACGCTAGTTTCCAATCAGATAGAGATGATTGCTCTTCACAATCAGGATTTGTATTTATGTTGAACGGTGGAGCCGTCACATGGAGAAGTGGCAATCAAAGTACTATTGCTGATTCTACGACAGAAGCCGAGTATATAGCAGTAAATGAAGCTGCTAAAGAGGCCATGTGGATAAAGAAATTCATCGGGGATCTAGGAGTGGTTCCTACAATCCATGATCCTGTTGAGATTTTCTGCGACAATGTGAGTGCGGTTGTCTTGGCTCAAGAACCGAGGTCACAAAAGCGCACACGGCACATACTCAGAAAGTACCATTACATCTGTCAACTTGTAGCAGAAAATGACATATTATTAAGTAGAGTAGACACGACTAAGAACTTGGCTGATCCTTTCACCAAGCCTTTGTCACAGACTAAGCATGATGCTCATAGCATGTCTATTGGCATTCGTGTCATCGATGATAAAGTTTGATTGTATTTATTATGTTAAGTTTGAAACTTTGAACATTGGGCAATAATATATGTTGCAATTGATCTGATGATTAATATATTGAGATTATATTATACGCACGATGCGATCATTTCATTGTATATTGTCATGTTTCATTTTGCATGTTTTAACTTCCAATGAATATTATTTCATAAACTTCCACAGTCGATCATTCTCTAAGGAAGAGAGAATTGAATTAAGGCTGCTATGAAGTATAGTAATATAGGCTTATATGAAACTACATTCATGAGGAACTTGATAGTTGATTCAAGGTTCTGGAATGACCACACTTAGACATTACTTCATGGTTTTAAGTCACAAGTAAGCTCTAAGATGGCAATATCATTTATCCTAGAGTGGATATGTATGAGGAATCCTGACACAAACTATATTCTACTTTGACCTGTATTTAACGCTGTGCGTAAATGCCAGTCATAAGGGTGCAGATCATGTACAATATGGGATGTGGTGGATGTCTATACAGTTGAAGCAATTTGTTCCTTCTTCTCATAGCAAGTTGAAGCGATATCTCTGGGGCCCTCGTTGATTTGTGCTGCATTAAATGCATGGCCATGCTACGACTGAATTGATGCAATAGCAGTCTATTTGATCACCACAAATCTCTATCGGGAAACATAATCTTGAATGATGATAATTGACACTTAACCATGTCACACGTTCATATAGATATCTTGAACAAAAGGATGACTGATATAAATCAAAATATAGGAGTGTAACGTAGCAGACTAGTTGTTACACACGGTGTGTCTTTTAAGACAGGCCAATATTATTAATGTCAGTGCAAGTGGGAGTCTGTTAGAAATATGTTCTCGGGTTGGCTACGGTTCGATCGTGGTTTGACCGTGGTACATATATTCCGAAGATATGCCCATGACATTAAATAATAAAAGTCCATTTATCCTATTCGGTCACACACAAAGGCCAATCGTAAATTGTTTGATATACCTTCTAATCGGAAATTAATTTATTAATCATTAGTTAATGGTTTAATAAATTAAGTAAGTTTTTTTTATGTGTGTACATATACTTACAAATCTAAATATATAAGATTTGATTTGATATAAATAAGATTTGATTTGATTTGTAAATCTTATTTTATATAAAGATTTGTACTATAATCATATTTTATATAATATATAAGATTTGATTTGATATAAATAAGATTTGATTTGATTTGTAAATCTTATTTTATATAAAGATTTGTACTATAATCATATTTTATATAATATATAAGATTTGATTTGATATAAATAAGATTTGATTTGATTTGTAAATCTTATTTTATATAAAGATTTGATTTTGCAAATCTTTTAAAATCTTTCCAAATCTTTATATTTGTATTATATGTATCAATTTTATTCTATATAATACCAAGTCTTGGTATTGAAAATGGGGGATGATTCTAACACACCCTTTTTTGATCCTCACACACCTATTTTAACCTTTTACTCTTCTAATAATACTCCATTTCTTTAAATTGGTGTGTGAGGATCAAAAAAGTGTGTGTGAGAATCATCCCCCATTGAAAATATATATGTAACTTGAGATACAAAAACACACATACAAAATGATATTTCTCTTTCTCTTTTTCAAGTAACCAAAATACTTGAGATCTATAATTGGGTTCGGTTTTGGTGGAAATAAGGAAAAAGAAAAGATCCGTTAAGTAGAAAGTATAGATTGAAACAAGGTTGAAACTTTGGGTGTCTACCGTTTAGAGGAACTCTTCTTTGGGTTTTTTTAGATTCGATCTTCAAAAGGCTACAAAGGTTGTATTCTAATCTTCTCTTGTTTAATTTCGTTAATTTTTTTTTGTTTGCTAAAGTTTTGTACAATGATCCGTGGAAGAGTATGATTTTGTAAAGTTTTAAAAATGCTTCCGCTCGCTTTGAATTTGTATCATACTCCAACAAATCCTTTCCCTATCCGAGAATAAAGACAAGTCATTTCTCCACCCAGAGTGGAAACACTCTCAAAAGTAGAGAAAGTCATCCCTCTCCCTATTCGACGGATAGAGAGATTGCTTCCGAGTGGACCTCCGCCCAATAAGTAGGAAAAAAATTATAAAAAGATATAAAATTGAGATACCATGAAAATGTTAAAATCAAATTTTCATGGATTTTAAATCATGCCTGAAATTTACTTTAGACTCTAAGGGTCAGTCAATTCGTAAATAAATTATAGACAATGTGGCAGTAATTTTTGACACAATAATGTATACACATTGGTATTCCAAATACTTTGTTATTTGAAAGTGTACTAACTTGGATTGAGTATTGGCCATTGAAGAAGGGGATGATGAATTTGAAGTTGTGAGATGGAGAAGCTGCTGTGTTGTATTAAGAGTGGTAACGAAATGAAGGGTGATTCATAAATACTGATTCCCCGGTTAACTTAAATAGATTTGTTTAAATAGTTAACAAAGACTGTTTTTGTTGTATTTATCAATTTAAACGGTTAAAAAAGACTCATAGTGGAAACTACGGATGGCCTTTTTGACTTTTGTTTTATTTATCTACTACACTAGTTCTTTTGTTGGCTTCTTTTCGTTTGAATTTGTTGTTTGTTAGGTTTTGGTTTTTGGTGTTTTAGAATTTGGTTTATCGTTGCAGGATTTTCTTTGTTGCTTGGCCGGTTTTCGTCTTTGATCGCATCTAGATAGCTTAAGTTGTGTCTTAGGTTGGTTTAGTCTTCTAGTTGCGAAGATTTGTTTCTTGTTTAGTTCTTTCATCTCGTGATGAAAGTTCGTTGGTATATATATATAGTTCTTCTTTTGTCAAGTAGTTCTTTTGTTTGAAATGATTAACAAATACTTGGCGGGAACGAAAGTTATTTAATTACACATTATTTTTTTCTTTGTTAACAACGGTTATACAAGTACAAATTAAAAAAAAAAAAAAAAAAAAAAAAAAAACTAGGCATAGATAATTACTCACTCTGTTTCAAAATAACTGTTCCATTTGACCACTCGAAGTCTTTCTTTTTAAATTCTGACTTCAAGTATTTTTGTTCGTGCAATATTATATTTGATGAAATTATATCAATAGATTTTGTTTTATAATACATTTTCATTAATATGACTTTTATCAATCAAATATTATATAACATAAAACAATAATATTTTGAATATTAAACTTGTACAAGAAATACCTAAAAAGTTTTAAGTGTTCGAGTAATTTTGAAACGGAGGGACTAAGGAGTACTACAAAGACTCTTGAAGAAAACTACGTATGGCACTTCTGTTTTAATTTATTGAGTTGTAATCCTTTAAAACCAACAATTTGCTTGAAATTCAACGGACCAATCAGAGCGTGACAAGTGGCGCGACAATCACATGTGATTGAATTGTTTTTTTTCAAAAAAAAAAAATTTTAATTTTTTTTTGAAAAAACTATTTTTTTAATTTTTTTTATTTTATGAAAAAAAAATTCAAATTTTTTTTAAAAATATATTTTTTAAAAATTTAACATGACAAATTCAATCACATCTGATTGTAAAATCAATCACATGTGATTCTACATTTCAAATCCAATAACATGTGATTGAAAAAAAAATATTTGAAATTTTTTTTATTTAAAAAGAAATATTTCAATTTTTTTTTGTTTCAATCACATGTGATTGTATTTGACATGCAGAATCACATGTGATTGAGTTTTACATTCACATGTGATTGGCATGCAGAATCACATGTGATTTACTGCATGTTAAATACAATCACATGTGATTGAAAAAAATTCGAAATTTTTTTTTTTGAAAAAAAAAAGTTTTCAGAAAAAAAATTTTGGAAAAAAATATTTGAAAAAACAAATTATACTTTTCAATCACTTGTGATTGTCGTGCCACATGTCGCACTCTGATTGATCTCTTGAATCTTAACTTAAAAGTTGGATTTATTTGAATATTTCTCTTAATTTATTTATCAAACTATAAATTTAAATAACTAACAAAGACTCTTGAATCATTGATGGAAATTACGGATGGGCATTTTGCTTTTATTGTATCTATTACCGTAGTTTTTTTTTTTATTTATTGAAAATTTGTGTGTATCAAACTCTCACCTATATACATTTACCGTAAACGTATACACATTGCTAAGTATAACTTAAGCTTAATTAACAATTTCTTTATTATGTAGTTCATTTCATACCTTTATATTAATATTAATATTAATTATAGAGAAATTAAACGAATTAATTACCCTTTTCTAACAATATTTTATCTTTTTCCTTAAGAAAAAGTAACAAATTTGGAATCTAAACACGAAAGGCCAGAGAAATTGGCAAATTGCGCTTGTGTTGTGTAGTAGGGGTGAGTGTTGAAAGGACCCGTTCATATACATTATAAACGATTCACAATAGTTGATTACATTGCGAGGTATTTGACCTCTATATGATATATTTTACAAACATTGCATTCGTTTTTAAAAGACAAACTTTCTTTACATCGAAAATTGACAGGCATGCATACCATTTCATAATATCCATTATCCAACTATAAATTGATTTAATAATAATAATCTTTGATGAATTCAATGGCTCGAATGCAACGTTCTTCGAAATATGCTATGAAAGACTCCAAGTAATATCTTTAAAATGAGCAAATGCACAGCGGAAGATTTCTTTAACACCTGAGAATAAACAAATAAACATGCTTTAAAGTGTCAACCAAGAGGTTGGTGAGTTCATTAGTTTATCATAATCATTTATTTCCATCATTTTAATAGACCACAAGAATTTCATTTCCAGTTATCATAAATATACGTCCCATGCATAGAGACAAAAATAATCATTCATATGGTGAACACCTGGTAACCGATATTAACTAGATACATATAAGAATATCCCCTATCATTCCGGGATCCTCCTTCGGACATGATATAAATTTCGAAGTACTAAAGCATCCAGTACTTTGGATGGGGTTTGTTAGGCCCAATAGATCTATCTTTAGGATTCGCGTCAATTAGGGTGTCTGTTCCCTAATTCTTAGATTACCAGACTTTAATAAAAAGGGGCATATTCGATTTCGATAATTCAACCATAGAATGTAGTTTCAATTACTTGTGTCTATTTCGTCAAACATTTATAAAAGCGGATGTATTCTCAGTCCCAAAAATATAAAGGGTAAAAAGGCAAATGAAACTCACCATACTGTATTTCGTAGTAAAAATACATATAACGTCATTAAACAAGTGCAAGGTTGGCCTCGGATTCACGAACCTAAATTAATTATATATAATTATGTGTTGGTCAATATTTGTCTAACAAATTAGGTCAAGTCATAGTGTAACACCGTCCTAATGCTCGAGACTAATATGCAAAAGTCAACAAAAGTAAATTTGACTTAAAATAATTTCCAAAAATCTATACATGATTAATATATAGTTTAAATATCGTCGTTTTATATTTTTAAATATTTTTAAAAGATTTATTAGAGTAAATAATATAATTTATTTATTAATAAATAAAATTTTATATTAAATTTATATAATATAATATACTTTTATATATATTAAGTAATAAAATTTATAGGGTTCATTTAATATCATAAAGATAATATGATAGGTATTATTAAAGTAAGTTATTACACGTAGTAAAATATGTTTGTATCACATATTTATTTGATAAAATAATATCTATAATGATAGTAAGTAAAAGTTGTATTATTTTGTAATAATAATTATTATTATAAAAATATCAATATTTATAATTACTAAGATGAAATTATGATAAAACGATAATTCTAATTATGATAACTTTATTGTAACGACCCTGGATTTTCCAACGTTTATTTATTAATAATTATTATTATTAATACGTGTGATTAAACGAATGTACGTTATTACATTTACATGTTGCCATGATTGCCCGAACTTGACTTTAATTGCCCGAAACGTCTTTGTGACACCCGGAACTTTCACGAATAATATTTTTAGATATTATTTGCATTCATGATTAAGTTTATTAATCATTTTAATTAACTATGGTGATTAGTTAGTTACTTGGACTTTAATTGGATTTATTTGTTAATAACTTGGAACTTGGGCTTTATATTTGTACATGGACTTAAAGAGCCCACCCTACACCATACATGGACTTAACTAGCCCATTCTACTTCATGTAAGTATCACTTTAATTTGTAACTAGTTAGTTAACTTGCATGGAATCTAGCTAACATGTAATCCCCATAAACAACCATCTAGTAACCACCTTTTATAAGCTTTACATGTATAAACCTAGTGGACTTATCCCTCCCCCTTGGAACCCCTCCTAACCGTCGGCATTGGGATGTAAAAGGGGTGAGTTTTCATTTTTTTTTACTACTTGTTCACTAGTACCTTTCATTCATTTCTCATTCTCAAAACACACACTTCAAACTCACTTTCAAATTTCTCTCATTTCTCTCTAACACTTGTAAGTAACATGAAGTTTTTCTCTTCTTCTTTCTTGATTAAAACCGAATTCAAACATTCCATAATCATCATCATACTTTGTTTGTTTTAATCTTTGTTTACTTGTGTTGATTACTAGTAGTTGTTAGTTATTTACTTACTTGGTTTCAAGAATCTAACTTACTAGTTTTATTCTTCATTATATCTTGTATTTATCAAGAACACTCAAGAACATAACTTACTAGTTATGGTTCTACATATACTTTCTTAAAAGATTGCAAATTCATGTGTTGTTAAAGACATACTTGAAGCTCATGAAGTAAACTTTAAAGTTTACTTTCTAAAGATCAAACTTTGGTTTGAATCTTTAAAGTATGAACAACCATGAACCTTTTCTTGTTTATTTAAGTTTACTTCTTCATTTTATGCACTTTAATTTCATGTAGTTAGTTTATATGGTCAAGTACTACAAGTTAGTCTTGATCTCATATCTCTTGAACAAATTAAGTTAACTTTGAAAGTTCAAGAACACACAAATAAGTTTTCTTTAAATATAACTTTGGATCTAGACTTTTGAGTCTTGGATCTTCAAGATCAAACTAAGAACTATGTTCTACTACTTATGATCTTGATTAGTTAGTTAACTTTCAAGTTTATAGTTCAATATTTCTATTATAGTTCATGTAAGTGTCAAACCTAAGACTTTGATGTAACTTTGGTTCATCAAACTACATGCAACTCTTAAGTGAGTTGTGCTTCATGTCTTAGACTTTCACTAGGGTTATGATGGTCAAGACTTGGTTAAGATGATGTAGATACATTAATGAGTTGTACACTTGAAGCTATATGCATCAAGGATGAGAACCATGATGAACATCAAGCACCAAGACCACCGGAACCCTTTTAAACTCACTGTTTCTGTCCAAAAGCTACTGATCTGATGTTTCTGTAACATACCAGTAGACCTGGGCTGTTCTAACCATTATTTTTAGATAGAACTTTTCGAGTAGATAACTTTTCATATAGGACTCGTCTTAATCCGAGTTACGGTTTAGGATTTATGGCCCTCCGATCGTCACTATGTCCTTTAACGTTGTGCAGAAATTTCTGACCTACTCGCACTTAGACCGTCGCCACGGTCAAAGCAAGACGATTTTACTTCTGTAAATTTTACCACACTTAAAAGACTCATAGACGGAGCCATGGCCACTGGTCTCACCTTAATTCAGTAAGGGTAGAGGCCGTGGTGACTGACTGAAGTCAGACTTTGTTTTAAACTACTTTCATAAACGAAACCTACTTTACGCCTTTTGTTTAATGATGAATGATGATGACCCTTAAGACCTTATTTACATACTTTTAAACCTATTAAGACGATTTACTGACTTAGTACTATTTGCGTTAGGTTGAGGACCTTCGGACCGATTACTTGCACACCTTTTCCGAACCGACTTTACGACTACATTATCATTGTGAGTTATAGCATTCCCTTTTTACTTTAACTTATTTTGGGAACTGAGAATACATGCGGATTTTAAGTTTTACATACTAGGAACGAGTACTTAAACTTATATATGTGTGGGTTATACAACGGCAGAAACATTCCTTTTAGCTCGATAACGTTTAATCATTGGTTTTTGAACCATGAACGCGAATCTTAGATATGGATCCATAGGGTTTGACATCCCCACTCGGGCTAGTCGCGCTAGCATTTAACGAGTGTTTAATACTTCGTAGACATACGCACTTTCCAAGTGTACTTTCAGGGGGTATAAACGTTAAGTTAGTTACCAAGTGCCCACGGTTAACATATACTTTATCATACTGTTTTGAAACGCTCTTTGTAGCACTGAAATCTCGTGGCCTACCTTACATACTGTTATACTTAAACTATATCTCACCAACCTTTGTGTTGATGTTTTTAAGCATGTATTTCTCAGGTGCTTGAGGTTGCTTCCGCTGTCTTACTTGTTGTGCTGTAGACACCCGCCGCTTAGAGTTGTCCACGCATGAACTACTTTACTTTGCATTCAAACATTCGTACTTTTGAACTATGACTTGTAACGACCATTGTGGTCACATACACTTATTATTTGCTTCTACTTAGTGAAGCATGCTTTTGAAATGTAAAACATTTGATGTCGGTTATGACATCACCTTTTTATCGTGAATGCAACTTCTTTAATTACAGCATATAGTACTTAACCTTGATCCTGTTGTTGATGATTCGTACACGATGGTATCAGAGCATTGGTTATAGGGAATTAGGTTGCATTAGTGAGTCGAAGACCGACCCGAGTAGGATTCACTAATAAGACTAATCTACAACTTGCTAGTTTACTTGTTTCCGCTGAATTTACTGCATGCTACTGCTTACTTTTTCCGCTATATGCCGTATGCTACTACATGATTTCACTACTGCATGATGCTACTTGCTTTCGATTGCATGCTACTTTCATACGAATTACTGTTATTTCCATGCTAGTTACCGTTATACATGATTTAAACTGTTGGCCTATTATTTGCTTGCTTTATGACATACTGACATGGAAAATTTATTTTTCCTTGTTCAGATGTCGAATGTTCCACCTACTGGCATTTCGGGCAGTACAGACTCAGACCCCGTCGCCCTACCTACTGCTACACTTGCTACTGCTACTACCGATACACCGGCCCCGACACCCACTAGTGATCCCGGCGCTTCCACTTCTGGAGCTGGTACTAGTGCACCTGTCCCAGTGTCTGCTCCCGGACCCTCGAGGTCACAGCCCCGCATTGGTGGTATTGAGATCCCCGCGGAGTTCGGGGAAGGGCCGTTTCGTAACCACATGCGCACGCCTTGCCGACGCACTCCCGACGGATGTTTAGTCATGATTCCGCCAGGCAGACACAGACAGATGTTAGCCGCCTTCGGACGCTTCGGATTACCAGCTCAGCCACCAGTGTCATCACCACACGATTCGGATGACTCATCATCCGCCGATTCTTCATCATCAGATGACTCCAGCGATGATGAGGATCCTGCTGATAGACCTATTCAGGCACCCTCCACCCCGCCGAAGAAGCGGTACCGTTTCGACGGCACCGTCATTCCAGGGGTGAATGGAGGTCGTGCTTTTACTGACGCATTTGGCCATCGTCGTAGGGTTACTGCTCGTAAACGAGTTGTGCCATACCCTGCCGACCCACAGATACGTAAGGTTCCCCGTTACGTATTGACTATTCCTGGAACCGTACCACCTAGATTTAGATACGGACCACTTACATCTAGGGACGTACCGTCTACATCCGGAGCCGGACCATCTACATCAGCACCACCGGCACCACC
Organism: Rutidosis leptorrhynchoides; assembly: GCF_046630445.1. Classification (NCBI taxonomy): domain Eukaryota; kingdom Viridiplantae; phylum Streptophyta; class Magnoliopsida; order Asterales; family Asteraceae; genus Rutidosis; species Rutidosis leptorrhynchoides. The sequence goes on from NC_092334.1 coordinate 317,644,026, forward strand.
CGCACCACCCACCCCACCTGCATCGCCTGCCTCACCAGCTCCCTCTAACGAGGAACTGATGAGGGAGATTGAGACTCTCCGAGCTCGAGTCACTGAGCTCGAGGAGCAGTTGGCTCAAGGAGCAGTTCACCCGCCTTCACCGTAGGACTTTGTATTTAGATTTCATGATGTAATCTAGATATAGTTTCATGTATTTCATATGTATTGTACGAACTTATTCAGATGTATGAAACTTATTATTATTAATGAATGGAACTTTGCGTTATTTAATTCTTGCACGATGTTCTATTTACATTGATGTACGATGATTCTGTGGTATTTGTACCTAGATGCATTATTTAATAACATGTGATGTTTTGATTCCATGTTGGTCACTATATACTGTATTATTACTACTTGCATACTGGATTTTGACTTGAGTCAAAATTTTTGTTTAGAATACCATGGCTAACGGAAGATCCACACCTACCGCTGAAAGGACCCGTTCATATACATTATAAACGATTCACAATAGTTGATTACATCGCGAGGTATTTGACCTCTATATGATACATTTTACAAACATTGCATTCATTTTTAAAAGACAAACTTTTTTTACAACGAAAGTTGACAGCATGCACACCATTTGATAATACATCCAACTATAATTGACATAATAATAATCTTGATGAACTCAATGACTCGAATGCAACGTCTTTCAAAATATGCCATGAATGACTCCAAGTAATATCCTTAAAATGAGCTAATGCACAGCGGAAGATTTCTTTAATACCTGAGAATAAACATGCTTTAAAGTGTCAACCAAAAGGTTGGTGAGTTCTTAGGTTTATCATAACAATCATTTCAATATATTAATAGACCACAAGATTTCTGTTTATAAATATATGTACACTCGCAAGTGTATAAAAGTATTCTATAAGTTGTAGGCACCCGGTAACAAGCCTTAACGTTCATGTTTTACCCTCTGAAGTACACCAGATCAGGTGTTTAAAATAACCTCGAAGTACTAAAGCATCCCATAGTCAGGATGGGGTTTGTCAGGCCCAATAGATCTATCTTTAGGATTCGCGCCTACCGTACATAGACAAGTAGTTTAATGTTACCAAGCTAAGGGTATATTTCTGGTTTAAACCCACGTAGAATTAGTTTTAGTACTTGTGCCTATTTCGTAAAACATTTATAAAAACAGCGCATGTATTCTCAGTCCCAAAAATATATATAAAAGGGAGCAAATGAAACTCACCATACTGTATTTCGTAGTAAAAATACGTATAACGTCATTTAACAAGTGCAAGGTTGGCCTCGGATTCACGAACCTGTATTAATTATATATATTTATATGTTGGTCAATATTTGTCTAACAATTTTTGGTCAAGTCATAGTGTACCACAATCCTAATGCTCGAGACTAATATGCAAAAGTCAACAAAAGTCAACTTGACCCAAAATGACTTCTAAAATTTATACGTGTTTATTATATAACTTAACTATAGTCGTTTTATATATTTAAATATATTTATTAGATTTTATAATAATAAAATCATTTATTAACAAAAATTTATATTAACGTTTATATATGATAAAATATACTTTTATATATCTTAAGTAGTAAAATTTATAAAGTTCACTTAATATCGTAAAACTATAGTGGTAAGTATTATTAATGTAATTATATTACGCGTGGTGAAAAATATCTTTGTATCCCCTATTTATTTGTTAAAATAATATTGATCATAATAATAATAAGTAAAAGTTGTATTATTTTGTAATAATAATTATTATTATTCTTATAAAAAAAATAACAATATTTATATTTACTAAAAATGTTATTATGATAAAATGATAATACTAACATAATAGTAATAATGATATTTTATAATAACAATGATATTTCTATTAAAATAATAACGACGATAGTAATAATAATCATTTTAACAATAAAACTAAAATTCAGTTGACTATAACTTCTAATCCGTTCATCGAAACCATTCGATATCTAAATGAAAAGTTCTTAATTTTTCGCTAGCCTTCCAACGACATGCATATCATATACCCTATCTCAGTAGCATATGTATCTAATTCAGGATTCAACAAACCTATCTAAGGACAATATTGAATGTACAAGCATGCATAATCCTATATACTCGAGCACTAGTCAGGGATACACTATTGATATTTAAAAGTTAAGTTATGAGTGCTCACGTATCAATATTGAGATTCAATATTGCAGGAAAGTACGTAGACGCAACGGAGATGATAAACACTAGATTGACCTCACGAGCATACCCATGAACCATACCCATCACCTCCATAGCTATAACCCATAATTTTCTTAGCTTCGACTCATTCAAAAAAAACTATTTTGAAATCACTCGGACATCACTCCGTCGTAATATTTTATGTATACTAATAATATCTTGAAATAATACAGAGCAAATATATATATAAATCGATTGAGAGAGTTTAGAGAAATATATTTTCAAGTTTCTATGAAATAATGAAACCTATTGAATTCTATTTATAATAGATTTTTGAATTATTAAAGTATGAATTATTAAAGTGAATTATTAAAGTATGAATTATTAAAGTGAATTATTAAAGTATGAATTATTAAAGTGAATTATTAAAGTATGAATTATTAAAGTGAATTATTAAAGTATGAATTATTAAAGTGAATTATTAAAGTTAAAGTAAAGTAAAAGTAAAGTAAAGGTAAAGTTAAAATATAGTAAAAGTATAAAAACTATGTATGTATAATACGCGTATAAATATATATATATATAATATTAATTTAAATCGTTATATATATTTAATGAAATAAAATATAAATATCGTTATATTTATTATACTGGTTAAGTAATGAGTTGTCAAAAGTGATTCTAGATATTTATAAAAGTTATATACGTTTTAATAATAAAGTTCTTTTTAAACTGAAAACGTTTTTGTACGTTTGAAAATAGATTAATAGAATATTATGGAAACCAATTCTCCACTAGCTTTTGTCTAACTTTCGTAAATGACACTTTTTATTTTTATTTATAAATAGCTTTACAAATTATTCCGAATATCGTTAAGAGGAATAGATTTTCTCAAATCATAGTGGACCTCTCAGCAGAGACTTGTAATCAGAATTCAATGTTTCTGATAATTCAATCTTTTAATATTATTTTTTTATTTTGTCGATAATCATATTGAAACAAATACGTTCATATAAAGCATTATACGTTTAAATACTTTGTTGACATTTTCAATTTATAACATATACATACATATTCATATATGTTCATTTAATGGTTCGTGAATCATTGGAATTTGGTCGAGGTTTAAATGAATGTATGAACATAGTTTAAAATCCTTGAGATTTAACTTAACAAATATTGCTTATCGTGTCAGAATAATATAAAGATAAAGTTTAAATTTAGTCGGAAATTTCCGGGTCGTCACAGTACCTACCCGTTAAAGAAATTTCGTCCCCGAAATTTGATAGAGGTCGTTATGGCTAACAATGAGAATGTTATTACGACCATTATGAAGTTTTATCATGTCTAAGAAGTATGGATAAAATAATTCGATTACTCGAAGCGTATGAGGGAAGTTATCGTAAATGAAGGAAATAAGATTATAGTGATTCGTCATATCTTTTGACGTCATCACAATTGATCTCCGAATTTAAAGAAAATCTTTGTAATCTATGTTGGATTTGATGCTTTGGTGATTAAGGAGATTATGATTCTCTTCGAATTAATACGATAATCCATCTTGATTTCTCTGTCGGGTATTTCACTATAAATCCACCTCCTTCGTTTTCTTACAACTCACACCTTCTATTCTTTCTTCCTCAACTCATATTTTAAAGTATTTGTCAATATACTTCATCCAGTACTGATTCTCGATATACTCCTCACTTTCATATCTGTCGTTCTTCTTTTTCATCTGCCTCCGGAAGAATCTATTTACTTCTACTATACTCTCGATTTTATAGTGTTTTTAGTTCTTCCGTGTCTTTATATTGCTATATGCATCGATATATAAGGTTTAAAATTTTTGGGTGGTTGTTGGGTTTTATATCTTCCCTTATATTTCAAAGCCCATGCTTTTGTCTTCTATAATCATTGACATCCACAGTTAATGCTCCCTTCTATTTGCTACGATTTATACTCCAATTTCTATTTTGGAGTTTTGTCCTTTAGTTTCTTCTTCTTGCGATTAAGCAACGTTTGTAATGGTCCAGTATTCGCAGATATGAATTTCAGAATGAACATAGTTAATGTTCTAAGAAGGAAATGGTAATGGCACGATCTTGATTTGTTAATTTACCAGAATACCCTGAAAAGACCGAATCATCAAGAAAATATATTCTTGATATTTTTAGAGATTAAATAGAATACAAGAGTCATGTAACATGGAACATGATGACGGCATGGTCTGTGAATCTTCATGTCCCATTATAAACTCAGCATGACTTACTGTAATATAATCACGTTGATCAAGTGTCATTATATTATACTAACTCATGCTTCAGTTCCCAACACTACTTCAAAACATTCATAATTTAAACTCGAAAGTTTATAGAATATAAAAACTAATAGTTTCTTATATGATGTAACACTGAGATAAATGACTTCAGATAAGATTAGTTGTGAAAATATCTTCAGAAATATCGCGGATATTTATAATGAAAGATATGATAATATCTTAGAATTTCTAATATTGATGGATGATGATGAAGATTTGTCTGTAAAGGTTTAGAATAAAGAGTAAGGTATTCGTTAATGACTTTAGCAGGCACTGAATCATTTGGATTCTTTGAAGGCAGATTTAGTCTTTGTGATTTGTCCACAGCCTCCTTCATAGTCTGTTTAATCCGTTTTCCAGTTCCAAACCTTCTCTTTTTCTCAGCTTTACCACCTTACTATTCTTTGTCATCAAACTTTTTACTGTTAAGATCGTTTACAGTTTTTTTATGCTTCGTCAGCATTTCAAGAACTAGTTTGCAGTTCAAAATATTTTTCATAACTTCACATTCAAAGTATGTAAGTCCAGGAGATAGACGTTTTACGTACACATATAACTGTTGGCGTAGACATGCTGCGAGATTTCAAAATACTGGCTACTGTTTTTCGATGATTCGTATGACAATTCTCGTTACAAGATGCGAATGAGTAAATGATGTGATTTCAATAAATATAATGATTTTTTGAAAAGTCAAAGATAATTGAAGTTGTTGGTAAGTTATTGCTAAGGTGGCGAGATATGAAAGGTCCCCAGTAATGATGACGAAAGGGCAACGTATCTATCGAGGTTATAATAAGACTAGTCCGACTGAAAAGTCCAAGTTGACTTGCTGAAGCTGTGACAAAACTGTCTACTTTGAAAAGGAATTGAAAAGTCATTTTAGCTAATAAATGTCAAAGGGTCTGACACGGATACACGTCAAACTATGACTTTGGCTTCGAGAGCTTTTTAGGTACATAAATGTGGGTAATATGTGGTTGGATCATCATCTCGATTGTTCATTGTTTGAAGTGTCTTCGAAAACTTCGGAGAGTTTGAACACAGTTTGTAATCGTTAATATACATATGATGTTCTAACACAGTTTTGAAGCCAAAGTATAGCTTTGAAAGATGTAGGAATCTAAGAGTGATGTCTTCTGTTAAATCATGACTTGGATTTTGATTTGTCAAAATCAGAATGTGTAATCAAATTTGGGTGAGAATGGTTGTTTTGATTTCTATACAAGAATGTATATTGTTGTGAGATTTTGGGAGTATAGTTGATGATTTGCTTAATCAGATTCGAAAAATGTAACATATTAATTGTGAATTTATATATCTCTCGGGTATTACCTACCCGTTAGGAAAAAAATTTCACAATTAATATTTTGTACAACAGAATTGTATTACAGTCTTTATGAAAATATATATGTGCATATTTTCTTCAGATGTAACATAGATTTAATGAGTTAATATTAAATTAAACTCATTTGATTTACGGTTGAAACTAGAACTGAATAATCCCTAAAGACTTTAGAAATTACATAACTTTTACGGAGTATTTATTCAATAAAATTGAAATTATGAATTAATACTTCGTTATTTGTTGGTGTTTGTAACCCTTGCACCATATTTTCTAAAGCCACTACTCGAGCGCGAAGCTCGTTGACTTCTTCTATTACACCGGGGTGATTGTCGGTTTGGACGAGCGGATAAATAAAATCTAGAATTTAATGTAGTATATAATCGTGACGAGATACTCTAGAAATGAGAGAGAAAATGGTGTTTCGGACCGGTTCGCCGGTAAGTGCTTCAGGTTCATCACCAAGAGGGTAATGTGGTGGATGGAAGGGATCACCTTCTTCTTGTCTCCAATTATTGAGGAGGCTACGAACCTATCCCCAATTCATCCAGAATAGATGATGGCTAATTAGTTGATCCATTTCAGTCACACTGCTTTCGGAGCTTGAGTGGGATTCCATATCGGAATTCGAGGGACTTGAACTAATGACGAATTCCATTTCGTTCGATTGAATAAAGGATTTTTCGATATGAAATAATTTTTCGGCTATCGGGTGGTATTCTAATTACATAGAATATCTATATATATATATATATAGCGCAAAAGATTTCGTGGATTACGGAGGAATTTACGTGATATGTCAGGCAAAGTTTATAGTAACAGATACGCTAAGATATGGATTAGCAGATACGCTAAGATATGAATTTTGTCTATACACTATTTATGCAATCAATGCAGTAAGACGTGTCTAGACTAAGAATGATAAGCAGGCAATTCTGACAAAAATGATAAGCAAAACTTTTGACATGCAGACACGGTCGAAGTCCAGGCTCACTAATGCATCCTAATGACTATCAGTTAGACACACTAATGCAGACCTGGTTCGCTAAGACCACCGCTCTGATACCAACTGAAAGGACCCGTTCATATACATTATAAACGATTCACAATAGTTGATTACATCGCGAGGTATTTGACCTCTATATGATACATTTTACAAACATTGCATTCATTTTTAAAAGACAAACTTTTTTTACAACGAAAGTTGACGGCATGCACACCATTTGATAATACATCCAACTATAATTGACATAATAATAATCTTGATGAACTCAATGACTCGAATGCAACGTCTTTCAAAATATGCCATGAATGACTCCAAGTAATATCCTTAAAATGAGCTAATGCACAGCGGAAGATTTCTTTAATACCTGAGAATAAACATGCTTTAAAGTGTCAACCAAAAGGTTGGTGAGTTCTTAGGTTTATCATAACAATCATTTCAATATATTAATAGACCACAAGATTTCTGTTTATAAATATATGTACACTCGCAAGTGTATAAAAGTATTCTATAAGTTGTAGGCACCCGGTAACAAGCCTTAACGTTCATGTTTTACCCTCTGAAGTACACCAGATCAGGTGTGTTTAAAATAACCTCGAAGTACTAAAGCATCCCATAGTCAGGATGGGGTTTGTCAGGCCCAATAGATCTATCTTTAGGATTCGCGTCTACCGTACATAGACAAGTAGTTTAATGTTACCAAGCTAAGGGTATATTTCTGGTTTAAACCCACGTAGAATTAGTTTTAGTACTTGTGCCTATTTCGTAAAACATTTATAAAAACAGCGCATGTATTCTCAGTCCCAAAAATATATATAAAAGGGAGCAAATGAAACTCACCATACTGTATTTCGTAGTAAAAATACGTATAACGTCATTTAACAAGTGCAAGGTTGGCCTCGGATTCACGAACCTGTATTAATTATATATATTTATATGTTGGTCAATATTTGTCTAACAATTTTTGGTCAAGTCATAGTGTACCACAATCCTAATGCTCGAGACTAATATGCAAAAGTCAACAAAAGTCAACTTGACCCAAAATGACTTCTAAAATTTATACGTGTTTATTATATAACTTAACTATAGTCGTTTTATATATTTAAATATATTTATTAGATTTTATAATAATAAAATCATTTATTAACAAAAATTTATATTAACGTTTATATATGATAAAATATACTTTTATATATCTTAAGTAGTAAAATTTATAAAGTTCACTTAATATCGTAAAACTATAGTGGTAAGTATTATTAATGTAATTATATTACGCGTGGTGAAAAATATCTTTGTATCCCCTATTTATTTGATAAAATAATATTGATCATAATAATAATAAGTAAAAGTTGTATTATTTTGTAATAATAATTATTATTATTCTTATAAAAAAATAACAATATTTATATTTACTAAAAATGTTATTATGATAAAATGATAATACTAACATAATAGTAATAATGATATTTTATAATAACAATGATATTTCTATTAAAATAATAACGACGATAGTAATAATAATCATTTTAACAATAAAACTAAAATTCAGTTGACTATAACTTCTAATCCGTTCATCGAAACCATTCGATATCTAAATGAAAAGTTCTTAATTTTTCGCTAGCCTTCCAACGACATGCATATCATATACCCTATCTCAGTAGCATATGTATCTAATTCAGGATTCAACAAACCTATCTAAGGACAATATCGAATGTACAAGCATGCATAATCCTATATACTCGAGCACTAGTCAGGGATACACTATTGATATTTAAAAGTTAAGTTATGAGTGCTCACGTATCAATATTGAGATTCAATATTGCAGGAAAGTACGTAGACGCAACGGAGATGATAAACACTAGATTGACCTCACGAGCATACCCATGAACCATACCCATCACCTCCATAGCTATAACCCATAATTTTCTTAGCTTCGACTCATTCAAAAAAAACTATTTTGAAATCACTCGGACATCACTCCGTCGTAATATTTTATGTATACTAATAATATCTTGAAATAATACAGAGCAAATATATATATAAATCGATTGAGAGAGTTTAGAGAAATATATTTTCAAGTTTCTATGAAATAATGAAACCTATTGAATTCTATTTATAATAGATTTTTGAATTATTAAAGTATGAATTATTAAAGTGAATTATTAAAGTATGAATTATTAAAGTGAATTATTAAAGTATGAATTATTAAAGTGAATTATTAAAGTTAAAGTAAAGTAAAAGTAAAGTAAAGGTAAAGTTAAAATATAGTAAAAGTATAAAAACTATGTATGTATAATACGCGTATAAATATATATATATAATATTAATTTAAATCGTTATATATATTTAATGAAATAAAATATAAATATCGTTATATTTATTATACTGGTTAAGTAATGAGTTGTCAAAAGTGATTCTAGATATTTATAAAAGTTATATACGTTTTAATAATAAAGTTCTTTTTAAACTGAAAACGTTTTTGTACGTTTGAAAATAGATTAATAGAATATTATGGAAACCAATTCTCCACTAGCTTTTGTCTAACTTTCGTAAATGACACTTTTTATTTTTATTTATAAATAGCTTTACAAATTATTCCGAATATCGTTAAGAGGAATAGATTTTCTCAAATCATAGTGGACCTCTCAGCAGAGACTTGTAATCATAATTCAATGTTTCTGATAATTCAATCTTTTAATATTATTTTTTTATTTTGTCGATAATCATATTGAAACAAATACGTTCATATAAAGCATTATACGTTTAAATACTTTGTTGACATTTTCAATTTATAACATATACATACATATTCATATATGTTCATTTAATGGTTCGTGAATCATTGGAATTTGGTCGAGGTTTAAATGAATGTATGAACATAGTTTAAAATCCTTGAGATTTAACTTAACAAACATTGCTTATCGTGTCAGAATAATATAAAGATAAAGTTTAAATTTAGTCGGAAATTTTCGGGTCGTCACAACCGCCGCCCAGATTGAGGACATGATCAACGAACGGGTCGCTGCAGCCCTAGCAGAAAGAAAACTCGAAGCTCCACCGCCACCACCACTGGTTATTCCACCCGTTCGAAATGGGTGTACATACAAGGAATTCCAGAGCTGCAAACCGCATAACTTCAGCGGCACCGAGGGACCAGTTGGTCTCACCAGATGGTTCGAGAAACTTGAATCAGTATTCCGAGTTAGCAAATGTTCGGAGGACAATAAGACCAAGTTTGCATCTTGCACGCTATCTGACGGCGCGCTAACGTGGTGGAACACGTTAGCTCAAGCGAAAGGTATCGATGAGGCGTATGCTACGCCATGGGAGGAATTCAAGGCGGCTATGATTGATGAGTATTGTCCGAGAACCGAAATTCAGAAGATGGAAATTGAATTCATGCAGTTGAAGGCCGTAGGGAACGACCTTAACAGTTACAATCGTAGGTTTTTGGAGTTAGCACTGATGTGTCCGACCATGGTCACCCCCGAATTCAAGCGCATGGAGAAATACTTCTCGGGACTCCCTAAGTCCATCAAAGGAAATGTCACCTCATCCAAACCACCGAATGTTCCCGAAGCAATGCGCATGGCGCATACTCTCATGAATCAGATTCTTATTGATGAGCCGGAGAAGGCTAAGTTTGAAGCCGGTAGTAGTGAAAAGAGGAAATGGGACAACAACCACAACAACCCCCACAACCACAACAACAACAACAGGGGGAGAAACTACGATCAAACCCCCGCCAAGAGGCACAACAACGGTGGAAACCCCAACCCCAACAACAACACCAACTCTAACCCGAACTACAAAGGAACCTTACCACAATGCAAGCGATGCTACAAACACCACACTGGGTATTGCAATGTTGTCTGTGAGAAATGCCAACGGGCTGGGCATATCGGGAAAGACTGCAAGGTCACCACTTTGAATGGGAAGCCAAACACCAATGGACCGAAGAAGTGCTACGAATGCGGGCAGACGGGCCATTTCAGAAATGTGTGCCCAAACAAGCGAAAAGACGGAGGACCACCGCGAGGTAGAGCTTTTAATGTTAATGCAAGGGATGCACGCGATAACCCCGACTTGGTGACAGGTATATTCAAAATCAACAATCTTTTAGCTTCTGTCTTGTTTGATACTGGTGCGGATAGAAGTTATGTATGTAGACATTTTTGCGATAAGATTAATTGGTCATTAGTCCCGTTAAAAGAAAGTATGCTTGTCGAGGTCGCCAATGGAAAACTTGAAAAGGTTGACCATATTAGTCGTGGAGCTATTATCAACATAGCTGGCGCAGATTTCGAAATTGACTTGATACCTATCAAACTGGGAAGTTTTGACGTGATCGTCGGTATGGATTGGTTGAGCAAGATAAAGGCCGATATAATCTGCGGAGATAAAGCACTTCGCATACCACAAGGAGATGGCGAACCACTGGTTATCTATGGAGAGAGATGTACCTCGAAGTTGAACCTCATTAGTTGCGTGAAAGCACAAAAGATTATGAAGAAGGGACGTTTTGCTGTCCTAGCACATGTGAAAGCGGTAGAAACTGAGGTGAAGAGCGTGAATGACGTTCGAATTGTGAACGAATTTTCCGATGTCTTCCTAGAGGAATTGCCTGGATTACCGCCGCAGAGAGCGGTAGAGTTTTAGATTGACTTAGTGACAGGAGCTGCAGTTGTAGCTCGCGCACCTTATAGACTCGCACTTTCCGAGATGCAAGAATTACAGAGTCAACTACAAGAACTACTTGATCGAGGATTTATTCAACCAAGCTTCTCGCCTTGGGGCGCACCTGTGTTGTTTGTAAAGAAGAAGGATGGATCTTTCCGTATGTGTATCGACTACCGTGAACTCAACAAATTGACAATCAAGAATCGGTATCCTCTTTCACGAATTGACGATCTTTTTGATCAACTACAAGGATCGAGCGTTTATTCAAAGATCGATTTGCGATCCGGCTATCACCAGTTGAGGGTGAAGGAAAGTGACGTGATGAAGACTGCATTCAGAACCCGTTATGGTCATTATGAGTTCCTCGTGATGCCATTCGGTTTGACAAATGCACCTGCCGTGTTCATGGATCTCATGAATCGTGTCTGCAAGCCTTACTTGGACAAGTTTGTTATCGTCTTCATAGATGATATCCTCATCTACTCTAAGAGCGAAGAAGAACATGAGCAACACCTCCGATTAGTGCTTGAACTCTTAAGACAAGAGCAACTTTACGCCAAATTCTCCAAGTGTGAATTTTGGTTGAAGGAAGTACAATTTTTGGGTCATGTTGTAAGCGACCAGGGTATCAAAGTTGATCCCGCCAAGATTGAAGCCATCAGCAAGTGGGAGACCCCCACTACTCTGACACATATTCGCCAATTCCTAGGTCTCGCCGGTTATTATCGAAGGTTCATTGAAGGATTTTCTCTGATTGCGCGTCCTTTGACCGCGCTGACTCACAAGGGCAAGAAGTTCATTTGGGAACCCGCGCACGAATCAGCATTTCAAACTTTGAAGAAGAAGTTAACCTCCGCACCTATCCTATCACTTCCCGAGGGCAGTGACGACTTTGTTGTTTATTGTGATGCATCGAAGAGTGGTTTTGGTTGTGTACTGATGCAACGATCAAAGGTTATTGCCTATGCCTCCCGCCAATTGAAGATTCACGAGCGGAACTACACTACGCATGATCTTGAACTTGGAGCCGTTGTCTTTGCGCTCAAATTGTGGAGACATTATTTGTATGGAACTAAGAGCACTATCTTCACCGATCACAAGAGTCTCCAGCACATCTTTGATCAGAAGCAACTGAATATGAGACAGCGTCGATGGATCGAGACGCTCAACGACTACGATTGTGAACTCCGTTATCACCCTGGCAAGGCCAATGTTGTAGCTGACGCTTTAAGCCGAAAAGAGAGGACGGCACCTCTTCGTGTTAGGGCTCTGAACATCACCATCCATTCGAACCTCAACAGCCAGATCAGAGTAGCTCAAGATGAGGCTCTCAAAGAGGAGAACATATCTCACGAACATTTGAACATACTTGTCTCTCGATTCGAGGTTAGGGAGTCTGGACTCCGATGTTATGCTGGAAGAATTTGGGTACCTTATTATGGAGATTTACGAAACCTGATACTTGATGAAGCACACAAATTGAGATATTCGATTCACCCTGGAGCAGGCAAAATGTACCACGACCTTAAAGAACAGTATTGGTGGCCGAATCTTAAGAAGGACGTTGCAACTTATGTTGGGAAGTGTTTGACTTGTTCGAAAGTTAAGGCCGAACATCAGAGACCTTCTGGGTTACTTCAACAGCCAGAAATCCCACAATGGAAGTGGGAAAGGATCACAATAGATTTCATTACTAAGCTGCCGAAGACGGTGGGCGGATACGATACCATTTGGGTTATTGTTGACCGCCTCACCAAATCTGCACACTTCCTAGCGATGAAGGAAACTGATACAATGGAAAGACTTGCTCAACTTTACATCAAGGAGGTTGTATCTCGTCATGGTGTACCTTTATCGATCATCTCTGATCGCGATCCCCGTTTTGCCTCTAGATTTTGGCGTTCTTTGCAAGAAGCCATGAGAACTCGTCTTGACATGAGTACTGCTTATCATCCTCAGACTGACGGGCAAAGTGAACGAACGATTCAGACCTTGGAGGACATGCTGCGTGCATGTGTCATTGATTTTGGAAAGGCCTGGGAAAGACATTTGCCACTCGCCGAATTCTCGTACAACAACAGTTATCACTCTAGCATTAATGCTGCACCTTTTGAAGCATTGTATGGCGGTAAGTGCCGATCTCCTATTTGTTGGGCCGAAGTAGGCGAAAAGCAAATCACCAGACCCGAGGTAGTCCACGAAACCACGGAGAAGATTGCTCAGATTCAAGCTAGACTTAAGACTGCCCGTGATCGCCAAAAGAGTTATGCTGATCTTAAACGTAAAGACTTTGAATTTAATATTGGTGATCGTGTAATGTTGAAGGTTGCACCTTGGAAAGGTGTGATCCGTTTTGGAAAACGTGGAAAGTTGAACCCACGATACATTGGTCCTTTCGAGATCTTGGAACGTGTTGGACCAATTGCATACCGTTTGGACCTACCAGCACAATTGAGCTCAGTTCATCCTACCTTCCACGTGTCAAACTTGAAGAAGTGTCTTGCTACACCTGAACTTATCATACCACTGGAAGAACTTACAATTGATGACCAACTCCACTTTGTAGAAGAACCTGTTGAAATTATGGATCGTGAGATCAAAACTTTGAAACGCAACAAGATTCCGATCGTCCGAGTGCGATGGAATGCCAAACGAGGACCTGAGTTTACTTGGGAGCGAGAGGATCAAATGATGCGGAAGTATCCTCACCTTTTCCCGACTCCTCCATCTACCTCAGCTTAAATTTCGGGACGAAATTTTATTTAACAGGTGGGTAATGTAACGACCCTGGATTTTCCAACGTTTATTTATTAATAATTATTATTATTAATACGTGTGATTAAACGAATGTACGTTATTACATTTACATGTTGCCATGATTGCCCGAACTTGACTTTAATTGCCCGAAATGTCTTTGTGACACCCGGAACTTTCACGAATAATATTTTTAGATATTATTTGCATTCATGATTAAGTTTATTAATCATTTTAATTAACTATGGTGATTAGTTAGTTACTTGGGCTTTAATTGGATTTATTTGTTAATAACTTGGAACTTGGGCTTTATATTTGTACATGGACTTAAAGAGCCCACCCTACACCATACATGGACTTAACTAGCCCATTCTACTTCATGTAAGTATCACTTTAATTTGTAACTAGTTAGTTAACTTGCATGGAATCTAGTTAATATGTAATCCCCATAAACAACCATCTAGTAACCACCTTTTATAAGCTTTACATGTATAAACCTAGTGGACTTATCCCTCCCCCTTGGAACCCCTCCTAACCGTCGGCATTGGGATGTAAAAGGGGTGAGTTTTCATTTTTTTTTACTACTTGTTCACTAGTACCTTTCATTCATTTCTCATTCTCAAAACACACACTTCAAACTCACTTTCAAATTTCTCTCATTTCTCTCTAACACTTGTAAGTAACATGAAGTTTTTCTCTTCTTCTTTCTTGATTAAAACCGAATTCAAACATTCCATAATCATCATCATACTTTGTTTGTTTTAATCTTTGTTTACTTGTGTTGATTACTAGTAGTTGTTAGTTATTTACTTACTTGGTTTCAAGAATCTAACTTACTAGTTTTATTCTTCATTATATCTTGTATTTATCAAGAACACTCAAGAACATAACTTACTAGTTATGGTTCTACATATACTTTCTTAAAAGATTGCAAGTTCATGTGTTGTTAAAGACATACTTGAAGCTCATGAAGTAAACTTTAAAGTTTACTTTCTAAAGATCAAACTTTGGTTTGAATCTTTAAAGTATGAACAACCATGAACCTTTTCTTGTTTATTTAAGTTTACTTCTTCATTTTATGCACTTTAATTTCATGTAGTTAGTTTATATGGTCAAGTACTACAAGTTAGTCTTGATCTCATATCTCTTGAACAAATTAAGTTAACTTTGAAAGTTCAAGAACACACAAATAAGTTTTCTTTAAATATAACTTTGGATCTAGACTTTTGAGTCTTGGATCTTCAAGATCAAACTAAGAACCATGTTCTACTACTTATGATCTTGATTAGTTAGTTAACTTTCAAGTTTATAGTTCAATATTTCTATTATAGTTCATGTAAGTGTCAAACCTAAGACTTTGATGTAACTTTGGTTCATCAAACTACATGCAACTCTTAAGTGAGTTGTGCTTCATGTCTTAGACTTGCACTAGGGTTATGATGGTTAAGACTTGGTTAAGATGATGTAGATACATCAATGAGTTGTACACTTGAAGCTATATGCATCAAGGATGAGAACCATGATGAACATCAAGCACCAAGACCACCGGAACCCTTTTAAACTCACTGTTTCTGTCCAAAAGCTACTGATCTGATGTTTCTGTAACATACCAGTAGACCTGGGCTGTTCTAACCTTGATTTTTAGATAGAAATTTTCGAGTAGATAACTTTTCATATAGGACTCGTCTTAATCCGAGTTAAGGTTTAGGATTTATGGCCCTCCGATCGTCACTATGTCCTTTAACGTTGTGCAGAAATTTCTGACCTACTCGCACTTAGACCGTCGCCACGGTCAAACCAAGACGAGTTTGCTTCTGTAAATTTTACCACACTTAAAAGACTCATAGACGGAGCCATGTCCACTGGTCTCACCTTAATTCAGTAAGGGTAGAGGCCGTGGTGACTGACTGAAGTCAGACTTTGTTTTAAACTACTTTCATAAACGAAACCTACTTTACGCCTTTTGTTTAATGATGAATGATGATGACCCTTAAGACCTTATTTACATACTTTTAAAATATTAAGACGATTTACTGACTTAGTACTATTTGCCTTAGGTTGAGGACCTTCGGACCGATTACTTGTACACCTTTTCCGAACCGACTTTACGACTACATTATCATTGTGAGTTATAGCATTCCCTTTTTACTTTAACTTATTTTGGGAACTGAGAATACATGCGGATTTTATGTTTTACATACTAGGCACGAGTACTTAAACTTATATATGTGTGGGTTATACAACGGCAGAAACATTCCCTTTAGCTCGGTAACGTTTAATCATTGGTTTTTGAACCATGAACGCGAATCTTAGATATGGATCCATAGGGTTTGACATCCCCACTCGGGCTAGTCGCGCTAGCATTTAACGAGTGTTTAATACTTCGTAGACATACGCACTTGCCAAGTGTACTTTCAGGGGGTATAAACGTTAAGTTAGTTACCAAGTGCCCACGGTTAACATATACTTTATCATACTGTTTTGAAACGCTCTTTGTAGCACTGAAATCTCGTGGCCTACCTTACATACTGTTATACTTAAACTATAGCTCACCAACCTTTGTGTTGACGTTTTTAAGCATGTATTTCTCAGGTACTTGAGGTTGCTTCCACTATCTTACTTGTTGTGCTGTAGACACCCGCTGCTTAGAGTTGTCCACGCATGAACTACTTTACTTTGCATTCAAACATTCGTACTTTTGAACTATGACTTGTAACGACCATTGTGGTCACATACACTTATTATTTGCTTCTACTTAGTGAAGCATGCTTTTGAAATGTAAAACATTTGATGTCGGTTATGACAACACCTTTTTATAGTGAATGCAACTTCTTTAATTACAGCATATAGTACTTAACCTTGTAATGATCCTGTTGTTGATGATTCGTACACGATGGTTTTGTACGGGGCATCACATTTAATATTTACGATAATTTTTAATATTATCTTTAAAATAATAATTCTATTTAAAATAATAATAATAATGATATTTTATAGTAACAATGACATTTCTATTAAAATGATAATTTTTGTTAAAATGATAGTTTTAATACTAACGATACTTTTAATAATAATAGTAGTGATAAAAATAATAAGAACGATAATTTTATCTAAATCAATATCTTATAATATTTTAATTTCATCATGATACTCTTACTCATTATTTCCTAATCGTTTCGTTTAATAGCTTTTAATCGTCTTTTATATCGTGTTCATAATAATGATAATAATAGTAATCAAAATAATTAGGTGTTACAAATATTTGTTTTAATTACACTAATATTAATAATGATAGTTACTATAACATTATTAACGATAATACTAATAATTATCTTAATGATAATATAGTAATAATAATAATAACAATGACAATAACCATTTTTAAATAATGATATATATATTAATAATGATAATAATAATAATAATAATAATAATAATAATAATAATAATAATAATAATAATAATAATAATAATTAGATAATAATAATAATACTAATTATAACTTTAACGATAATAACGATAGTAATAATAAAAAAAATAACAATTTTTAATGATAAATCCCTTTTATTGATAAAGATAATAATAATGATAATAATAAGATAAAACTAGAACGACGATAAAAACGACGATAATAATAATCATTTTTAATAAAAATATCAAAAATTCAATTGATTATAACTTCTAATTCGTTCATCGAAACCATTCGATATCTAAAGGAAAAGTCCTTAATTTTTCGCTAGCTTTCCAAGGACATGCATATCTTATACCTTATCTCAACCGCAAGTGTAACTAATTCAATATTCAACCTAACCTGTCTAAGGGCAATATCAAAAGTACAAGCATGCATAATCCTAAATACTCGAGCACTAGTCAGGGATACACTATTAGTATGTAAAAGTTAAATTATGAGTACTCACGTATCAATATTGAGATTCAATATTGCAGGAAAGGTACGTACGCAACGGAAATGATAAACACTATATTGACCTCACGAGCATACCCATGAACCATACTCAATCACCTCCATAGCTATAACCTATAATTTCCTTAATCCTATCCTACTAGAAAAACAATTTCGAAATCACTCGGACAGCACTCCGTCGTAATATTTTATGTATACTAATAATATCTTGAAATAATACGGAGTAAATATATATATGTAAATCGATTGAGAGAGTTTAGAGAAAAATATTTTCAAGTTTCTATGAAATAATGAAACCTATTGAATTCTATTTATAATAGATTTTTGAATTATTAAAGTGAATTATTAAAGTATGAATTATTAAAGTGAATTATTAAAGTATGAATTATTAAAGTGAATTATTAAAGTATGAATTATTAAAGTGAATTATTAAAGTTAAAGTGAAGTAAAAATAAAGTAAAGGTAAAGTTTAAGTATAGTAAAAGTATAAAACTATGTACGTATAATACGCGTATAAATATATATAATATTAATTTAAATCGTTATATATATTTAATAAAATAAAATATAAATATCGTTATCTTTATCATACTAGTTAAGTAATGAATTGTCAAAAGTGGTTCTAGATATTTATAAAAGTTATATACGTTTTAATAATAAAGTTCTTTTTAAACTGAAAACGTTTTTGTACGTTTGAAACTAAATAGATCAATCGAGTCTTTATGAGATTCAATCTTCCACTATCCTTTGTCTAGTTCTCAATGATTGACAATTTGTTCTTATTTATAAATCACTTTACCATTTTTCGAATATTGTTAAAATGAAAAGATTTCTCAAATCAACGTGGGCCTCTCAACAGAGACTTGTAATCATAATTCAATATATCTGATAATTCAATCATTTGATCGTATCTTCTAATTCCATTGATAAACATTTTGAAACAGATACAATCATATAAAGTATTTAATCTAATATTTTGTTTACGTTTCAAGTTATAATATATATACACATATACATATATAATCATATTCGTTTAATGGTTCGTGAATCGTTGGAACTTGGTCGAGGTTGAATGAATGTATGAACATAGTTTAAAATTCTTGCAATTTAACTTAACAAATATTGCTTATCGTGTCGGAAACATATAAAGATTAAAGTTTAAATTTGGTTGAAAATTTCCGGGTTGTCACAAGCGTGATACCATAGCGGTACCGAACCAGTTGGTACCGCTATATTTTTTTACCCTAAAGTGAATACCGAATACCGTACCTATATAACCGATTCGGTACGGTACGGTTCTGGTATCAGTACGGTAAAAATAGGTACTATACCAGTTTGGTACCGAAAATGAGAAAGGAAAAAAAAACAATGTTAATAAACAAGTTTTAAATTAAAAATGGAATAAATTAAAACTAGAGTGGAATTCAACTTATTTTATTTATACTGATAACTGAGATTAGAGTTAGTGTTGCCGAAACGGGCGCCGCAACAGATTTGCCTTAGTATCGTTGCAACGGGCCTTGAAACGGCAAAAAAGACGGTCAACGCTTAAAGAACGGTCAACAACGCTAAAAACAGTCAAAGACGGAAAAAACGGTCAAAGACGGAAAAAAACGGTCAAAGACGGAAAAAAACGGTCAACTTATATATATATATATATATATATATATATATATATATATATATATATATATACACACACACACACACACACACACACACACACACATAAAAGTCAACGTTAGCCAACATCTGTTTCAATCCCGTTTCGACCCCGTTTTTTTCGTTGCGACGTTTTGAGGTCGCTAACGTTTCGGCCCCGTCTCACGTCTTTTTCAACCTTGATTAGAGTGACTATAGGTATTTTTTTAAGGAAAAACACTTTGTTTTATATGTATAACATATTTACAATGGTTACATTCGATCATCCATTTGCTTGGCACGATATAGTTTAAGCGGAAACATATTTAAAACTCCTGCAACTAGCTATTGACAAGCACATAGTTTAAAACAAATCTGATATATTTCTTAGTATCAAAACAAATCAACAGCAAATCTAGAGAATAGAAGACTAGGAAAAACATGAATTAAGTGTATAAATGTAAATATGAAAGCCAAAAGTTTATGGCCTAAACAAGTCACAAAGACACTTTTAGTTGACTCCAAAATCCAAATAGTCTAAAAAAAAATTAATAAAATAAAATAAAAAATTATAAGTAGTGACTACTTGTTTCGTGCCTTTGATATTAAGGAGATTTAGTTTTTCACTCGTTCAACTGTGACATCCATCTTAAAGAGATTTAATTTATGGCCTAAACTTAAAGCAAATATTATACTTTATGTAATTTAGTTTCATGAAACATAGGTGATAGAAGATACAATCCGAACTTACACTTTCAGTTATATGTATGAATAACATATATGCACCAGCCATATACGTTTGCAATGTGGTACCGGATACTAAACAGAAAAATACCGGTAGTCACTACAACAAATTCATCAAATAATCACACTTTTTTATTCACATTTGATAAAAGTATTGATATAATTGTTAGATTTATAAGTGTGTATATTTGTTTACACATTTATTAGTGTTAAAAATAATATTTTATAAAGTTAACTATTATAATTGTGAAAGAAAAGTTTCGACTATGCCGATGCAGCGATTTCAAAACGGGAGATGATCGAAACGGGTGGTTTAATCCCCCTCGGGCAAGGTTGTAAAAGTCGCGAGTCGGGGACACATCGGTCGAGACCTAAAAAGGACGCGTCGGCCGAGTCGGGGACGCATCGGGGTCTCGGGGACGCATCGGTCGTTGACCGACGTTGACTTTATTGATAATTTCTTAAATATATATTTATATATGTATAAAATAGTTGATTCTGTACCATAACTTTCTTAAATAAGAATTTGAAATTAAATACAATCAAACTTCAAACTTAATTAATGTTACCGAGTACATAATCAGTAAGGATACAGAGAAAAGAGCGGCCCAAAAAATGAAAATGTACCCTAATTTTAAAACATATCACATCTTGACAAAAATTTGAATGATTTTGACCCTTTTTAACCAACTTTGACCGTCTTTGACCGAACTTTTAGCTTTGACCATCTTTTGAGTCGTTTTCAGAAAAAACGGGACGGAGAACCCAAAAAAACGACGCATCGGCCGACGCGTCGGCCAAGTCGACCGACTTTTACAACACTGCCCTCGGGTGATCCCAATCGCTGTTCAAAAAAAAATGTGAAAAAAGTTATTCACTTTTATATATGTAAATGAATAAATATAAAGTTCACTATCTTAGATGTAAAAAGTTTGATTTCAAATTTTCAAGTGTGAACAAAAAAAATTTTAAGTGTGAACAAAAATTTACACTTATCTACTAAAAAAAGTCACGCTTCTTTGTATGGAATTTTTAGGAATTCACTCTTTTAATCCTTTTACTTTCATCTAGTGAAAGTCAATAAAATAAAAATATATGCATATTTAATCTCACATATACTTATGCAAAAACTAAGTTTATATTCACGTTTGTTGTTACAGAACTTACAATACAAAAGCTTAGAACCCTAAAAACTAAATTACTTATGCAAAATCACAATTGCTCTTACCTCAAACGCAGAGAAGGTTAACAATCATGTAGTAACTTCAATTCGTTGCTGCCGTACGATTCGTCGTTGTCGTACGATTCGTCGCTGCCGTACGATTCGTCGCTGCCGTTCACGCCCTAATTTCAATTTATCGCTACCATTAACGCCTTAATTTCAATTCGTTGATTTCGTTCAATTTGTTGCTGCCGTTGAATTTCTAGCCGTTGTTCAAATTGTTATTAATCATTTTTTTCTGATCTGCGCTGCAATCTGTAAGTGTTTCTAGCTTCATTTGTTGATTCAATTTAATTTTCTCTTGTTTGTGTTGTTATCGGTAATATGTATCTGTTTCAATTGGTTAAGTGCATAATGTCATCTGAAAATGTTGAATGTCAGCATGTGTTAATGAGGATGTGTTGATTCAATCATGTCAAAATTTGTTGTGATGATCTGATATTATCTGTTTCAATTGTTGATTCAATCAAGTGAATATTTTGTGTGATGATATGATAATATTTGATGTTTTAAATATGTCTCTGCAAGTATAAATTTCAGTTACTATCTGAATTCTTTGTGATTTTGATTGTAGGTGTGATTTATGTTGGGAATACTTCTGGTTTTGAATGTGGAGCTGTAACGGAACTCAAGTAAGAGCGAGCAGGAGATAGATTTGGAATTTGGTATTTGTGATATTAGTTGGAGTTCGTAGTTGAAGTTTTTCATATATGTAAACTTCTTAATTACTTAAAAATATGTTTGAATGTTTGAATATATGTTACTTTTGATATGTAATAGAAAAGCAAGCATATGTAATATTCTTTTATCTTAAATAATTTGCTTGAATCTATCTATGGTTACTCCTATTGTATTTTAATCTTTTATATTTTTGCATTCATTAGTGTTAAAAACCTGCATACAAGTATATATTAAAATTCTCAATTGAACAAGTGAGTCCACACTTAAAAGCGTGAACAAGTGAGTAAAAAGCTTTACATTTGAAGGATTGAATAAATAAGTAGGATATATGCACAATTAAGTGTGTGAACATATGTGTAAAATTTTCACAACTAATAATGTGAACAAATAATTAGAATCTTTTCGCTCAAAAGCGTGAACAAATGGATAGAATCTTCACAACTAATAGTGTGAACAAATGGATAGAATCTTCTCACTCAAAAGTGTGAACTAATGAGTTATAAGTTTGCATTTACGAATGTGATATAATTTGTTGCACTCATTTTGTCCACATTTTAATTAATTGCGAACTTGAATATCGAACTTGAATATTGTACACACTTCCCATCGTATGCATATCCTTAAATAAGTGTGAACATAGGACACATTTGTTGTAGTGAGTACTGCATTCAAAATTTTTGAAAATATAAGTATCGAATACCGTACTGATTCCTAACCGGTAGTACTGATTCCAAGTCACCACTAAAATTACTTTATCAGAATTGGGTCATGAATGCTAAACACAACACGCGACTAAAATTTACTCGGTCATAATTAGGGAAATAAACATGTATCCAAGACAATAAAAAAAGTTTGGGAACAAAATTTAAAAAAGCTTCAAATTCTTGTAGTAAATCTGAAGTTAGTTTTTATATATGTTATATCTAACATATATCACAAGTGAATAACTCAAAACTTGAACACATAGCTTGAATAGAGTCTAACCTTAAGGTTAAAATGATCTTTTAATTAAAGAGAAACCTAATATTAAATTAAAACATACTAGTAACAAAGTGGTTACAACATGTAGGGAACATATCCCCTGACTTACCCATGTTTGATGCTAAAATTGGAAAACCAATTTGACATGGTCAAATCCTTCAATCTACTGGAACATTTTTGAAAATGCTTTCTTTTCTTGGTCACGTCGCTCAGCAATCTGCATTAATTAATTTTCAAACATAAGACATTTATTAAAAGCAACTAAAAAAAATCCAAATTATGTTATGTTATTTTAACTAGAAAAAAATCAAATATAAGCACTAGCCTTCTTCTTTGCAGCAGCTAGCTCCTTCTTTATACCACCTGAGTAACAAGATGAGTTTAGTAAGAAAGAGTGTTTAAAAGAATTACAGTTGTAGACAACCTTAATATAAAAATGACAAGGCTAACACAAAACCAAGTGAATGGTGCAGTCAAATTTTGATCCACCAAAAGCAGGGCCGTCCTGTCAATTTTATGGGCCCTGTTCGATAAATAAAATTGGACCCTTTATATACGAAATTTTTCATGTATTTTACTGAATTCAATAAACAAAAGTGTGCCCTTTGAATTCTAGGTTGATTATGTTTTCTATTTTTTAAAATTTTACCCTTTTAATTAACAAATGAACCTAGATATGTAGCAATATTCAAGATATATCAGTAAGATGTAATTAAAACAAGATTGTTGAATAGAAAAATTGAACCAACCATCATTAGGTTCCAGGACAAGTGCTTTCTTGAAACTTTCGACTGCAGAGTCTAGATCATTGAGTGCCATATTTGCCTGATTAAATCGAAAGATGTAGAGTTAATCGAATTGAAAAAAAATATTGTCAGTTCAGTAAATTTACCTCATAGCAAAGTGCATCATCATATAAGAGAATCCAAGCGTGTAACTACATCAGTACTGACTGACAAAAGTATACTACTTTATGCCATGTTATATTAGCTTAATTTTTGAGGTAAAACCATATAACACTAGAAGCTCATATAAAACAAATAACATTTTAGCAATGCATAGGGGCGGGGTAGTACAGACAAATCAGATGACCAAAATTGATGAGGATCAAAGGATCCGTTGGAAGACAAACGCTCTTCGCAACAAACAATTAAAACACAAACGTGCCTAACTGATAAACGTGTATCTACCTACTGATACGTAAATATGAGTTGCAAAATAAACTCATGGCTAGCTTTTAATTAATTCAAAACAAGATAGGTAGATAATCCCACGTTACATATATGAGGGATATATATAATAAGCAAAACAAGACTCTTAACCGACTAGGAAACTAAGAAAACGTATAAGGACTAAGATTATGGACTCCAACTAGACCTATGACTCTAAATATTTAATATAAGGAAACAATATATTTTAAACTAATAAATTAACATAATAAAGAAACTAAATAAGTTTTGCTTTGTCTCCAACCGAGATCGGTTCCACATCAAAAATATACACAAACAACAACAACAACAACAACAACAACAAAACCCAATACCACATGAGTGGTGTATGGGGGAGGTGAGATGTAGACAATCATTAATAAAGACAAGTCATTTCTCCACCCAGAGTGAAACACTCTCAAGAGTAGAGAAAGTCATCCCTCTCTTTATTCGACGGATAAAGAGATTGCTTCCGAGAGGACCTCCGACCTTTAAGTAGGAAAAAGTTTTTTTAAAAAAAAATACTAAAATAAAAATAATAATAGACGCCATGAAAATGGTATAATCAAAAATATACACAAAGACATTGACTAAAGATTTTTAAAGAACAATACAATACAAAAAATATGACTGATACTATAATAATACTAAATTGTTCATAGAATAAATCAATACCACAATCGGAATGTGCAGCAAAGCATATAATTCCAATCCCAATTTAATAGTACCCAGAAAAAAATAAAAAAAATAAAAAATAAACATGCAGTTTAAGGAATATGATTATTACACAGAACCATGGTTTTAAAAAACGGTTGAGGCGTACGCCTCGAGGCGCGCCTCAGTGCGTTTTCGAAAAAAACCGTTTTGGAATGTACGCCTCTCTGCTCTAATTAAACGTACGCCTTTTTTTGCTGAGGCGGATCGATTATTGGAAGAGGCGGTTCGATTGGTGAGGCGTTCGCCTCTTTGTGTTTAGCAGAAAAAAGCGGGAAAGGCATCTGGCGGCTAACGTTGATATCTCATCGGAAGAGAAAAGATGAGGAAGGAAAACAGAAAAGAAAAAGAATATGAGCGAGGAAGGAAAGATTTAGACCTGGTAACATTGATGCCTCATCGGAAGAGAAGCTGTGGGTTTCATCAGAAAAGAAGATGAGGGAGGAAGAAGAGAAGCACATGTCAGATAGATCTAGATCTAAATCTAAATGTTATCTAAAATATCTACGGATCTCTATATATTTAAAATATTTTAATTTCTTTTTTCTTTTATCAAATTTCAATTAGAGCCCTTAAACTTTTACTAAGTTTTAATAATAAGAACAAACTTAATATACACTCTTGAAACTTTAATAAAATGACAATAACAACCCCTATTATTTAAAAATTATCAGAACATATATATTTATTATTAAAAAGTCAACAGAAGTCAACTCCGCCTCGAACGTGCGCCTCGGTTCGCCTCGAGGCGTACGCCTCGCCTCACAGAGGGGAAACGCCTCGAGGCGTGTTTCCGTTTTTTTAAACCTTGCACAGAACTTTTTCTTTACTTCCAGTTTTAACCCTTACATTTTATCTATATTTTTGTCTTAGATTGATATTGATATACATACATTAAGGGTATGAAGGGTATGAAGGAGCTTTATTTCCTTATTCTTATCTATTTAAGAAAGTATAGTACCCAAAAAGGAATATTGGACTCTATTAAATTGAGCCAGATGAGTATATGTTTGCCACACTAGGTTACATAATACAAAGATAATATGAAAAAACATGAAAACTTTGTATCCAATTATGCCCATACTTACAACAACAATACCCAATCCCGCACATGCGAGGTATGGGGAAGGTGAGCTGTAGACAATCCTTCCTCTACTCTAGATTAATAATTGGGGCCTTGAAACCCAGGGAAAGGTTTCCTGGTATAGAAACCATCACGAATTAATCTAGTAAGGTTGCGTATATTAGAGTAAAAATATTAATATACGCCCTCCAATGTAACCCCAACGTTGAAAACAGAGGTTTCACATTATATCACTCACTCTTGATACACTTGAAAAATAGGGTTACTAACCTGGCCTTGACGAAACAGAGCTTTCACATTATCATTCATCTCACGAAGTGCAGAGTCTGCTTCCATTAAAGCTCCTTCCAGGTCTCCCACCTTCAATTTGCACGCCTAAAATAGCCATATTTTTCAACATTGGGGACATAAAAAACTTGATATAGGCCAAGATTCAACATAAATGAACAAAAAGTACATCTCATCTGATTGAACATCAAATGTTAAAGCACATTTCAATATAAAGAACTAACTACATGCAAAAGCCTGAAATATACGAGCTAGAAGACAGATAAAAGCTTTTTAGGATAACTTTACATCTATCTAAAGACTTGATCCTGTCAATCTGATACAGATTATAGAATAGTATGTCAGTTGAAGATGGAAAGTGGTAATTTAACAACATTTTATAATGATTATTATATATTAATTATGCGTTATATGAATTTTATTATTGTTCATAACTGATTTATTAGCTAACCGATGTGACTAAAATTTAGTAAGGATAAGAAAGATGACAACTTACAGAACTGTTTGCAAGTATTTGAGACTTGGTCTTCCTTAAAGAATCAGTTTGTCCTGTAAAAACGCGTGAACAGCTAAATCAAATTACTGAAACACATAATCATTTAACCATTAAGAATTAGCATTCAATTAAAAAAACCATAATCTCTCATGATACTCCTAAACACGCACCTTCTTCTATATTTTCCTTCTCCCAGCAGAAATCCAAGTAACGAAGAGCCTTGCTGTACTTTCTAAGAGCACTTTTGTAATCTTGTTTCTGCAAAATGTAACAATTAGGAGAAGAAAAAAACAGTGAATTGTTGCAAATATATAATTCATATTGCCAGCTCAGAATGGGGTACAAAGAAAACAATCACATATGCATATTTTTTGTTCTTTTTTCTAGATAAGGTTTTCCCTGCTCGGGTTACCCG
Source organism: Rutidosis leptorrhynchoides (assembly GCF_046630445.1). Taxonomy (NCBI): domain Eukaryota; kingdom Viridiplantae; phylum Streptophyta; class Magnoliopsida; order Asterales; family Asteraceae; genus Rutidosis; species Rutidosis leptorrhynchoides. The sequence continues at coordinate 317,671,715 of NC_092334.1, forward strand.
GGGATGGTGAGTATATATACTCAGATGTATGCACTGTGGTAAAAGTCATCCGAGTCGGTTGACCCGTCAGTTTGGAGACTAATCCGCCCCGAGTGGCCCAAAAACGCCTTAAAATTCGGTTAACGCTAAAATGTCAGGTCAAAGTTGGCCTGAATAAAAGTTAGGCAAAGAACTCATATTTTTATAAGGATTTTGCTAACGACGGTTCTAATGGTTGTCGTTAACGTGCTTTATATTGTTGTACAATTTGATAACCATCAGTACTAGTAATTAAAATAACCACCAAATTGATAACATAAAGCACGTTAACAACCCTTAGGTCTGCTTTAGCAAAATTCTTTTTATAATTAGATTTTGTGCAATATATCTAGGTTTGAAATATTTATGTTTGATAGATTTTATTTATGTGTACTATATATATGTTTAATTTATTAATTTATTACTAAAAGTCAACGTTGGTCAGCGGGAACTTGACCGACTCGTCCCCGACTCGCGACTTTTACAACCTTGGATGCATGCGGCCTAACAGGGTTATCCCGTGACAGTTTTCGACCCTTTCCCCAACCACCGCAAGATGCATATTATGTTAAGTAATTCGTAGTCATCATTGATTTCAAGTATTTCCAATCATGGAGTTGTGATTACAAGTAAAAATAGTTATTACCTTGAACTTTTCATTGCCATAAGTTTTAATTGCATCTACAGCAGTCATCCACCAAGAAACATCCTCAGGCTTAACATCAAGATCAAGTGGCCAATCAGGATACGAGTCGCCATCCTTGAAAAAGTCGCACAAACCATCATCTGCCCCCTCGGGAATTTCGCCACAATCTTCGATGATGACATCGAGAGTCGGTAAATCATTCTCTCCGGTATTAGTATCCTCAACTAAACGAACTATGCCCATTCCTTTAATAACCCTGCCAAAGACAACATGTTTCCCATCTAGATGAGGAGTGTTTGTTGTAGTGATGAAAAACTGCGAGCCGTTAGTATTAGGACCAGAATTAGCCATAGATAACATTCCTTTTCTTTCATGTTTCAACTCGAAATTTTCATCTTCAAATTTCAAACCGTAGATTGATTCTCCTCCAGTGCCGTTTCGAGCAGATATATCACCACTTTGAATCATAAAACCTTTGATAACGCGATGAAAACAGGATCCCTGCACATAATCAAACAATGCGAAGATGTTTCAAAAATATTCCAGCAGCTCGAAAATGAAACCAGAAATAACTGAAAATGGTGAAATATAATAAAAGATAAACCATGGATAGACAAGAACATGGATCTTCAATACACTACTATCAAAACGCCCAATTCTTGATGTATATCACTAAAAATCAATCTTTAATACTTTTCATCCGTATTCTAATTGTTCTTGGACTCCACTATAACTTTCGTCCTCGCACAAGTTACATCTACAACTTCAAATGGGGTCACCTAATAATCTCACACCTAACCATATCCTTCGTTGGCCACAACCACCGAAATATTTACACGCAACCATTAACAAATAATTACCCGAATAACTCAAAATTACCATGTGTCATGTGAGGTAGGATGTCTTATCAATATATAAGACCACCTCTCTACTTAGCTATATACTTCCGATCAAACTAGAAACCATTAAAGTTTTAATCTTTTCATTCAACTTGCTACTTATAGTGGCAAACCAACCATCAGTGTTGCTACTTATATGCAGGGATGTCAAGCCAGCACCAACCAAAGCTGAAATTCACAATGCTTTTAACAGAACTTAGAATTCTAGATTATAACCACATGGTCAGCAGCCTATCCATTAAATCTGCTCGGTTTTCACACTGATAAATGCACATACATAACACCTATTCTTACATAAAACTACCTATTAAATAAATGCACAATCAACATGCACCAACATAATAACAAACTCAATCTACAAACAAACAAACAAACAAACAAAGATACAATGAAACATGCAAAATCAAAATAAATAGAAACTATAGATGCAATTAATTTACCTTGAAATGAAGCGGAACACCAGTATTAGGGCCAATCCCTTTCTCACCAGTACAAAGAGCCCTAAAATTTTCAGCAGTTTTGGGAACAACATCTTTATATAATTCGATCACTAACCTACCTTCAACCTCACCTCCGATACTTATATCTAAATAAACCCGTGGATTCGACATCACTTTATATAATTGTTTGCTTGAAAGTTCAATTCAAAACCCTAAAACCCCTGGCTGTTCCGCCCACTATTTATTTTGAAACTCGTGTAGGGAGAGAGATGCTAATGTAACGCAGGGTATATTTAGACCAATTTTAAGAGAGGGGTACATCAGACCTGCTGTCATTGGGTGACGCCACCTGACGCCCCTAGTGGGGCGTTACCGGTGACGCCTACAAGGCGTTAGTCAAGTTTTTCACGGAAGAGAGAGGAAGCGTTAGGGATACGTGTTAGATGGGGATTGGCTGAAAATAAAGCCGTTGGCAAACGGCTATTATTGTGTTTTTATGAATTTTTTTTTTAAATTCTATATATTTTTATCTATATAAACTCATACATTATACACTTTTAACACACCATTTCCCTTTATTTTTCTTTCATTTCTATCAATTATATCATACAATTTTCTTTCATAACTATCAATTATTTTTCTTTCATGGCATCGTATTTACTTAGTTACGATTCCGATTCGGAAGACGGGCGTATTATTGCACTAATTCAACATTTAGAAGATGATGATGACGATGTCGAATCCGAGCGTGTTCCAAGATCACGATTTTATATTCCAAGAAATCGTGAAGAAGCCGGAGAAAACTTATGGAAGGATTATTTTAGTGACACACCCGTGTTTCCGCCATATAAATTTAAAAGGCGTTTTCGTATGCGGATTGAACTATTTCTCCGAATATCGCAAGGTATTTCTAATTTCGATTCTCATGATACTCCCGAGCATTTTAGATTTTTTAGGGAACGTTTTGATGCTATCGGTCGGCCGACTTTTACAATATTGCAAAAAATGACTTCTGCTCTACGTCAATTGGCGTATGGAACTGCCGCCGATATGTTTGATGAATATTTAAAAATGAGTGAGCAAACCTCAATACTTTGTTTAGATAACTTTTGTAAATGTATTATTACATTATACAAAGAACGTTACATGAGATCTCCCAATGCATACGATGTTCAACGATTATATAGTAAACATGAAGAAAAACATGGTTTTAAGGGTATGCTCGGGAGTATTGATTGTATGCATTGGGAGTGGAAGAATTGTCCCGTTGCTTTGAAGGGACAATACACTAGGGGTGATCACAAGAAACCTACCATTATGCTTGAAGCAATTGCTTCGTATGACTTGTGGATTTGGCATGCATTTTTTGGAATGGCAGGTTCCAACAATGATATAAATATTTTGAATCAATCCTATGTTTTTGATAAACTTAAAAAAGGAACATCTCCACTAGCACCATTTGAGGTAAACGGTAATCAGTACACAAAAGGCTATTACCTAGCTGACGGTATATATCCTGACTGGGCTACTCTAGTCAAAGGTTTTGCGTGTCCGACGGATGATCTAAGGATTAAGTTTACTAGGTTTCAAGCTAGTGCCCGAAAGGATGTAGAGAGGGCATCTGAGGTCCTTAAAGGTCGATTTCATATTTTAAGGTTAGCAGCACGCACTATGTCGGTAAACAAGATGCGGAGAGTTATGGACTTTTGTATCATATTACATAATATGATTTTGGAATGTCAAGGATTTGCGTTAAGTGATTGGGAGGAAGAGTTCATTACCGAAGATATGGAGAATCGTCCAGAACGGATACCGAATAGAGGACGGGATCAAGATGTTATCATCCGAGAAATAAGAGATAGGACGGTGCACGACCAACTAACCGATGATCTAGTTGAGCATATTTGGAACCTTCCGTCCGCATTCCGCACCATGAACGGTTAAATTTATGTAATAGTTAAATTTTATGTAATGGTTAAATTTTATGTAATGGTTAATTATATGTAATATAATTTGTATGCATAATAAAATAAAAAATAAAACTGGTGGGACCTATTTGACACGTTAATCTTTTCCTTAAATAACCCAGCGGCTTTGACTTCTTGGCACCGTCCTGAGCTGGTTCTAGAACTTTCATCATTAACGCCGAATATTTTCCTTATTTAATTTGGCCGCCGTACTGATGATCTTGGTCGGCGTCCCGAGCTTTGCGGGGGACTTTTCTTAGACTTTAATTTGACTTTCGTTTGACTTTGTGAGGGCGCCGACCTTGGATATGAGGTCGCCGTCCTGGGTAGTCTCTCAAGGTTTATTTGTGAAATGTCCCGTTCATATTGATTATAAACGTTCCATATTAATTGATTTCGTTGCGAGGTTTTGACCTCTATATGAGACGTTTTTCAAAGACTGCATTCGATTTTAAAACAAACCATAACCTTTGAAATATTACGACGATTATCAAAAATGATAATCTGAAATATAGCGTTTTCACACGACCATTACATAATGGTTTACAATAATATTACACAACAATATATGTCTTCGAATGCAGTTTTTAAACAAATTATACAAGCATGCTGACTCCAACTTTTGTCCATAAATTGGCATGCAACAGCGGAAGCTCTTAATAATCACATGAGAATAAACATGCTTTAAATGTCAACAAAAATGTTGGTGAGTTATAGGTTTAGTCTATATATTTATCAAATCATAATAATAGACCACAAGATTTTCATTTCCATTTCTCAATAACATGCAAACTGCATAAAAATCATTCATATGATGAACACCTGGTAACCGACCTTAACAGGATGCATATAGAATATCCCCATCATTCCGGGACTCTCATCGAACATGATAAATCGAAGTACTAAAGCATCCGTAACTCGGATGAGGCTTGTTGGGCCAAATAGATCTATCTTTAGGATTCGCGTCAATTGGTGGCAATTATAATAAACACCAATTCTTAGGCTACCAAGCTAAAAAGGGGCATATTCGGTTCGATAATTCAACATAGAATGTAATTTTTGATCACTTGTGTCTATTTCGTAAAACATTTATAAAACTGCATGTATTCTCATCCCAAAAATAATAGATTTTAAAAGTGAGACTATAACTCACTTTCACAGATTTTTACTTCGTCGGAAATTAAGACTTGGCCACTGGTCGATTCACGAACCTATAACAAATATGTACATATATATCAAATTATGATCGAAATATATTCACAACATTTTTATTATATTTTAATGATTTAAGTTTGTTAAGTTAGCAGTCCAACGTTAGTAATCTACAACTAGTTGTCCACAGTTAGATGTACAGAAATAAATCAATATTATCTTGAATCAATCCACGACTCAGTGTCTACGAGTCTCAGGCTAGATCACAACTCAAAGTATATATATTATTTTGGAATCATCCTCAACCCTGTATAGCTAACTCAAACATTACTGCATATAGAGTGTTTATGGTTGTTCCAAATAATATATATAGATGGGTCGATATGATATGTCAAAACATTGTATACGTGTCTATGGTATCCCAAGATTACATAATATGTATAATACAATATAAATTAGTTAGGATATGTTTATTCTAGATTTGTTACAAAATTTTCGTAGCTAAAACTAGCAAATTTATCCAATTTTATTTTACCCGTCATTTCTTCGTTTCAAATCCGTTTTGAGTGATTCAAGTTGCTATGGTTTCATAATGAACTGAAATTTATGAAACTAAACAGAAAAGTATAAGTTTATAGTCGGAAATACAGGTTACAAGTCTTTTTTTTAAAGAGGTAGTCATTTCCGTCGAAAGAACGACATCTTGATGACCATTTTGAAAAACATACTTCCACTTTGAGTTTAACCATGATTTTTGGATATAGTTTCATGTTCATAAGAAAAATCATTTTCCCAGAAGAACAACTTTTAAATCAAAGTTTATCATAGTTTTTAATTATCAAACCCAAAACAGCCCGCGGTGTTACTATAACGGCGTATGTCCGGTTTTACGGTGTTTTTCGTGTTTCCAGGTTTTAAATCATTAAGTTAGCATATCATATAGATATAGAACATGTGTTTAGTTGATTTTAAAAGTCAAGTTAGAAGGATTAACTTTATTTGCGAACAAGTTTAGAATTAACTAAACTATGTTCTAGTGATTACAAGTTTAAATCTTCGAATAAGATAGTTTTATATGTATGAATCGAATGATGTTATGAACATCATTACTAAATCAAGTTTAGTAGGTAAACCTACTGGAAGTGACAAAATTTGATCTAGCTTCAAAGGATTCTTGGATGGCTTGAAAGTTCTTGAAGTAGAATCATGACACAAAAACAAGTTCAAGTAAGATTTTTACTCGAATTAAGATAGTTTATAGTTATAGAAATCGAATCAAAGTTTGAATATGAATATTACCTTGAATTAGAATGATAACCTACTGTAAATAACAGAGGTTTCTTGATCTTATATGATTACTTGGAATGGATTAGAAAGCTTGGAAGTAGACTTGTAAACTTGAAAGTATGCTTGATTTTATGAAACTAGAACTTATAGAATTTATGAAGAACACTTAGAACTTGAAGATAGAACTTGAGAGAGATCAATTAGATAAATAAAATTGAAGAATGAAAGTATTTGTAGGTGTTTTTGGTCATTGGTATATGGATTAGATATAAAGGATGTGTAAGTTTGTTTTTTTGTAAATAATTCATGAATGATTTATAATATTTTTTGTAATTTTGTGAGATATTTCATACTAGTTGCCAAATGATGGTTCCCACATGTTTAGGTGACTCACAAGGGCTGCTAAGAGCTGATCATTGAAGTGTGTATACCAATAGTAAATACATCTAGAAGCTGTGTATTGTATGAGTACGAATACGGGTGCATACGAGTAGAATTGTTGATGAAAATGAATGAGGATGTAATTGTAAGCATTTTTGTTAAGTAGAAGTACTTTGATATGTGTCTTGAAGTCTTTCAAAAGTGTACTAATACATCTAAATACACTACATGTATATACATTTTAACTGAGTCGTTAAGTCATCGTTAGTCGTTACATGTAAGTGTTGTTTTGAAACCTTTAAGTTAATGATCTTGTTAAATGTAATTAATTCTTTGTTATTATACTTAAATGAGATGTTAAATTATTATGTTAACATGATAACATGGTGTATGAATATATCTTAACATCATATATATATATGTTAAAATACTATTACAACGATAAACGTTACATATATATATTGTTTCGAAATCCTTAAGTTAGTAGTCTCATCTTACTTGTATAGTTCATTATTAATACACTCAATGATATACTTAATTATCATTTTATCATGTTAAATATAGTATATGAATATCTTAATACAATACATATGTATTTAGTAAGACGTTGTTATAACGATAATCGTTATGTATATCGTTTCGAGTTTCTTAATTCAGTAATCTCATTTTTATGTATATCACTCTTTGTTAATATACATAGTGAGATACTTACTTATCATGATCTCATGTTAATCATATATATATCCATATATATATATATATATATATATATATATATATATATATATATATATCATCAAGTAGTTTTTACAAGTTTTTAACGTTCGTGAATCGCCGGTCAACTTGGGTGGTCAAATGTCTATATGAAACTCATTTCAAATAATCAAGTATTAACTAGTTTGATTGCTTAACATGTTGGAAGCATTAACTCACGTAAATATACCAATTTCATTTAATATATATAAACATGGAAAAGTTCGGGTCACTACAGTACCTACCCGTTAAATAAATTTCGTCCCGAAATTTTAAGCAGTTGAAGGTGTTGACGCATCTTCTGGAAATAAGTGCGGGTATTTCTTCTTCATCTGATCTTCACGTTCCTAGGTGAACTCAGGTCCTCTTCAAGCATTCCATTGAACCTTAACAATTGGTATTTTATTTTGCTTAAGTCTTTTAACCATACGATCCATTATTTCGACGGGTTCTTCAATAAATTGAAGTTTTTCATTGATTTGGATTTTGTCTAACGGAATGGTGAGATCTTCTTTAGCAAAACATTTCTTTAGATTCGAGACATGAAAAGTGTTATGTACCCCGGCGAGTTATTGAGGTAGATCAAGCTGGTAAGCTACTGGTCCTACACGATCAATAATCTTGAATGGTCCAATGTATCTTGGATTTAATTTCCCCCGTTTACCAAATCGAACAACGCCTTTCCAAGGTGAAACATTAAGCATGACCATCTCTCCAATTTCAAATTCTATATCTTTTCTTTTAATGTCCGCGTAGCTCTTTTGTCAACTTTGGGCGTTTTTCAACCGTTGCTGAATTTGAATGATTTTCTCGGTAGTTTCTTGGATTATCTCTGGACCCGTAATTTGTCTATCCCCCACTTCACTCCAACAAAAAGGAGACATGCACTTTCTACCATAAAGTACTTCAAATGGTGCCATCTCAATACTTGAGTTATAACTGTTGTTGTAGAAAAACTCTGCTAATGGAAGATGTCGATCCCAACTATTTCCAAAATCAATAACACATGCTCGTAGCATGTCTTCAAGCGTCTGTATCCTCCTTTCACTCTGCCCATCAGTTTGTGGATGATAGGCAGTACTCATGTCTAGACGAGTTCTCAATGCTTGTTGTAATGTCTGCCAAAACCTTGAAACAAATCTGCCATCCCTATCAGAGATAATAGAGACTGGTATTCCATGTCTGGAGACAACTTCCTTCAAGTATAATCACGCCAACTTCTCCATTTTATCATCTTCTCTCATTGGCAGAAAGTGTGCTGACTTGGTGAGACGATCAACTACTACCCAAATAGTATCATAACCACTTGCTGTCCTTGGCAATTTAGTAATGAAATCCGTCGTAATGTTTTCCCATTTCCATTCTGGGATTTCAGGTTGTTGAAGTTGACCTGATGGTTTTTGATGTTCAGCTTTGACCTTAGAACACGTCAAACATTCTCCCACATATCTAGCAATATCGGCTTTCATACCTGACCACCAAAAGTGCTTCTTGAGATCTTTGTACAAATTTCCCGCTCCGGGATGTATTGAGGATCTGGTTTTATGTGCTTCCTTAAGTACCATTTCTCTCACATCTCCAAACTTTGGTACCCAAATTCTTTCAGCCCTATATCGGGTTCCGTCTTCCCAAATATTAAGATGTTTCTTCGATCCTTTGGGTATTTCATTCTTCAAATTTCCCTCTTTTAAAACTCCCTGTTGCGTCTCCTTTATTTGCGTAGTAAGGTTAGTACTGAAATGTCCCGTTCTTATTGATTAAAAACGTTCCATATTAATTGATTTCGTTGCGAGGTTTTGACCTCTATATGAGACGTTTTTCAAAGACTGCATTCATTTCAAAACAAACCATAACCTTTATTTCATCAATAAAGGTTTAAAAAGCTTTACGTAGATTATCAAATAATGATAATCTAAAATATACTGTTTACACACGACCATTACATAATGGTTTACAATAGAAATATATTACATCGACATATGTTTCTTGAATGCAGTTTTTACATAATATCATACAAACATGGACTCCAAATCTTGTCCTTATTTTAGTATGCAACAACGGAAGCTCTTAATATTCACCTGAGAATAAACATGCTTTAAACGTCAACAAAAATGTTGGTGAGTTATAGGTTTAACCTATATATTATCAAATCATAATAATAGACCACAAGATTTCATATTTCAATACACATCCCATACATAGAGATAAAAATCATTCATATGGTGAACACCTGGTAACCGACATTAACAAAATGCATATATAAGAATATCCCCATCATTCCGGGACACCCTTCGGATATGATATAAATTTCAAAGTACTAAAGCATCCGGTACTTTGGATGGGGTTTGTTAGGCCCAATAGATCTATCTTTAGGATTCGCGTCAATTAGGGTGTCTGTTCCCTAATTCTTAGATTACCAGACTTAATAAAAAGGGGCATATTCGATTTCGATAATTCAACCATACAATGTAGTTTCACGTACTTGTGTCTATTTTGTAAATCATTTATAAAACCTGCATGTATTCTCATCCCAAAAATATTAGATTTTAAAAGTGGGACTATAACTCACTTTCACAGATTTTTACTTCGTCGGGAAGTAAGACTTGGCCATTGGTTGATTTACGAACCTATAACAATATATACATATATATCAAAGTATGTTCAAAATATATTTACAACACTTTTAATATATTTTGATGTTTTAAGTTTATTAAGTCAGCTGTCCTCGTTAGTAACCTACAACTAGTTGTCCACGGTTAGATGTACAGAAATAAATCGATAAATATTATCTTGAATCAATCCACGACCCAGTGTATACGTATCTCAGTATTGATCACAACTCAAACTATATATATTTTGGAATCAACCTCAACCCTGTATAGCTAACTCCAACATTCACATATAGAGTGTCTATGGTTGTTCCGAAATATATATAGATGTGTCGACATGATAGGTCGAAACATTGTATACGTGTCTATGGTATCTCAAGATTACATAATATACAATACAAGTTGATTAAGTTATGCTTGGAATAGATTTGTTACCAATTTTCACGTAGCTAAAATGAGAAAAATTATCCAATTTTGTTTTACCCATAACTTCTTCATTTTAAATCCGTTTTGAGTGAATCAAATTGCTATAGTTTCATATTGAACTCTATTTTATGAATCTAAACAGAAAAAGTATAGGTTTATAGTCAGAAAAATAAGTTACAAGTCGTTTTTGTAAAGGTAGTCATTTCAGTCGAAAGAACGACGTCTAGATGACCATTTTAGAAAACATACTTCCACTTTGAGTTTAACCATAATTTTTGGATATAGTTTCATGTTCATAATAAAAATCATTTTCCCAGAATAACAACTTTTAAATCAAAGTTTATCATAGTTTTTAATTAACTAACCCAAAACAGCCCGCGGTGTTACTACGACGGCGTAAATCCGGTTTTACGGTGTTTTTCGTGTTTCCAGGTTTTAAATCATTAAGTTAGCATATCATATAGATATAGAACATGTGTTTAGTGGATTTTAAAAGTCAAGTTAGAAGGATTAACTTTTATTTGCGAACAAGTTTAGAATTAACTAAACTATGTTCTAGTGATTACAAGTTTAAACCTTCGAATAAGATAGCTTTATATGTATGAATCAAATGATGTTATGAACATCATTACTACCTCAAGTTCCTTGGATAAACCTACTGGAAATGAGAAAAATAGATCTAGCTTCAAAGGATCCTTGGATGGCTCGAAGTTCTTGAAGCAGAATCATGACACGAAAATAAGTTCAAGTAAGATCATCACTTGAAATAAGATTGTTATAGTTATAGAAATTGAACCAAAGTTTGAATATGAATATTACCTTGTATTAGAATAATAACCTACTGTAAGAAACAAAGATTTCTTGAGGTTGGATGATCACCTTACAAGATTGGAAGTGAGCTAGCAAACTTAAAAGTATTCTTGATTTTATGTAACTAGAACTTGTAGAATTTATGAAGAACACTTAGAACTTGAAGATAGAACTTGAGAGAGATCAATTAGATGAATAAAATTGAAGAATGAAAGTGTTTGTAGGTGTTTTTGGTCGTTGGTGTATGGATTAGATATAAAGGATATGTAATTTTGTTTTCATGTAAATAAGTCATGAATGATTACTCATATTTTTGTAATTTTATGAGATATTTCATGCTAGTTGCCAAATGATGGTTCCCACATGTTTTAGGTGACTCACATGGGCTGCTAAGAGCTAATAATTGGAGTGTATATACAAATAGTACATACATAAAAAAGCTGTGTATTGTACGAGTACGAATACGGGTGCATACGAGTAGAATTGTTGATGAAACTGAACGAGGATGTAATTGTAAGCATTTTTGTTAAGTAAAAGTATTTTGATAAGTGTCTTTAAGTCTTTTAAAAGTGTATGAATACATATTAAAACACTACATGTATATACATTTTAACTGAGTCGTTAAGTCATCGTTAGTCGTTACATGTAAGTGTTGTTTTGAAACCTTTAGGTTAACGATCTTGTTAAATGTTGTTAACCCAATGTTTATAATATCAAATGAGATTTTAAATTATTATATTATCATGATATTATGATATATTAATATATCTTAATATGATATATACATTTAAATGTCGTTACAACGATAATCGTTACATATATGTCTCGTTTCGAAATCCTTAAGTTAGTAGTCTTATTTTTACTTATGTAGTTCATTATTAATACACTTAATGATATATTTAATTATCATATTATCATGTTATATATAATATAACAATGTATTAATATGCTTCATATATATTTAGTAAGACGTGGTTATAACGATAATCGTTATATGTATCGTTTCGAGTTTCATACGTCAATAGTCTCCTTTTTAAGTATATAACTTATTGTTATTTTTAATGAGATACTTGATGATCATTATATCATGTTAAACATATATATTTATTCATTTATGTATCATCATGTCATATACAACTTATAGCGTTCGTGAATCATTGGTCAAACTGGGTAATCAGACGTTTACAAAATTTCCGTTTCAATTAACCAAGTCTTAACAAGTTTGATTGATTAACATGTTGGAAACATTTAATCATGTAAATATAGTTTTCATTAAACATATAATCATAGAAAGGTTCAGAAAAGTTCGGGTCACTACAGTACCTACCCGTTAAATAAATTTCGTCCCGAAATTTTAAGCGATTGGAGGTGTTGGCTCATCTTCTGGAAATAAGTGCGGGTACTTCTTCTTCATCTGATCTTCTCATTCCCAGGTGAACTCGGGTCCTCTACGAGCATTCCATCGAACCTTAACAATTGGTATCTTGTTTTGTTTAAGTCTTTTTACCTCACGATCCATTATTTCGACGGGTTCTTCGATGAATTAAAGTTTTTTGTTGATTTGGATTTCGTCTAACGGAATAGTGAGATCTTCTTTAGCAAAACATTTCTTCAAATTCGAGACGTGGAAAGTGTTATGTACAGCCGCGAGTTGTTGAGGTAACTCAAGTCAGTAAGCTACTGGTCCGACACGATCAATAATCTTGAATGGTCCAATATACCTTGGATTTAATTTACCTCGTTTACCAAATCGAACAACGCCTTTCCAAGGTGCAACCTTAAGCATGACCATCTCTCCAATTTCAAATTCTATATCTTTTCTTTTAATGTCGGCGTAGCTCTTTTGTCGACTCTGGGCGGTTTTCAATCTTTGTTGAATTTGGATGATTTTCTCGGTAGTTTCTTGTATTATCTCCGGACCCGTAATCTGTCTATCCCCCACTTCACTCTAACAAATCGGAGACCTGCACTTTCTACCATAAAGTGCTTCAAACGGCGCCATCTCAATGCTTGAATGGTAGCTGTTGTTGTAGGAAAATTCTGCTAACGGTAGATGTCGATCCCAACTATTTTCGAAATCAATAACACAAGCTCGTAGCATGTCTTCAAGTGTTTGTATTGTCCTTTTGCTCTGCCCATCAGTTTGTGGATGATAGGCAGTACTCATGTCTAGACGAGTTCCCAATGCTTGCTGTAATGTCTGCCAGAATCTTGAAATAAATCTGCCATCCCTATCAGAGATAATAGAGATTGGTATTCCATGTCTGGAGACGACTTCCTTCAAATACAGCCGTGTTAACTTCTCCATCTTGTCATCTTCTCTTATTGGCAGGAAGTGTGCTGACTTGGTGAGACGATCAACTATTACCCAAATAGTATCATAACCACTTGCAGTCCTTGGCAATTTAGTAATGAAATCCATGGTAATGTTTTCCCATTTCCATTCCGGGATTTCAGGTTGTTGTAGTAGACCTGATGGTTTCTGATGTTCAGCTTTGACCTTAGAACACGTCAAACATTCTCCTACATATTTAGCAATATCGGCTTTCATACCTGGCCACCAAAAATGTTTCTTAAGATCCTTGTACATCTTCCCCGTTCCAGGATGTATTGAGTATCTGGTTTTATGAGCTTCTCTAAGTACCATTTCTCTCATATCTCCAAATTTTGGTGCCCAAATTCTTTCAGCCCTATACCGGGTTCTGTCTTCCCGAATATTAAGATGCTTCTCCGATCCTTTGGGTATTTCATCCTTTAAATTTCACTCTTTTAAAACTCCTTGTTGCGCCTCCTTTATTTGAGTAGTAAGGTTATTGTGAATCATTATATTCATAGATTTTACTCGAATGGGTTCTCTGTCCTTCCTGCTCAAGGCGTCGGCTACCACATTTGCCTTCCCCGGGTGGTAACGAATCTCAAAGTCGTAATCATTCAACAATTCAATCCACCTACGCTGCCTCATATTCAGTTGTTTCTGATTAAATATGTGTTGAAGACTTTTGTGGTCAGTATATATAATACTTTTGACCCCATATAAGTAGTGCCTCCAAGTCTTTAATGCAAAAACAACCGCGCCTAATTCCAAATCATGCGTCGTATAATTTTGTTCGTGAATCTTCAATTGTCTAGACGCATAAGCAATCACCTTCGTTCGTTGCATTAATACACAACCGAGACCTTGCTTTGATGCGTCACAATAAATCACAAAATCATCATTCCCTTTAGGCAATGACAATATAGGTGCCGTAGTTAGCTTTTTCTTCAATAACTGGAACGCTTTCTCTTGTTCATCCTTCTATTCAAATTTCTTCCCTTTATGCGTTAATGCAGTCAAGGGTTTTGCTATTCTGGAAAAGTCTTGGATGAACCTTCTGTAATAACCAGCTAGTCCTAAAAACTGGCGTATGTGTTTCGGAGTTTTCGGGGTTTCCCACTTTTCAACAGTTTCTATCTTTGCCGGATCCACCTTAATACCTTCTTTGTTCACTATGTGACCGAGGAATTGAACTTCTTCCAACCAAAATGCACACTTTGAAAACTTAGCGTACAATTCTTCCTTCCTCAATACTTCTAACACCTTTCTCAAATGTTCACCGTGTTCTTGGTCATTCTTTGAGTAAATAAGTATGTCATCAATGAAAACAATGACAAACTTGTCAAGCTATGGTCCACACACTCGGTTCATAAGGTCCATGAACACAGCTGGTGCATTAGTTAAACCAAACGGCATGACCATAAACTCGTAATGACCGTAACGTGTTCTGAAAGTAGTCTTTGGAATATTCTCTTCTTTCACCCGCATTTGATGATACCCGGAACGTAAGTCAATCTTTGAATAAACAGACGAGCCTTGTAGTTGATCAAATAAGTCGTCCATTCTCGGCAGTGGATAACGGTTTTTAATGGTAAGTTTGTTCAACTCTCTGTAGTCAATACACAACCTAAATGTACCATCTTTCTTCTTGACAAACAAAACAGGAGCTCCCCATGGTGATGTGCTTGGTCGAATGAAACCACGCTCTAAAAGTTCTTGTAATTGGCTTTGCAGTTCTTTCATCTCGCTGGGTGCGAGTCTGTAAGAAGCACGAGCTATTGGTGCAGCTCCTGGTACAAGATCTATTTGAAATTCAACGGATCGATGTGGGGGTAATCCCGGTAATTCTTTCGGAAATACATCGGGAAATTCTTTTGCGACGGGAACATCATTGATGCTCTTTTCTTCAGTTTGTACTTTCTCGACGTGTGCTAGAACAGCATAGCAACCTTTTCTTATTAGTTTTTGTGCCTTCAAATTACTAATAAGATGTAGCTTCATGTTGCCCTTTTCTCCGTACACCATTAAGGGTTCTCCTTCTTCTCGTACAATGTGAATTGCATTTTTGTAACATACGATCTCTGCTTTCATCTCCTTCAGCCAGTCCATGCCAACTATTACATCAAAACTCCCTAACTCTACTGGTATCAAATCAATCTTAAATATTTCGCTACCCAGTTTAATTTCTCGATTCCGGCATATATTATCTGCTGAAATTAATTTACCGTTTGCTAATTCGAGTAAAAATTTACTATCCAACGGCGTCAATGGACAACTTAATTTAGCACAAAAATCTCTACTCATATAGCTTCTATCCGCACCCGAATTAAATAAAACGTAAGCAGATTTATTGTCAATAAGAAACGTACCCGTAACAAGCTCCGGGTCTTCCTGTGCCTCTACCGCATTAATATTGAAAACTCTTCCGCGGCCTTGTCCATTCGTGTTCTCCTGGTTCGGGCAATTTCTAATAATGTGGCCCGGTTTTCCACATTTATGACAAACTACATTGGCATAACTTGCTCCGACACTACTTGCTCCGCCATTACTCGTTCCGACACTATTTGTTCCTTTTGTTCTGTTAACCCCTGGTCCGTAGACCTCACACTTCGCCGCGCTATGACCATTTCTTTTACACTTGTTGCAAAATTTGGTGCAGAACCCCGAGTGATACTTTTCACACCTTTGGCATAGCTACTTCTGATTGTTGTTGTTGTTGTGGTTGTTATTGTTGTTGGGATGATTGTTGTAGTTGCTGTTGTTGTTGTTGTTGTTGTTGGGCCGTTTGTTATAGTTGCGATTGATGTTGCGATTGTTGGGATAATTGTTGCGATTATTATTGTAATTGCTGTTGTTGTTGTATTGGTTATTCTTATCACCGTTTTCCTCCCACTTTCTTTTGACTTGCTTCACATTGGCCTCTTCAGCCGTCTGTTCTTTAATTCTTTCCTCAATCTGGTTCACTAGTTTGTGAGCCATTCTACATGCCTGTTGTATGGAGGCGGGCTCGTGTGAACTTATATCTTCTTGGATTCTTTCCGGTAATCCTTTCACAAACGCGTCGATCTTCTCTTCCTCATCTTCGAACGCTCCCGGACACAATAGGCACAATTCTGTGAATCGTCTTTCGTACGTTGTAATATCAAATCCTTGGGTTTGTAACCCTCTAAGTTCTGTCTTGAGCTTATTGACCTCAGTTCTGGGACGGTACTTCTCGTTCATCAAGTGCTTGAATGCTGACCACGGTAGTGCGTACGCATCATCTTGTCCCACTTGCTCTAGATAGGTATTCCACCATGTTAATGCATAACCTGTGAAGGGATGCGTAGCGTACTTCACTTTGTCCTCTTCAGTACACTTACTTATGGCAAACACCGATTCGACCTTCTCGGTCCACCGTTTCAATCCGATCGGTCCTTCAGTTCCATCAAATTCCAAAGGTTTGCAGGCAGTGAATTCTTTGTAGGTGCATCCTACACGATTTCATGTACTGCTAGATCCAAGGTTATTGTTGGTATGTAGCGCAGCCTGTACTGCGGCTATGTTTGAAGCTAGAAAAGTACGAAATTCCTCTTCATTCATATTCACGGTGTGTCGAGTAGTCGGTGCCATTTCCTTCAAAATAGTCAAATGGAACAAGTTAATCATACAGAATATTAAGAGTAGTTAATAGTATTTCGTAGCATAATATGAACTCATTTATAAAAGCTTTTTCTTCATATTAGCGTTTTATAAGTTTAAATTCGGGTAGTGCCTACCCGTTAAGTTCATACTTAGTAGCTAATATACAATTCAACTACTACAATTCTATATGAAAAACTGATTATAATAATATTTCGCGTTCAAACTTTTATACAATATTTTACAAACTTACAATACCGCTTATTTTACATAAAGCATGAAATATAGCACACAATAACTTTGATACAAGATAGTTGTGAAGATAATTCTAGCTAGTACACAAGTCGTTCAGCAAAGGCAATAAAGACACGTAATTCATACGTCCAGAAACAAGTCATGCATTCTGGTTTTACTAGGACTACTTCCCATCCTTGGTCTTGTGGAACATAACCGTTATGGCCGTTGATAAGACAGCGTGTTGTAACGTCATCAAAGGGACGAGGGTTACGTAATATCCAACAGTCCCTTAACAATCTAAAAACCTCATTTCTTACTCCAATTACCGACTCCGTCACTTGTGGGAACGTTTTATTTAATAGTTGTAGCCCGATGTTCTTGTTCTCACTTTGGTGAGAAGCGAACATTAATAAGCCGTAAGCATAAAATGCTTCTTTATGTTGCATGTTAGCCGCTTTTTCTAAATCACGAAGTCGTATATTCAGATATATTGAATCAAAATAATTTCTTAACCCATTGAGTAAAATAGCATTTGGGTTCCCCGCAATATATGCGTCAAAGTAAACACATCGTAACTTATGGATTTCCCAATGTGATATCCCCCATCTTTCGAATGAAAGCCTTTTATAAACCAAGGAATTCTTGGAACGTTCTTCGAATGTCTTACAAACTGATCTCGCCTTAAATAGTTGTGCCGAGGAATTCTGACCGACTCTAGACAAGATTTCATCAATCATGTCTCCGGGTAGGTCTCTTAAAATATTGGGTTGTCTATCCATTTTGTGTTTTTGTACTGTAAAATAGACAAGAGTTAGATTCATAAAAAAAAAATACTTATTAATACAAGCAATTTTTACATATATCATAAAGCATAAGCACACTATATTACATATATTACAGCACACGAATACAACTATCTTATTCCGACTCGCTCGTTTCTTCGTCTTCGGTTTTGGTTCGTTTTGCCAAGTTTCTAGGGATATACGATGTTCCCCTAATACGAGCCGTCGTTTTCCACATTGGTTTAGAAAAACCTGGTGGTTTAGAGGTTCCCGGGTTATTGTCACAACTTAAGAAATACGGGTGTTGATGATACATATAAAGTTCATCGGGTTTGGAATCAAATTTCTCTATTTTTATGCCCTTTCCCTTATTGTTCTCTTTTGCCTTATTAAATTGTGTTGGGGTAATTTCTATAACATCATCGGAATCCTTGTCGGGATCCGATTCATCGGAGAATTGGTAATCCTCCCAATACTTTGCTTCCTTGGCGGAAACACCATTGACCATAATTAACTTTGGTCGGTTGGTTGAGGATTTTCTTAACCGTTTTATTATTTCCCCCACTGGTTCTATTTCTTCTTCCGGTTCCGATTCTTCTTCCGGTTCCGACTCTTCTTCCGGTTCTTCTTCGGGAACTCGTGAATCAGTCCACGAATCATTCCAATTTACATTTGACTCTTCATTATTATTAGGTGAGTCAATGGGACTTGTTCTAGAGGTAGACATCTATCACATAATATCAAACGCGTTAAGAGATTAATATATCACATAATATTCACATGTTAAAAATATATAGTTTCCAACAAAATTTGTTAAGCAATCATTTTTCAAGTAAACACGGTTGAAGTCCAGACTCACTAATGCATCCTAACAAACTCGATAAGACACACTAATGCAAAATTCTGGTTCTCTAAGACCAACGCTCGGATACCAACTGAAATGTCCCGTTCTTATTGATTAAAAACGTTCCATATTAATTGAATTCGTTGCGAGGTTTTGACCTCTATATGAGACGTTTTTCAAAGACTGCATTCATTTTAAAACAAACCATAACCTTTATTTCATCAAAAAAGGTTAAAAAACTTTACGTAGATTATCAAATAATGATAATCTAAAATATACTGTTTACACACGACCATTACATAATGGTTTACAATAGAAATATATTACATCGACATATGTTTCTTGAATGCAGTTTTTACATAATATCATACAAACATGGACTCCAAATCTTGTCCTTATTTTAGTACGCAACAGCGGAAGCTCTTAATATTCACCTGAGAATAAACATGCTTTAAACGTCAACAAAAATGTTGGTGAGTTATAGGTTTAACCTATATATTATCAAATCATAATAATAGACCACAAGATTTCATATTTCAATACACATCCCATACATAGAGATAAAAATCATTCATATGGTGAACACCTGGTAACCGACATTAACAAAATGCATATATAAGAATATCCCCATCATTCCGGGACACCCTTCGGATATGATATAAATTTCGAAGTACTAAAGCATCCGGTACTTTGGATGGGGTTTGTTAGGCCCAATAGATCTATCTTTAGGATTCGCGTCAATTAGGGTGTCTGTTCCCCAATTCTTAGATTACCAGACTTAATAAAAAGGGGCATATTCGATTTCGATAATTCAACCATACAATGTAGTTTCACGTACTTGTGTCTATTTTGTAAATCATTTATAAAACCTGCATGTATTCTCATCCCAAAAATATTAGATTTTAAAAGTGGGACTATAACTCACTTTCACAGATTTTTACTTTGCCAAGAAGTAAGACTTGGCCACTGGTTGATTTACGAACCTATAACAATACATACATATATATCAAAGTATGTTCAAAATATATTTACAACACTTTTAATATATTTTGATGTTTTAAGTTTATTAAGTCAGCTGTCCTCGTTAGTAACCTACAACTAGTTGTCCACAGTTAGATGTATAGAAATAAATCGATAAATATTATCTTGAATCAATCCACGACCCAGTGTATAAGTATCTCAGTATTGATCACAACTCAAACTATATATATTTTGGAATCAACCTCAACCCTGTATAGCTAACTCCAACATTCACATATAGAGTGTCTATGGTTGTTCCGAAATATATATAGATGTGTCGACATGATAGGTCGAAACATTGTATACGTGTCTATGGTATCTCAAGATTACATAATATACAATACAAGTTGATTAAGTTATGGTTGGAATAGATTTGTTACCAATTTTCACGTAGCTAAAATGAGAAAAATTATCCAATTTTGTTTTACCCATAACTTCTTCATTTTAAATCCGTTTTGAGTGAATCAAATTGCTATAGTTTCATATTGAACTCTATTTTATGAATCTAAACAGAAAAAGTATAGGTTTATAGTCAGAAAAATAAGTTACAAGTCGTTTTTGTAAAGGTAGTCATTTCAGTCGAAAGAACGACGTCTAGATGACCATTTTAGAAAACATACTTCCACTTTGAGTTTAACCATAATTTTTGGATATAGTTTCATGTTCATAATAAAAATCATTTTCCCAGAATAACAACTTTTAAATCAAAGTTTATCATAGTTTTTAATTAACTAATCCAAAACAGCCCGCGGTGTTACTACGACGGCGTAAATCCGGTTTTACGGTGTTTTTCGTGTTTTCAGGTTTTAAATCATTAAGTTAGCATATCATATAGATATAGAACATGTGTTTAGTTGATTTTAAAAGTCAATTTAGAAGGATTAACTTTTATTTGCGAACAAGTTTAGAATTAACTAAACTATGTTCTAGTGATTACAAGTTTAAACCTTCGAATAAGATAGCTTTATATGTATGAATCGAATGATGTTATGAACATCATTACTACCTCAAGTTCCTTGGATAAACCTACTAGAAATGAGAAAAATAGATCTAGCTTCAAAGGATCCTTGGATGGCTCGAAGTTCTTGAAGCAGAATCATGACACGAAAACAAGTTCAAGTAAGATCATCACTTGAAATAAGATTGTTATAGTTATAGAAATTGAACCAAAGTTTGAATATGAATATTACCTTGTATTAGAATGATAACCTACTGTAAGAAACAAAGATTTCTTGAGGTTGGATGATCACCTTACAAGATTGGAAGTGAGCTAGCAAACTTGAAAGTATTCTTGATTTTATGTAACTAGAACTTGTAGAATTTATGAAGAACACTTAGAACTTGAAGATAGAACTTGAGAGAGATCAATTAGATGAAGAAAATTGAAGAATGAAAGTATTTGTAGGTGTTTTTGGTCGTTGGTGTATGGATTAGATATAAAGGATATGTAATTTTGTTTTCATGTAAATAAGTCATGAATGATTACTCATATTTTTGTAATTTTATGAGATATTTCATGCTAGTTTCCAAATGATGGTTCCCACATGTGTTAGGTGACTCACATGGGCTACTAAGAGCTGATCATTGGAGTGTATATACTAATAGTACATACATAAAAAAGTTGTGTATTGTACGAGTACGAATACGGGTGCATACGAGTAGAATTGTTGATGAAACTGAACGAGGATGTAATTGTAAGCATTTTTGTTAAGTAGAAGTATTTTGATAAGTGTCTTGAAGTCTTTCAAAAGTGTATGAATACATATTAAAACACTACATGTATATACATTTTAACTGAGTCGTTAAGTCATCGTTAGTCGTTACATGTAAGTGTTGTTTTGAAACCTTTAGGTTAACGATCTTGTTAAATGTTGTTAACCCAATGTTTATAATATCAAATGAGATTTTAAATTATTATATTATCATGATATTATGATATATTAATATATCTTAATATGATATATACATTTAAATGTCGTTACAACGATAATCGTTACATATATGTCTCGTTTCGAAATCCTTAAGTTAGTAGTCTTGTTTTTACTTATGTAGTTCATTGTTAATACACTTAATGATATATTTAATTATCATATTATCACGTTATATATAATATAACAATGTATTAATATGCTTCATATATATTTAGTAAGACGTGGTTATAACGATAATCGTTATATGTATCGTTTCGAGTTTCATACGTCAATAGTCTTCTTTTTAAGTATATAAATTATTGTTACTATTTTTAATGAGATACTTGATGATCATTATATCATGTTAAACATATATATTTATTCATTTATGTATCATCATGTCATATACAACTTATAGCGTTCGTGAATCATTGGTCAAACTGGGTAATCAGACGTTTACAAAATTTCCGTTTCAATTAACCAATTCTTAACAAGTTTGATTGCTTAACATGTTGGAAACATTTAA
Organism: Rutidosis leptorrhynchoides; assembly: GCF_046630445.1. Taxonomy (NCBI): domain Eukaryota; kingdom Viridiplantae; phylum Streptophyta; class Magnoliopsida; order Asterales; family Asteraceae; genus Rutidosis; species Rutidosis leptorrhynchoides. Next base: position 317,694,357 of record NC_092334.1, read on the forward strand.
TCATGTAAATATAGTTTTCATTAAATATATAATCATAGAAAGGTTCAGAAAAGTTCGGGTCACTACAAGTACGAATAATTATATTCATAGCTTTTACCCGCATAGGTTCTCTGTCCTTTCTACTCAAAGTGTTGGCTACTACATTCGCCTTCCCCGGGTGGTAATGAATCTCAAAATTGTAATCATTTAATAATTCAATCCACCTACGCTGCCTCATGTTCAGTTGTTTCTGATTAAATATATGTTGAAGACTTTTGTGGTCGGTATATATAATACTTTTGACCCCATATAAGTAGTGCCTCTAAGTCTTTAATGCAAAAACAACAGCGCCCAATTCCAAATCATGAGTCGTATAATTTTGCTCGTGAATCTTCAATTGTCTGGACGCATAAGCAATTACCTTCATTCGTTGTATAAATACACAACCGAGGCCTTGCTTTGAGGCGTCACAATATATCACAAAATCATCATTCCCTTCAGGCAATGACAATATAGGTTTCGTAGTTAACTTTTTCTTCAACAATTGAAACGCTTTCTCCTGCTCATCCTTTCATTCAAATTTCTTCCATTTATGCGTTAATGCAGTCAAGGGTTTTGCTATTTTGGAAAAATCTTGGATGAACCTTCTGTAGTAACCAGCCAGTCCTAAAAATTGCCGTATATGCTTCGAAGTTTTCGGAGTTTTCCACTTTTCAACGGTTTCAATCTTTGCCGGATCCACCTGAATACCTTCTTTGTTCACTATGTGGCCGAGGAATTGAACTTCTTTCAACCAAAATGCACACTTTAAAAACTTAGCGTATAATTTTTCCTTCCTCAATAATTCTAACACCTTTCTTAAATGCTCACCGTGCTCTTGATCATTCTTTGAGTAAATAAGTATGTCATCGATGAAGACAATGACAAATTTGTCAAGATATGGCCTACACACTCGGTTCATGAGGTCCATGAACACAGCTGGTGCGTTAGTCAATCCAAATGGCATAACCATAAACTCATAATGACCGTAACGCGTCCTAAAAGCAGTCTTTGGAATATCATCCTCCTTCACCCCCATTTGATGATAGCCAGAACGTAAATCAATCTTTGAATAAACCGACGAGCCTTGTAGTTGATCAAATATGTTGTCGATTCTCAGTAGTGGGTAGCGGTTCTTGATGGTAAGTTTGTTCAACTCTCGGTAGTAAATACACAACCTGAATGTACCATCCTTCTTTTTGACAAACAAAACAGGAGCTCCCTATGGTGATGTGCTTGGTCGTATGAAACCACGCTCTAAATGTTCTTATAATTGGCTCTGAAGTTCCTTCATTTCGCTGGGTGAGAGTCTGTATGGAGCACGAGCTATTGGTGCAGCTCCCGGTACAAGGTCTATTTGAAATTCAACGGATCGGTGTGGAGGTAATCCCGGTAATTCTTTCAGAAATACATCGGGAAATTCTTTTGCGACGGGGACATCATTGATGTTCTTTTCTTCGAAATTGACTTTCTCGACGTGTGCTAGAACAGCATAGTAACCTTTTCTTATTAGCTTTTACGCCTTCAAATTACTAATAAGATTTAGCTTCGCGTTGCTCTTTTCTCCGTACACCATTAAGGGTTTTCCTTTTTCTCGTATAATGCGAATTGCATTTTTGTAACAAACGATTTCTGCTTTCACTTCTTTTAACCAGTCCATACCGATTATCACATCAAAAATCCCTAACTCTACTGGTATCAAGTCAATCTTAAATGTTTCGCTAACCAGTTTAATTTCTCGATTCCGACATATTTTATCTGCTGAGATTAATTTACCGTTTGCTAATTCGAGTAAAAATTTATTATTCAAAGGTGTCAATGGACCACTTAATTTAGCACAAAAATCTCTACTCATATAGCTTCTATCCGCACCCGAATCAAATAAAACATAAGCAAGTTTTTTCATCGATAAGAAACGTACCCGTAACAAGCTCCGGGTCTTCCTGCGCTTCTTCTGCATTAATTTTAAAAACTCTCCCATGGCTTTGCCCATTATTATGTTCCTGGTTTGGGCACGTAGTTTTGTAGTGGCCCTTCTTCCCGCATCCGAAACAAATAATGTGGGTAGCATTTGTTCTTTTAGTCATTGGTCCGAAAGCTTCACACTTCGTTGCAGCATGACCCTTCCTATTACATTTGGTACATACTACTTCACAAAATTTACCCGGATGATATCCTTCACACCTATAGCATGGAATTTTCTGATTGTTGTTGTTGTCATTGAGATTGTTATTAGGATTGATGTGGTTGTTATTGTTGTTGGGGCGGTTGTTGTAGTTGTTGTTGTTGCGACATTTATTGTAATTATTGTTAGGATTTCGATTGTTATTGTTGCAATTGATGTTGCGGTTGTTGGGATAGTTGTTGCGATTGTGGTTGTGATTGTTGTTGTTGTATTGGTGACATTTGTCACTGGTTTCTTCCCACTTTCTCTTGACTTGTTTCATGTTAGCCTCTTCGGCTGCCTGCTCTTTAATCCTTCCTTCAATTTGGTTCACTAGTTTGTGAGCCATTCGACTTTCCTTTTGTATGGAGGCGGGCTCGTGTGAACTCACATCTTCTTGAATCCTTTCCGGTAACCCTTTTACAAATGCGTCGATCTTCTCTTCTTCGTCTTCAAACGTTCTGGGACACAATAGGCACAACTCTATGAATCGTCATTCGTACGTGGTGATATCGAAACCTTGCGTTCGTAATCCTCTAAGCTCTACCTTGAGCTTATTGACCTCATTTCTGGGACGATACTGCTCGTTCATCAAGTGCTTGAATGCTGACCACGGTAGTGCGTAAGCAGCATCTTGTCCTACCTGTTTGAGATAGGTATTCCACCATGTTAACGCAGTACCTGTGAAGGTATGCATAGCGTACTTTACTTTGTCTTCTTCGGTACATTTACTTATGGCAAAAACTGATTCAACCTTCTCGGTCCACCGTTTCAATCCGATTGGACCCTCGGTTCCATCAAATTTCAAAGGTTTGCAGGCAGTGAATTCTTTCCGAATTATTGTTGTTATTTTGCATTGCGACCTAAACTGCGGCTATGTTCGCAGCAAGGAAAACACGGAAGTCTTCCCCACTCATGTTCAAGTTCTGAAGAGTCGTCGGTGTCATTCCCTTAAAAAATAGTCAAAAAAATTGAGTTAATCATATAGAATTTAAGAGTGGTCAATAGTATTTCGTAGCATAATATGAACTTATTTATAAAAGCTTTTTCTTCATATTAGCATTTTATAGTTTTAATTCGGGTAGTACCTACCCATTAAGTTCATACTTAGTAGCTACTATACAAATCAACTACTACGATTCTATATGAAAAACTTATTACAATAATATTTCGCGTTCAAACTTTAATACAATATTTTACAAGCATACAATACCACTATTATACATATAGGATGAAATATAGCACATAATAACTTTGCTACATGGCAGCTATAAAGGCAATTCTAGTTAATACGCAAGTCGTTCAACAAAAGAAATAAAGACACGTAATTCATAAGTCCAGAAACAAGTCATGCATTCGGGTTTTACTAGTATTATTTCCCATCCTTGATCTTGTGAAAAATAACCGTTGTGACCGTTGGCTAGGCAACATGTTGTAATGTCATCAAAAGGACGAGGGTTACGTAATGCCCAACAGCCCCGTAACAATCTAAAAACCTTGTTTGTCTCCTCAACTACCGAGTCCGTCACTTGTGGGAATGTTTTATTTAAAAGTTGCAACCCAATGTTCTTTTTCTCAATTTGGTGAGAAGCGAACATTACTAACCCGTAAGCATAACATGCTTCTTTATGTTGCATGTTAGAAGCTCTTTTTAAAGAACGGAGTCCTATGTTAGGATATGTTGAGTCAAAATAGGTTCTTAACCCGTAGCGTAAAATTGCATCTGGGTTTCCCGCACTAAATGCTTTAAATAAAACTTGGCGTAACTTAAAGTCTCCCCAATGTGATATACCCCATCTTTCAAAGGAAAGCCTTTTATAAACTAAGGCATGCCTGAAATGTCTTTCAAACGTTCGACAAACTAATTTCGCCGTAAATAATTGTGCTGATGAATTCTGCCTGACTCTAGACAAGATTTCATCAATCACATCCCCTGGTAGGTCTTCTAAAATTTTTGGTTGTCTATCCTTAACATCCATTTTTGTTTTTATACTGTAAAATAAACAAGGATTAGATTCGTAAAAGATAATTAACAAACAATACAAATTTTTTTTTTTACATATAACATAAAAATACAAGCACACTACAATACATATATTACACAACATGATTACAACTCTTTATTCTGACTCACTCATTTCTTCCTCTTCGGACTTGGTTCGTTTCGCTAATTTCCTAGGGATATATGGTGCTACCCTAATACTAGCCGTTCTTTTCTCAAATGGTCTAGAAAAACCTGGTGGCTTAGATGTTCCCGGGTTATAGTGAAAGTTTAAGAAATACGGGTGTTTACGGTACACTCCATCAGGGTACTTTATGTTAACATAAAGTTCATCGGGGTTGTTGTGATGGCCCCGTCAAAACACTTAACGGCTCCGTCACTTGGTCCCACAGCTTGATCAAACTTAAATGAATTTAACAAACGACATTGCATTCTTTTATTTCAAAAAGTTTCCCAAAAAGGAAAGCATACCAAAAATATGTAGTTTAAAAGTAACCCAACATATTAATAATTCAAAGTTGACACAAAACATTGTCAACAACCCACAAGTATTAATTATTCAAAAATCGAATGCAAGCCAAAGTTTCATAATTGTTTCATAAAAATCTGCCCAAATGCATGCAGACTCTTCTAAATACAGCGGAAGCATCACATAAACTCAAGTACCTGTGAAAACATGCGAGTAAACTGTCAACACAAAGGTTGAGTGAATTATAGGTTTAAATAATTGAATAAACTTTAGACCACAAGATTTAAAAATGTTAGAAAACATTAAACATTGTTCCATTATCAATGAGCCACCTGGTAACCACTTAACCCTTTATTTACCCTTGCCAAACACAATAATAATATACACTAGACAGTGTATCTACAACAAAATACGAAGTACTAAACATTCCGATTATAAATTGCTAGCGCGAATAGCTCGAAATGGGATTGTCAAACCCGATAGATCTATCCGTAGGATTCGCATTCACCGGTAGAAACCAATGATTACAGTTACCAGACTAGGGAATATTTTTGTCCAACTCACAATGAATAATTTAAATTTAATTGTCATTTGCGTCTAAACGTAAAATAAAATGCATGTAATCACATCCCAAAAATATACTTTGAAAAGTATGTAAAAACGGGACTATAACTCACCTTAATAGTAACGAAGTAACCAACACAATTAAGAGAACAGCAAATGAGTACAGTGATCAGGAATGATCACAATGCCGACCTATAAATAAAGCAGGTCGATATAAATAACTAACTTAGGTCAAGTCTTAGTATGATAGCTATTGTACATGTTGCAAGTAGACATAGAACAATACTCAATATGCATCGGTTTGATCGGAACAGCGTACAGACACACACTTTCTATTTTTAGCAGGTTTCCATTTTTGGAAAGTTTCTATTTTTGGAAAGTTTCTATTTTTGGAAAGTTTCTATTTTTGGAAAGTTGCTATTTTAGGAAAGTTTATAAGTTAGGAAAGTTTCCTTAATTAGAAAGCCAACAAAAGTCAACTGAAAGTCAAAGTCAACTGAAAGTCAACTCAAAAGTCAACCTTGGTCAAACATAGTCAACGTTGATTTTAAAAGTGTAAGTTGTAATAATAATGTAAGTTATAATGTTTATTAAAGTTAAATATGTCTAATTATGTCATAACATAAGTTTAATTAAATTAAAATGAATTATTAAAGTTAATATAAGTTTAGATGATATAATTAATATAGCATAATTATTTAATTAATTAATTAAATATTAGTCATAATATAAGTATTATTAATTAATAATAAATTTTAAATCATATCATAATTATTATTAATTAATAATGAATTATTAATCATATCATAAGTTTCTAATTATAATTATTAAATCATAACTATTTAATAATTAAATTATAAATAAATAATAACTAAGCCTTATAATAATTAAATAATTAATTAATCCTTATTATAAGTCTTATTATAATAATCTCATAATAGAAGTTTAATACTTATTATAAGTATTTTCCATTAATCATAAAAGTATTATTAATCACAAGTTTAATTAAAATGTTAATTAAATCATAAGCATTAATTAAATGATATAATAAATATATATCATAAGTCTTAAATAATAATAATTATTTTTTTATCATAAGTAATTAAATGATAATGAAATTCATTATTTATATCATAAGTTTAATTATTAATCATAAGTTTTAAATCAAAAGTTCATTGGGTCGTATCTTGAGCCCCGGGTGTGGGTTTTCGGCGAGCCTTACATATATCTTCGCCTAATCAAACCACCCGAAACTTTGGTACACTCAAGAACACACCAAGAACAGTCCACAAGTCGTGGTGATCAGCCATGACACCACTTGGAACTTCAATTCAATCAATATCGTGTTTTAGCCATAACGGGTGATTCGTGGCTCGGATTTAGATGACCCGAACATGAAAGTTCGTCCCACCATTAATCCTAACACACTAACACACCCTAAAGTCACCAAATATGGTCTCAAAGTCGGACCAAACCTGGTTCATATCAATATCACATTTCAATTTTAACAAAATACCATTTTGATCATATCTAGGGCTCCGGAAATCGAAACGACATGAATTCGGAGTCTAAAATTAATGTCTTGATGAGAGGAACTCATCTAGATACTTTATTTTAACTTTTATAACAGTCACAATATCATAAATACACGAATTAGCTGCTGTCCCAATTATATCAAACCGAAAACATATGTATTTGAGTAATTCTATGCATACAAACACCATTACAACAACAAGTAATCATTATACTATTAATATATAATCAAAATACAGAAATATAATGAAAAATCAAAAGTTCTAGGGTTAGGGTTTATACCCTAATCAATAATCAACAAGTATAATCGCGTAGAGAACGGAATGAGGAACGCGTTGATGTATAACAATGGATGATCCGAGCCATGATTTAATGACGGATGATGATGTTGGTGGTGATGTGTGCCGTTGCCAAAAAGGGAGAAGGAGGAGGAGAGCACAAAAAAACTTGCTAGGTTTAGAAAATTAGAAATTGGAAATAATAAAATGTGATGTTAAAATGAAAAATGAAAAATGGGAGGGGATATGGGGTGGGGTCGGCCGAAAATCACAAAGGGGTGGGCCCCACTAGTCCATAAAGCTTAATGGTAAAAATCCTTGTGGCCCGAAAGCCCGAACGAAACCCGAAACGCGAAAACACGCTTACGCGATTAAAAATCCAGAGAGATAACAACTACGTGACGAAAAATTAATATAAATACTATATATAATTATATGATCTTAAAATATCATATTTAAAATAATTAGGATTTAAATATCCCAAAAACTTGACCGTTGGTTTGAAAACCGAAAAGATTCGCCGGATAGAAATCCGCGACACGTAGAAACGTATAACTCAAAATATGAATACAAATATTCACATAACACATAATAATTAATATATTATTATTAATATAATAATATAGGTCATAGAAATGACGTAGCACAATTTACAGTTAACGGTCGTTAAATAATTAATGGTAAAAGATAACGGAAAAAGTAGGGTCGTGACAGTACCTTCCCGTTACGAAAATTTCGTCCCGAAATTTAAGCAGGTGCAGGGGTTGACTCAGCATCTGGGAACAAATGCGGATACTTCTGCTTCATCTGATCTTCACGCTCCCAAGTGAACTCGGAACCGCGTCTGGCGTTCCATCTAACCCGGACAATAGGAATTCGGCTCTGCTTAAGAGTCTTAACTTCTGGATCCATAATTTCAATGGGTTCCTCAATAGAGTGAAGTTACTTATCAACATGAAGTTCTTCCAAAGGAATAGTTTTATCAGCTTCGGCCAAACACTTCTTTAAATTCGATACATGAAAAACATCGTGAACATCACTGAGTTGTTGTGGCAACCTCAAACGATAAGCCGCCGGTCCAACTCTCTCAACAATCTCAAACGGTCCAACAAAACGAGGACTTAACTTTCCCCTTTTACCAAAATGGATCACACCCTTCTAAGGTGAAACCTTTAACATAACACGATCACCAACTTGAAATTCCACATCTTTCCTTCCCATATCGGCATAACTCTTTTGTCGACTTCTAGCGGTTCTCAACCTTTCCTTAATCTGTACAATCTTCTCGGTATCTCGTGAATAATTTCCGGACCTGTGAGTTGAGCATCCCCAACCTCATTCCAACAGACAGGAGACCTACACTTCCTACCATACAGAGCTTCAAATGGTGCGGCTTGAATACTTGCATGATAACTGTTGTTATAAGAAAACTCAGCTAGCGGCAAATATTTATCCCACCCATTACCAAAATCAATAACACACGCTCGTAACATATCTTCTAACGTCTGAATGGTCCTTTCACTCTGACCATCTGTTTGAGGATGATAAGCGGTGCTCATATCTAACCTAGTTCCCAAGGCTTCCTGTAAAGATCGCCAAAACCTCGATACAAATCGACTGTCTCGATCCGAAATAATAGATACAGGAACACCATGTCTAGAAACAATCTCCTTCAAATACAAACGAGTAAGCTTCTCCATTGAATCTGTTTCCCTAATCAGCAAAAAGTGAGCCGACTTAGTGAGTCGATCTACAATCACCCAAATAGTGTCATAGCCACCCGCAACTCTCGGTAACTTAGTAATAAAATCCATCGTAATCCCTTCCCACTTCCACTCGGGAATCTCGGATTGCACTAAAAGTCCGGACGGTTTTTGGTGTTCAGCTTTAACTTTTGCACAGGTCAAAAACTTAGCCACATACGTAGCCACATCACCTTTCAAATTAGGCCACCAATACAGCTCCTTAAGATCATGATACATCTTTCCTGAACCAGGATGAATAGAGTACCTAGACTTATGAGCCTCATCCAAAACAAGTTGTCGCAGTTCACCAAACATCGGAACCCAAAGACATCTCGCAAAGTACCTAGTACCATCTGCTCGAATCTCAAATTTCTTAGCCATACCTCTTACGTTCTCTTTCACAAAATTCTCTTCCTTTAAGGCTTCTTGTTGTGTCTCAAGAATCTGCCTTGCGAGGTTTGTTCTAATTGTCATATTCAAGGCCCTAAACCTGCGAGGTTCAGCCCTTTCTTTACGACTCAACGCATCCGCCACCACATTGGCCTTACCCGGATGATACAAAAGTTCACAATCGTAATCATTCAACGTCTCAATCCATCTTCGTTGTCTCATGTTCAACTGTTTCTGATCGAGGATATGTTGAAGACTTTTGTGATCTGTGTACACAGTACTCTTGACCCCATATAAATAATGTCTCCAAATCTTAAGCGCAAAAACAACGGCCCCCAACTCTAAATCATGAGTTGTATAGTTCTGCTCGTGAATCTTCAACTGACGTGACGTGCACGCGATAACATTCTTTCGTTGCATCAAAACACAACCAAAGCCTTGACGCGAAGCATCAAAATAAACAACAAAATCATCATTACCCTCAGGTAGTGATAATATCGGAGCGGTATTCAACTTCTTCTTTAAAATCTGAAAAGCAGCCTCTTGTTCATCCTTCCACTCATACTTCTTCCCCTTATGCATTAAAGCAGTCAGAGGTTTCGCGATACGAGAGAAATCTTGAATGAACCTTCTATAGTAACCTGCTAATCCTAGGAACTGACGAATTTGAGTAGGAGTTTTTGGAGTTTCCCACTTTTCAATCGCCTCAACCTTAGCAGGATCAACTTGTATCCCTTGTTTACTAACAATATGTCCAAGGAATTGAACTTCTCGTAACCAGAATGCACACTTAGAGAACTTAGCGTACAACTCCTCTTTTCTCAACAGATGAAACACTAACCTCAAATGTTCCTCGTGCTCTTCATCACTCTTCGAATAAATAAGGATGTCGTCGATGAACCCAATAACGAACTTATCCAGATAGGGTCTACACACACGGTTCATGAGGTCCATGAACACAGCAGGTGCATTTATCAATCTGAACGGCATAACAAGAAACTCAAAGTGACCGTAACGGGTGCGAAAAGCAGTTTTCGAAACATCGGATTCTTTAACATGCAACTGATGATAGCCGAAACGAAGATCAATTTTTGAATAAACAGATGAACCCTGAAGCTGATTGAACAGATCATCAATTCTCGAAAGAGGGTAACAGTTTTTAATAGTAAGCTTGTTCAACTCACGATAATCAATGCACAAATGGAAAGAACCATCCTTCTTCTTAACAAACAGAACAGGAGCTCCCCAAGGGGAAGAACTAGGATGAATAAAACCCTTGTCTAACAACTCACGGAGTTGACTCGACAATTCTTGAAGTTTAGAAGGCGCAAGACGATAAGGGGCACGTGCTACAGGATCAGCACCGGGAATAAGATCAATTTGAAATTCTACCGCGCGTTGCGGCGGAAGGCCAGGTAAATCTTCGGGAAATACCTCGGGAAAATCTCTAACAATATGAACATCACCAACGCTCTTCGTTTCTTTATCGGAATCAACAACATGGGCTAGAATAGCATGATAGCCCTTGCGAAGATGTTTAAGAACTTTCAAATAGCTAATAAGATTTAACTGTCTGCATATTTTATCTCCAAGAACCATCAGTGGCTCTCCAACCACATTAGTAATACGAATAGCTTTATCATAACACACAATCTCAGCACAATTCGCATATAACCAATCCATCCCAATAACAATGTCAAAACTACCAAGTTCAATCGGTACCAAATCTATCTCAAAATCTCTACCAGCCAAACTAATGTTACATTTACGATGCATAGTCTTAGCAGTAAGCACTTTACCATTAGCTATTTCAACAACATAAGTATTGTCTAAAGGAGTTAACGGTGTTTTTATTTTTGGACTTAATTTACTCGACACAAAACTCAAATCAGCCCCTGAATCAAATAGTACATAAACTGATAAATCGTTGATCGAGAACGTACCCGTAACAAGTTTAGGATCTTCCTCAGCATCCCTGGCGTTAATGTTGAACGCTCTACCACGTGCAGTCTCTGCAGTCTTCTTGTTGGGACAGGCATCACGAAAATGCCCCGACTTCCCACACTCATAATAAACTCTCTGATTACCACCATTATTCGGCTTTCCATTACCATTACCATTCCCACCTCTATTACCAGCATTATTACCACTATTACCACCTGCAGCAGGAGTAGTAGAACCCGGCAGAAGCACCGTACAATCCTTAGCAATGTGTCCCTGTTTAGAACACCTCTTGCAAGTCACGGTACAGAAACCATCATGAGCCTTGTAACAACGAGGACACACACACTGACTGCGGTTATTTGAACCAGAAGTATCCTGCTTTTTCTGCTAACCTTGGCTTTGATTGCGGTTATTATCCCACTTTCTCTTCCCATTATCAGCTTTCTTAACAGTCTCTTCACTAGGTTCGGTTACAGCAGCCTTGCTTCTTCTCAAGATCTTATCATTCAACTTATGAGCCATAGACATCACGGCCTCAATTGTCTGGGGCTCACTAGATTCAACCCCATGCTCAATTTTCTCGGATAACCCATCAATGTAAGCTTCAATCTTAAGATTCTCATCGGTATAAACATTAGGACACAACAAAGTCAACTCAAAGAATCTCTGCTCGTAGGCATCTAATTCGGTGCCCTTCATTTTTAAGTTCTTAAGTTCAACCTCTAACTTCTTAAGCTCACCCCTAGGACGATAGCGGGTGATCATTCTTTCCTTGAAATTATTCCAAGTTAAACCATAAGCCACATCATTTCCTAAACTATTAACCAAGTTGTTCCACTAGGTCAATGCACTATCCTTAAGAGTGCAGCTAGCAAAACTAACCTTGTCCTCCTCTCGGACTCGACTAACCCTGAAAATAGACTCGATTTTCTCGAACTAGCGGGTAAGTCCTATGGGTCCTTCCGTACCACTGAATTCCTGTGGACGACTTGCCATGAACGTTTTGTGGGAACACCCCACCTGATTGTTATTATTTGCATTAGCATTAGCATTTGCTGCCATAGCAGCAGCTATCCCTTCGGTGATAAGACGTTGCATACGGGCTTCGATGAACTCTCTAGGAGGCATGATCTTCAAAACAGAATAACACAACTGTTAGTACTAAGAATAATACCAGTGTTATAAAGGAATGGATCGAACACGAAAAGATTAACCATTAAAATAATAGTCAGTAACCACTATGAGTAATAACATGACAGTTATGATTGTTATAGAAATAACCACCACATGCATACATATTTTATGATAACATCATACAACATACATAGCACCTAACATACATGATCTACATTACGCATAATATAACATGCCAAGAGTCACAACATCAGAAATAAAATGTGATAATGATAATAGATGTCATAAAAATAACCATCCATACATAATGAAAAATATCCCATAACAAAACCTTAATAAAATCCTCGGCAAAACGCCGTACATAACCCAAAAATGTATGTATGAAAGGACATTAAGTCTTATAAAATAAGTAATCAATCATGAATCATCATATCACATCTGCTTAGAGCGGGTGTGATAAGCTGGGCCGGCATGAGTCTCGGCAGGAGGCTCATACTTTCGCAACTTTCCTTTCACTTCTTCCAACTCTGCCTTCAAACCACGAACTGTGCTCTCTAGAGCCTCGAACTTAGCGTCAACTTCATGGTTACGCTTACGATTCTCGAACCCAACATTGTTCTTGAAGCTAACAAACGAATCCATACTAGCTCGAATCTGGTCCATCATCTCGTTATGTGGCAAAGTACGCATACAATCACTAAGAGCATTAATACGCGTCACTTCATTGTAAGCCATGTTCATGTGAGTAAGGGTGGAAAAGTAGTAGTGAACAGGATCATCGATCAAAGGTTGATCAGCACGGCGTCTTTCAGCAGCCGAAGGAGCAGGAGCACGAACGGAGTTGTTGCTCGAAGTCGACATCTGTAAACAGTAAAACCACAAACCATATACCAAATAGGAATAAATGCTTACGATATATCTCATACGAAATGAAATGCATAATAATGCTATAACAAAAGGGTCGGGCTGTAGACTAGACTCTAATGCACCCTAAGAACTACGGGCTGACCACATTAAGACTGCCTAGTTCCCTACAACCAGAGCTCTGATACCAACTGTGATGGCCCGTCAAAACACTTAACGACTCCGTCACTTGGTCCTACAGCTTGATCAAACTTAAATGAATTTAACAAAAGACATTGCATTCTTTTATTTCAAAAGTTTCCCAAAAAGGAAAGCATACCAAAAATATGTAGTTTAAAAGTAATCGAACATATTAATAATCCAAAGTTGACACAAAATATTGTCAACAACCCACAAGTATTAATTATTCAAAAACCGAATGCAAGCCAAAGTTTCATAATTGTTTCATAAAAATCTGTCCAAATGCATGCAGACTCTTCTAAACACAGCGGAAGCATCACATAAACTCAAGTACCTGTGAAAACATGCGAGTAAACTGTCAACACAAAGGTTGAGTGAATTATAGGTTTAAATAATTGAATAAACTTTAGACCACAAGATTTAAAAACGTTAGAAAACATTAAACATTATTCCATTATCAATGAGCCACCTGGTAACCACTTAACCCTTTATTTACCCTTGCCAAACACAATAATAATATATACTGGACAGTGTATCTACAACAAAATACGAAGTACTAAACATTCCGATCATAAATTGCTAGCGCGACTAGCTCGAAATGGGGTTGTCAAACCCGATAGATCTATCCATAGGATTCGCGTTCACCGGTAGAAACCAATGATTACAGTTACCAGACTAGGGAATATTTTTGTCCAACTCACAATGAATAATTTAAATTTAGCTATCACTTGCGTCTAAACGTAAAATAAAATGCACGTAATCACATTCCAAAAATATACTTTGAAAAGTATCTAAAAACGGGACTATAACTCACCTTAATAGTAACGAAGTAACCAACACAATTAAGCGAACAGCAAATGAGTACAGTGATCAGGAATGATCACAACGCCGACCTATAAATAAAGCAGGTCGATATAAATAACTAACTTAGGTCAAGTCTTAGTATGATAGCTATTGTACATGTTGCAAGTAGACATAGAACAATACTCAATATGCATCGGTTTGATTGGAATATCGTACATACACACACTTTCTATTTTTAGAAAGTTTCTATTTTTAGCAGGTTTCCATTTTTGAAAAGTTTCTATTTTTGGAAAGTTTCTATTTTTGGAAAGTTTCTATTTTTGGAAAGTTTCTATTTTTGGAAAGTTGCTATTTCAGGAAAGTTTATAAGTTAGGAAAGTTTCCTTAATTAGAAAGTCAACAAAAGTCAAAGTCAACCGAAAGTCAACTCAAAAGTCAACCTTGGTCAAACATAGTCAACGTTGATTTTAAAAGTGTAAGTTGTAATAATAATGTAAGTTATTATAACAACCCTCACTTTTCCAATCTGAATGTACCAGATTTCCCTTAGGGTTTCATTTCCTGATCATGTGTATTGTCATTAGGGTTGTTAATCAGATATTAAATGCTTTATAATTAATGATCATAATTAAAGCCCTTAAACCCTAACCCTAATATTAAATAAATTATATGAATTATTAACATTAGTTAAAGTATTATATAATTAACTTTATAAAGTAAATAAAATTTAACGATAGTCGAACTAAATGTAAAAAGATTAAATAAAGCTTATCCTAAATAAATGATAAAAAATTATAAATTATATAAATATAAAGAAAAGCCGAATAAAAAAAATATATAAATATATAATAAAAAAAATAAAAAATAAATAAGCTCCTAGTCCCATTCCAACTCAAATCACATTTAACTAATCCTAATCCTAAGCTAAGGTATATTAATCCTAATCCTAATTAACTTCTAATACTTGTAATCTAATCTTCACCTTGATCACCAAGATTCGTAAATCCTAGCTTGATCCCAACTCTTGAAAACTAATCTATAAAAGGGCTCATGTTCTCCCTTATTTGCATCACAAAGTTTAAATCCACAAGTCTCATTCGTAAACTGCAGAAGTAGAAAGCCTCTTCAGCCCCTTTTCTTTTTTTTTGTCGACACATAAACACCTCCCATTCCCCACTGCATTAGTCGACTTTTATAGCTCTTTTTCCTCTTTGCTTGTCGACTCACACAGCCTCACAATAACCTTCACTAATCCCCAATCGAACAGCTCCATTCGATCACCCTGCACGGCCTTCTTCATTCAACTTTCAACCCCTTCAAGCAAGCCTGCAAATCGCCTCCAACTCAGCCTCCAAACCGCCATTCTGCAGCTTGTTTGCTGCTGTTTTCGGTCACTAAACGCCTCCCAAACAGCCGCAAAACCGCCCCACTGCAGCTGCGATTTTTCTGGCTGCTGTCCGCCATAAAAACACAAACAAACCGCCACTTTTTGGTCGCGTTTAATCACTGTTTTAAGCTGCTGCTGTTCGGGTTTCATCACCACCATCAAACACCACTTTTTATTGATAATAACTCACTTAAGGTATCTCTAAAACCATAAACTAATAACACTTTAATTTATTTTTAATTCTTTGATGTTATAAGTTATTATGATTAAAAAGTGTAAGATTATGAGTAAAGATTTAGAACACATAATGATGATAAAAGGAATGATGAATTATAAGTATTATGGGTAAGTTATTATGATATCGAACTCGTTAATTATTATGAATAAAGTGATATGAATATAAACTATAAATAATTAGGAAGATCATAAAACTAGATAAATAAGTTAGAGATTATGATTATGAGTAAATATTATGGATAAGTAAATGGTTAAAAGATATTGAATAAGAATTGATTATTATGATTAGAGTTAAAAGGTTTGGAAAATAATTGTGGTTAGTAAAGATTAAGGTTGGTGAATATTAAGGTTATTAGCTTATGATTATGAATAAAAAGCTATGATTTTATGATTAGTAATGTATAGTAATAATGATATACGTGCATGCATGCATACGTACGTATGTGCATGTATACACTGTATGTATATGTGTATGTATATGTAAATATATACATACGTGTATATGTATGTGTATATATGTATCTATATGTACGTGTGTATGTATGTATGAATGTGTATCGTGTAAGTTATATAAGTTAGTAAACATAATAATAAAAAGTAATATGTATATATATGTATCATCTTACACTTATGTATATGTAACACCTACACCTAATATATATATATATATATATATATATATATATATATATATACCATATAGTTATGAACACATACATGTATAATAATAAATAAAGAATGTATATATATGTATGTATCGCATAGGTATAATTATATAATGATAAGTATACATAATAGTTGATTAATTAAATAATAATACTATTATTAGTATAACCTATACACTTATCTATATAGTAACACTTAAGTACACTAAGTATATTATCACTTATATAAATATAACTTTTCTTGAAAATGGTCATTGTTAATATAGTTTTGCTATATTAATAAACAAACTTTATGTCTATTAGACATTAACTAATCGAACATAATATCTCTAGGTTGAGATCTCCGTGTTCAACACTCCGATCATATAACTTGCGTGGAATATCTATCTGCTATTAAGGTGAACTTCATAGCCCATCTTTTTACTATTTCTTAACTGTTTTATAAACTTTGGGGTGAGACACGTGCTTGTTTTTAAACTATTTTTATGATTAGACACAAGTACTCAAATTTTATCCATTACATGTTGTTTGTTAACAATAACGGTCACTGCTAATATAATTCGTTATATTAGTAAACATACTTTGTCTGTTGACAATAACAGTCACTGTTAATATATTCATTATATTAATAAACAAACTTTATCGGTCACTGTTAATATATTCATTATATTAATAAGCAAACTTTATCGGTCACTGTTAATATATTCATTATATTAATAAACAAACTTTATCGGTCACTGTTAATATATTCATTATATTAATAAACAAACTTTATCGGTCACTGTTAATATATTCATTATATTAATAAACAAACTTTATCGGTCACTGTTAATATATTCATTATATTAATAAACACACTTCATTCTATTGATTGATTTTATATCAGTCAACCCTAAACTAAATCTTATGGTCTAAAAACTTGTTTTAACTATTAAACCTATGTTGTTCACTCAACCATTTTTGGTTGACTCTTTTAAGTATGTTTTGTCTCAGGTACTTAGATACGTTGCTTCCGCTGTAGAACTCTGCTGTTACTTAGAAGTCAAGCCGAGCACTGGGACCAGAGTTAACATCCGCATCAATGGCGATTTTGGTGGGGTGTTACAGTTGGTATCAGAGCGCTGGTTATAGGGAACTAGGTTACATTAGTGTGACTAACATGAATAGTTAGGATGCATTAGTGAGTCTAGTCTATAACCAAGTTGTTCATTTGCATTGATTATTTGTATTACATTCTAGATTATGTGCATTAAGTTCACTTATATTTGTTATGCCTAGAACTCCTATACCATTCAAATCTTTAGAAACACTTTGCTATAGGAACTATACTTACACGTCTGACTCTTAGAATAAGAGCCATGACTTACTTGTATTCAAACAATTCTAATGCCACCATACCTATCTCATTATGAGAGCCAACGCTTGTTATAGAGAACCAGGATTGCATTCTATGTGTGCCTTATGTGGGTGCCTTAGCAATCCTTAGGTCTATAACCTTTTCTGCCTTAGTTTTAAGTGCTTTCCTTTATTCTTTATACTGCCAAATCATCTTACTTCCTACTTTTACCTCTGTTGATATTCTGTACCCTTCCCTAAGGATATCAAGCCAAAACCCTATCATCTTGCCTAATCCCGACTCTAAAGGAACGGTTAGTATGTGATTGTTATCATATCCATACATATCTTATAACCTGACTTCGCCATTATAGCTCAAAGTATTTTTGACTCACGCGAAGGGATGTCACTCATGACTCAACATTTCAACGTCAACTATCTAACTTTGATCACATGTCCTGACCATATGAGGTGATGTTGAAGTGGAAGTATGAATTAGTGAAATATAATGACGCTTGGCCGACGTGATTATATTACGGTAATTCATATAGAAATTCCAATATCATGACATATGGAATAAAAACTGAATCAAAGAAAAATTTCCAAGCCATTCATTCGAAAATCTTAATGTTATTGCATGAAGGGTAATTATCATCTGATTTATAGATATACGAAGAGATCGTTTTAACCAAACTATCTATCTCATACTCATGAGTAGATTAACAATTCCTCCTATACCATAAAGGTTGTACAACTTTGCAATCTTTCTTTCTTAAACAACCTATCTCCCTATCTTTGACGCTTAATTATCACATCCCCGCTGGAAGGAAGGATATATGTTCTTAAGTGACTTGAAGTGACACCACCGAAACTTCTTCGAAGCATGCCTCCCGTTAACTGCAATTATGCCTCTAGTGTAGATTTTCATAAACCCATTAGGAAACCCGTCGAAGATAAGCGACAACCACTCGCAAGATTTTCATTTGAATATTCAAACGAAGATATTATAAACACCACATTCACTGTCACGTTCTCATA
Source organism: Rutidosis leptorrhynchoides (assembly GCF_046630445.1). NCBI lineage: Eukaryota > Viridiplantae > Streptophyta > Magnoliopsida > Asterales > Asteraceae > Rutidosis > Rutidosis leptorrhynchoides. The sequence goes on from NC_092334.1 coordinate 317,713,108, forward strand.
CTCTACCATTCATATCTCACTTGTCAGCAACAGCTTCACACATGACATTTTGAATTCCAAGAACATATGTCCTAATAATAGTCAACAACCGTATTTAAATACAATAGATTTCATTACCTCGCAACATTTTTGCTTAAAAGTAACTCGAAATTTTCAAAATACCTTCACCCGATCTTCATCGATCTTTTTCCATCTCGTAATCTCCAAAATATGAAAATTCTATTACCAAAATTTTATATACACCATTTTACTGTGCGATCCTCTCGAAATTCTATAAAATAAACTTATTTACTACCATTCATGTTAATTTTATAAATCGTATATGTTTATATAAGTAAAATTTACCTTTACTTATTTTGACTAGTACATATAAAATTATACTCTCACTTTTTCAAATCAATTCTTTTATTCAAAAGATATTTTATAGTACATGTATACATAACTCTAGTTTTACTAAGAACTTCGTTCCTTTTTAAATTGTTACCTTGAACGACTCGAACTTCTGTAAAAATTTTCATTGCTCGGTTATATAAAAATTTTCGTATTATTCTACACCACTTAGTAATCACAATTCCTCTTGCCCTTCGAAACTTACCATTGAGTTCATCATTCAAAACTCTATGTTCTCAGTAACTTTTCCTTGTAAGGTTGACTGTTGAGAAGATTTTACTTCTGATATCTCACGGCTAAACCACAGCAACCTCGTAAAACATAAATTCTATGATTTAAAATCTTTTGGCACAAGAAAACATTTTTCAGATATTTCCTCACTCGGTGTAAACTATTCTTTGTAGCCAATAATCCATATTTCTTTTCATTCGCACTTAAACTCATAATTGAATGATAGATCTACTCGCCATAGGTGTGAGAACGTCTTTCTCATCAAGAGATCACACCTTTCCTGAGGTTTCATATCAGGAATATAATTTATGATCCTCGCTATCCTCTCTAAAGGAGTTACCTTAAACGTTTACAACATTTATGTGGTTACTCTAAACATTTATTTCCTTCGTGGGTTGCAACTGCACATTATCCTAATCAAGTTTCGATCCCTGATTTGACATGTAACTAAAATCATGATCATAAAGTTACGTTCTACAATGAGCTATCAAAACTATTTCCAAGGATAAGTTCACATGTATTATAATACACTGAACGATATATTTCCTTAATCACTCCTACCATCCTGAGGGCATCTTAGTAATTATGGCATACTTGTATATAAGCCTGATTAGTGACTGCTCAGCTAAAATCTCCTTTCGTCGATTCACATTAGGAATATCTATGGTTACCTTTCGGAATTTGGAAGTTGGTACCATCTCTAACAGACACAAGCCATGCATCAAACTTCATGGCTGTGATATCACCTGTTTGTCTGCTCTAGTGTTGTGGTATAAAACGCTCAAGGTTTTAAATAAGCTTAGTAATGCTCATGGCACATTTCAGGTATCTGATTTACTGAAATGCTTGTAACATCACAGTCTCTATTGAGAAAACCTAGTCAGGTGACACTCATATTATTCCTTTGAAATTACCTCCGCATTGATAATAAAATGCACTTCATAGAAGAACCTGTAGAAGTTATGGATCGTGAGATCAAACGATTAAAACAGGACAACAGTTCCTATTGTCAAAATCTGTTGAAATTCACGTAGAGGCCCCAAGTATACCTGGGAACGTGAAGGCCAAACGAGACGAAATTATCCTCATCTTTTCTCTACCTAAAACTTCGGGACGAAGTTTAAATTAACGGGGAGGTACTATAACAACCCTCACTTTTCCATTCTGAATGTACCAGATTTCCCTTAGGGTTTCATTTCCTGATCCTGTGTATTGTCATTAGGGTTGTTAATCAGATATTAAATGCTTTATAATTACTGATCATAATTAAAGCCCTTAAACCCTAACCCTAATATTAAATAAATTATATGAATTATTAACATTAGTTAAAGTATTATATAATTAACTTTATAAAGTAAATAAAATTTAACGATAGTCGGACTAAATGTAAAAAGATTAAATAAAGCTTATCCTAAATAAATGATAAAAAAAATTATAAATTATATAAATATAAAGAAAAGCCGAATAAAAAATATATATAAATATATAATAAAAAAATAAAAAATAAATAAGCTCCTAGTCCCATTCCAACTCAAATCACATTTAACTAATCCTAATCCTAAGCTAAGGTATATTAATCCTAATCCTAATTAACTTCTAATAATTGTAATCTAATCTTCACCTTGATCACCAAGATTCGTAAATCCTAGCTTGATCCCAACTCTTGAAAACTAATCTATAAAAGGGCTCATGTTCTCCCTTATTTGCATCACAAAGTTTAAATCCACAAGTCTCATTCGTAAACTGCAGAAGTAGAAAGCCTCTTCAGCCCCTTTTCTTTTTTTTTTTGTCGACACATAAACACCTCCCATTCCCCGCTGCATTAGTCGACTTTTATAGCTCTTTTTCCTCTTTGCTTGTCGACTCACACAGCCTCACAATAACCTTCACTAATCCCCAATCGAACAGCTCCATTCGATCACCCTGCACAGCCTTCTTCATTCAACTTTCAACCCCTTCAAGCAAGCCTGCAAATCGCCTCCAACTCAGCCTCCAAACTGCCATTCTGCAGCTTGTTTGCTGCTGTTTTCGGTCACTAAACGCCTCCCGAACAGCCGCAAAACCGCCCCACTGCAGCTGCGATTTTTCTGGCTGCTGTCCGCCATAAAAACACAAACAAACCGCCACTTTTTGGTCACGTTTAATCACTGTTTTGAGCTGCTGCTGTTCGGGTTTCATCACCACCATCAAACACCACTTTTTCTTGATAATAACTCACTTAAGGTATCTCTAAAACCATAAACTAATAATACTTTAATTTATTTTTAATTCTTTGATGTTATAAGTTATTATGATTAAAAAGTGTAAGATTATGAGTAAAGATTTAGAACACATAATGATGATAAAAGGAATGATGAATTATAAGTATTATGGGTAAGTTATTATGATATCGAACTAGTTAATTATTATGAATAAAGTGATATGAATATAAACTATAAATAATTAGGAAGATCATAAAACTAGATAAATAAGTTAGAGATTATGATTATGAGTAAATATTATGGATAAGTAAATGGTTAAAAGATATTGAATAAGAATTGATTATTATGATTAGAGTTAAAAGGTTTGGAAAATAATTGTGGTTAGTAAAGATTAAGGTTGGTGAATATTAAGGTTATTAGCTTATGATTATGAATAAAAAGCTATGATTTTATGATTAGTAACGTATAGTAATAATGATATACGTGCATGCATGTGATAATGCTAAAAACGAACATATATTTCATAGCATTATTCCTCAAGAAAGACAAGCTTTTAGTTGCAATTGTTCTATTTACAAGTGATATTCGTTTAAATAATAAAAGGTGAAGACAAAAGACAGATTCGACGAATTGAAGATGCAAACGACCAAAAAGCTCAAAAGTACAAAATACAATCAAATAGGTTCCAATTATTGATAAGAAACGTCTCGAAATTACAAAAGTACAATATTCAAAACGCAAAGTACAAGATATTAAATTGTACGCAAGAACGTTCAAAAATTCGGAACCGGGACCAGAGTCAACTCTCAACGCTCGACGCAACGGACTAAAAATTACAAGTTAACTATGTATATAAATATAATATAATATATAATTAATTATATAAATTATATATATATATATTATATTTATATAATAATCCGTCGGCAAGAAAGGATCCAAAATGGAGTGAGCTGTAAAATCGAACTCCGCGAGTTGCGGAGTTTGAAGAAGGAAAGGGTCGCGAGTCGCGGAGCCCCTAATTTTGAAAATCCCTATAAAAGCCAGCGCAATTCGACGAGTTTTAATATCCATAATCTATCTCTCTCTCAATATATATGTAAATATATATATATATATATAATTTATATTTTAATTTTAATTTTAATTTTAAATCCTAATAATAAGGGTATGTTAGCGAATGTTGTAAGGGTGTAAGTTAAAATTCTGTCCGTGTAACGCTACGCTATTTTTAATCATTGTAAGTTATGTTTATATTATTTTCATTAATGTCTCGTAGCTAAGTTATTATTATGCTTATTTAATACCGAAGTAATCATGATGTTGGGCTAAAAATACTAAAATTGGGTAATTAGGCTTTGTACCATAATTGGGGTTTGGATAAAAGAACGACACTTGTGGAAATTAGACTATGGGCTATTAATGGGTTTTATATTAACTAAACAATACCTTGTTAATTTAATATACAAACTTACAATTCGACGTATTTATATATAACCACATACGCTTGACTGGGTACGGTGGGCGGGATATCTATAAATACCAATAATTATTCATTTTACCGGACACGGAACTGGATTAATAGTTAATAGACTTGTTGAAACAGGGGTGAATTACATTCAAGGGTAATTGGTGTAATTGTTAACAAAGTAGTAAAACCTTGGTTTACACGCAGTCGATAACCTGGTGTATTCATTAAACAAAGTATTAAAACCTTGTTACAATTCGAATCCCCAATTAGTTGGAATATTTGACTTCGGGTATAAGAATAATTTGACGAAGGCTTTCGCCCTTTATATTTATGACTGATGGACTATTATGGACAAATCCGTATGGACATATTAAATAATCCAGGACAAAGAACAATTAACCGAGGGGCATAAAACTAAAATCAACACGTCAAACATCATGATTACGGAAGTTTAAATAAGCATAATTCTTTTATTTCATATTTAATTTCCTTTATTTTATATTTAATTGCACTTCTAATTATCGCACTTTTATTTATTGTTATTGTATTGAATTGCACTTTTAATTATCGCATTTTTTAATTATCGCAAGTTTATTTTATCGCACTTTTATTTATTGCAATTTCATTATCGTTATTTATTTTACGCTTTAAATTAAGTCTTTTATTTCTTTAATATTTTACATTAGGTTTTAACTGCGACTAAAGTTTTTTAAAATCGACAAACCGGTCATTAAACGGTAAAAACCCCCCTTTATAATAATAATATTACTTATATATATATATATATATTTGTATTTTTATAAATTAAAACTAATATAGCGTTAAGCTTTGTTTAAAAGATTCCCTGTGGACGAACCGGACTTACTAAAAACTACACTACTGTACAATTATGTACACTGCCTATAAGTGTTGTAGCAAGGTTTAAGTATATCCAATCTGTAAATAAATTAATTAAAACTTGTATCATATTTCGTCGTATTTTGTAGTAAAAATAATACTATTTCCTACCCCTCTGCTGCTACATCAAGTTTTTGGCGCCGCTGCCGGGGACCTTAAAATCTAGTTTAAAAGCCGGAAGCGCAACGCTAATATAAAAAAAAAGATTTTTATTTTTAGTTTACTTTTATAAAAATACGTTTTTGTAAAAATACGTTTTAAATATTTGAATATATAAAAAGAAAAACAAAAATATAAATATTTTTAAGAGTTTGTTAAATATTTAAGTTTTGTAAAGTTTCTTTATTTTTATTTTATAAAAATATAAGTTTTATTTAAATATTTTATGTTTATTTAAAATATAAAATCAAAACTGAAAAAAATATATATATATATAAATCTATTTTTAAGATTTTTAAAATTATAAAGTATTTTATTTCTGATTTAGTTTTTAAAAGATAACTTTTATTTAATATATTAATTAAATATAAAACATAAAAAAAAACCTGTCGAACGATTTTGGCCTGCACCTAAACTGAAATTTCAAACCCCGCGACTCGCTTAGTTTATTGCCTGGTGTACCGCAAGTCGCGGAGCCGTCTGACACGGGCCACACAGAAACCCTAACAGCATTAATTACGGGATAATTATTATTATTATTAATCTTAAACCCTAATTAGGGTATTTTTATTATAATATTTAGTTTTAATTTTATTATTTTGTTTTATTTAGTTTTAATTAGTTTAATTAAATTGAAAAAAATTAATAGTTTTAATAAAATAAATAATATAAAAATAATATTTTTATAAAAATTGTACTTTTTACAATTTTAGTATATTTTTATATTTTGTCCCTTTTTATTCATTTTAGCGTAATTTTTGTATTTTTCGCTCGTTTTTAGTTTTAAGATATAGTTTTTGCCATAGTTATTTTTATTTCTAGATTTTTAGGCTTTGCCGTAAAATTCCTTAAGTGCTTTTTCTTTAGACTAAGATTTAGGTACTTTAGAATTTTGCGATGCCTTTTTAAGTTTTAGTACCTGATGTCAAAGCTAAGGGGTATAAAATACTATTAAATTTTACAAGGAAATACTATTAAATGCGATACAATTTTACAAAAGATATTTATTTATTTATAGAATGGATATACTTAAACCTTGCTACAACACTTATAGGCAGTGTACCTAATCGTACAGTAGTTTAGTTTTTAGTAAGTCCGGTTTGTTCCACAGAGAATCTTTTAGACAAAGCTTAACGCTATATTAGTTTTATTTTATAAAAATACAAATATATATATATATATATATATATATATATATATATATAAGTAATATTATTATTATAAAGGGGGGTTTTTACCGTTTAATGACCGGTTTGTCGATTTTAAAAACTTTAGTCGCAGTTAAAACCAAATGTAAAATATTAAATAAATAAAAGACTTAATTTAAAGCGTAAAGTAAATAACGATAATGAAATTGCGATAAATAAAAGTGCGATGAAATAAAATACAATAAAATAAAGTGCGATAATTAGAAGTGCAATTAAATATAAAATAAAGGAAATTAAATATGAAATAAAAGAATTATGCTTATTTAAACTTCCGTAATCATGATGTTTTACGTGTTGATTTTATTTTTATGCCCATGGGTTAATTGTTCTTTGTCCCGGATTATTTAATATGTCCATACGGATTTGTCCATAATAGTCCATCAGTCATAAATATAAAGAGCGAAAGCCTTCGTCAAATTATTCTTATTCCCGAAGTCAAATATTCCAACTAATTGGGGATTCGAATTGTAACAAGGTTTTAATACTCTGTTTAATGAATACACCAGGTTATCGACTGCGTGTAAACCAAGGTTTTACTACTTTGTTAACAATTACACCAATTACCATTGAATGTAATTCACCCCTGTTTCAACAAGTCTATTAACTATTAATCCAGTTCCGTGTCCGGTAAAATGAATAATTATTGGTATTTATAGATATCCCGCCCACCGTACCCAGTCAAGCGTATGTGGTTATATATAAATACGTCAAATTATAAGTTTGTATATTAAATTAACAAGGTATTGTTTAGTTAATATAAAACCCATTAATAGCCCATAGTCTAATTTCCACAAGTGTCGTTCTTTTATTCAAACCCCAATTATGGTACAAAGCCTAATTACCCAATTTTAGTAATTAGCCCAACATCATGATTACTTCGATTTAAATAAGCATAATAATAACTTAGCTACGAGACATTAATGAAAATAATATAAACATAACTTACAATGATTAAAAATAGCGTAGCGTTACACGGAAAGAATTTCGACTTACACCCTTACAACATTCGCTAACATACCCTTATTATTAGAAATTAAAATTAAAATTAAAATTAAATATAAATATTTACGTATACATATATAGAGAGAGATTGATATATTGATATTAAAAATGATCAAACTGCGTTGCCTTTTATAGGGATTTGAGTCCAGGGAATCTCCGCAACTCGCGGCACTTTTCTTCTTCAAACTCCGCGAGTCGCGGAGTTTGATTTTACAGCTCACTCCATTTTGGCTCCTTTCTTGCCGACGGATTTTTATATAAATATAATATATATATAATTTATATAATTAATTATATATTATATTATATTTATATACATAGTTAACTTGTAATTTTTAGTCCATTGCGTCGAGCGTTGAGAGTTGACTCTGGTCCCGGTTCCGGATTTTCGAACGTCCTTGCGTACAATTTAATATCTTGTACTTTGCGTTTTGAATCTTGTACTCTTGTAATTTCGAGACGTTTCTTATCAATAATTGGAACCTCTTTGATTGTATTTTGTACTTTTGAGCTTTTTGGTCGTTTGCGTCTTCAATTCGTCGAATCTGTCTTTTGTCTTCACCTTTTATTATTTAAATGAATATTACTTGTAAATAGGACAACTTCAACTAAAAGCTTGTCTTTCTTGAGGAATAATGCTATGAAATATATGTTCGTTTTTACTATTATCAAATATTCCCACACTTGAGCGTTGCTTGTCCTCAAGCAATATAGTCTTGAAATACTAGAATCACTTTTATTCTTCACACTTTGTACATCAGTGATTTCTTTACGGCGGTATAAACAATGGTCGTAACGGTGTGGTTTACAGTCTCACATGACTATAAAAATTTAGATCCATTAAGGAAATTGAATCTTTATGAAAACATTTGATCTTTTTGAAAATTAAATCTAGCTTTTACCCTAGATAAGTTTTCTAGAATAACCCTTCACCGGAGTTTGCAAATTTTTTTTTTTTTTTGTGTGGGTTTGGTGGGTTTCATATTTGAAAATTTAAGCTCAAAACTTGCGGTTTTGTGTCACCCACTTGCTAACCTTGTATTGGGAAAGCAACACGTCCAGTTTACTTGCTCCGAATATTACCTTTCGATAAACTACCGTCTGGTTGTAAAGGAAAGCGTTGAACAAGCAACTGTTAAGGCAATGTCCCCTGACATGCTTTTAATTATGGTCTATAACGTGTCGGACGCAATTACTATCCTTGGTAGGAGCAATAGTAAAGCTCACCCTTATAATTTTCCGGTCTGGCACAAGGTCCTGTCTTTGACCATACTATGCAACCACCGTTCTTACGGTTGACACCTGATTTGGTTCAGGTGACCTAATGAATTTCAGGTGAATTCCGAGGATTTTACGTTCAATGGTAATGAACGCATTGAAAATAGGGTTTTCAGAAAACAAATCGGTTTGTAATTTTGATCAAAATATTTTCTCGTTCAAGCTCGAGTTTAGATATCATCGAATTCCATGAGTTTGAATTCTCAATCTTTAAGGTCAATCTCTAGGATTGAGTAATATCAGTCTTAAAAGCTGATTTTTGATCTTTAAGGAGATTATCCTTTCTGGGGATCTGATTCATTAGTCTTATCCAGCTAATTTGCACGGCGCCCTCCCCATTTTACAAGACAGATCCTCTCATGGTTAGGATAAGTCTGACCACTTGGCGACCCTGTTTGATGCTGAGGTCCGTGGATTTCCTGCTGATTTTAGAGATGACTTTTCTAGATTTTTCATCAACCTACAGCTGGTCTGGACGACAACTTCATGACCTAAATCAGGAAGCGCGTTTCTTTTTCGGAAGACTTTACTTCCTTTTAATGATGGAATTGATTCATCGTGTAGATCCATCTTTCTTACAGTAAATCGGGTAAAACAGTTAATTATCGTTCAAAACAAAAGTATTTTCAATTATTTGTTACAGAAATATGTGACATATGTTTAAAATAACTTGGTAAATTTTCCCACACTTGGCTTTTATTTTTCCTTTTTGTTCTCCTCTATTCCATTTTAAATGAATTCTAACATTTTGGTTTGTTTCTCAATTTATGTCCTTTCCAAGGTAACAATAATTTCGGTGTTAAAACCTAGTTTTATCGTTCATAAATATGTATAAACATGATTTTGAATTCATTTAATTGAAAATTTTGAATTTTTTTTTTAGAATTGGGTAGTCAGTATATAAGACTAGGGCTGTTCTTTGTTATAAGAGAGCACTAGATTCTAATACAACTACTGCTTTACTAGTATTTTTAATGGTAACCAAGTGTTTAAGATAAAAATTTTAAAAATCCGAAAGAATTTAACCCCTTCCCACACTTAAGATCTTGCAATGCCCTCATTTGCAAGAAATCAGTAACAATTTAAATTATTGAGGGTGAATAGCGTAGAAATGATTAAATTTTACCAAAGTTTCCAAACATATTGTTGTTTGTGTTGAATGATAAATGGTGCACATCATTTGTTCATTCCGTCTTGTTGTTATTTCACATATATTTTGCATCTTGTCATCAAAATTAGTTGCTTTTGCTGAACTTAATGCCAGTCTTTGAAAATGCGTTGTTTTACCCTGTTGTGTACATAAGCTAAACTACAAACATATATACATATTTTTGAAGTTTGGTATATTACCCCACATTCAAAAATTATTAAAATCTAATAATAAAAGTTAGAAAATTATAAAAACTATTACAATATTAACATAAGTATTAAATGTATCAACATTATAAATAATAAAATAAATAAAACTAAGTAGACTAGGGATGATACTGATACCAGTAGGGGTTCCATGCATAACCGTATGTGTTATAGAATGCTTCGGCTGGGTTATACGTAGGATACGGTGGTTGCTTCTCTATAGACCAGGGAGGGAATACGGGCGTTGGAGTAGGAATATAGTTTCTACCTATATGTTGGCAATGAGCTATGATTTGGTTTTGATGAACTTGCCAATCTTCAAATGCTCTATGTCTAGCATTTTCATACTCTTGTGAAGCTATAAACCTTTGCATTTCTGTCATTTCATTTCCCCCTCCCACATTACCTGGCTGTTGGTTTCTCTCAACCTGTGGATGTCTACCATTATATCGTACTGCGACGTTATTTCGCCTCTTCAAAACTTTAGCACCATGGTATACATTTAAACCAATTGTATCGTGGGGTTCTGGTTCTTCGATTAATAATCCCCCTCGACTTATATCCACATTGAGATACTCAGCAATTAATGTAATAAATATACCACCTCCTATTATGCTATGCGGTCTCATCCCCCTAACCATAGCTGATAAATAATAACCCACACAATAAGGTATACTTACAGCGCTTTGTGGGCCTCGAATACACATGTGGTAAAACAAATCCTGTTCATTTACCTTTTCCTTATTCTTACCTCGTTGTGTAATCGAATTGGCTAAAAACCTATGAATTACTCTTAACTCAGCTCTATCTATATCCAAATAAGAGTAATTTCCCCCTTTAAATCGGTGATGGCTAGTCATTTGACTCCATACACCATGTGTATCAAAATTTTCATCAATTTTCCTACCATTTAGTATCAACCCTCGGCAATCGGCAGATGCTAGTTCCTCAGGCGTATATATACGTAAGGCCTGAGCCATGTCTAGTAGAGACATGTGGCGCATCGAACCTCCTAATAAAAATCTAATAAAAGATCGATCGGTTAAACTAACTACCCGATCATTTATTTCTATACTACACAATAATTCTTCACACCATACTTTATATACAGGTCTACGCATGTTGAATAATCGTACCCAATCGTTAAAAGTAGAATTACCGTACCTCTGTGCAAGTAATTCCCTAATTGGCTCGGCTAATTCTACAGCTTCTGACGGTGCCCATTCTATTACCCTAGGTACTTCAACAGCTTTAGAATGAAGAGTATGCAAGCCCCTTTGGTATTTTGGATAATCTATCCAACGTCTGTCAAATCTCAAGTTCGGGTGCAAATCTTTCAAGTGCATATCTGAAAATATCATAACTGGATGAGGTATATCTTGTTTGTAATAGCTATCAACATCCTGTTGTTCCGCATTCTCAGGAGGAGCATTGCGAGCTTGGGATGAAGATTCACCCCTTTCAGTCTGCAAAACACATCAAACACAATTTTTTTGTGCATCCAAATATGCATTAGTGTCAGCAAAATCATCAATCAAAATAATTACAATGACATGTCCAATTTATATCAAACTTATGCTCATTTTCATATTTTTATCAAATCTACACTTTTTCAAATAAGCATATACGAAAATGTTCGCCAAGTTCATAAGCATTCAACTCAAATAACATGTCAAAATAATCATTACTAGCAATTAAACAAGTTTCAAATGGCATTATCTCTCAAAAATCAAGTTCATGAATTTTAGACTTGAAAAAGTCCACTTTAATTCTCAAAAATCATGTTTAGGTTCAAAGTTTGGATCATTTAACTACCTAAACATGTTACACTACTTAATTTAGCAATAATTCATGAAAAAAATCGGCCATAACATGTTTATATCAAAAAGCCCCAAATTGCTCAAGAACACAAACCCTAGATTACTCAAAATTTGAAGTGTAAGGCTTCTAATCATGTTAAATAGCATCAATCTAGGTTATACAAGCATAATACATAAGCAATTTAAGCATAATTACACTAAAAGCATCAAAATCGAATTGGGTATAAAATTTGCTCAAGAACACTAATTTTCAGATTAAATGGTGTTTAGGTGTAGAAATTTACCATTTTTCTTGAGTAATTCCTTGATATCATCCTTCTCAACATGATTTTAGTAAAAAATGTGATGATTTTTGGTGAAAAAATTCGATTTTGAGAGTGTTTTTTCGGTATTTTTCGCAGTTTTGTGGTGTGGGTGTTGAGGATACTGATCTGTTCCAGTGTTTTATTTTTTTTCTGTATTTTTGTAACTCCGCGAGTCGCGGTGATTTTCCCCATCAAACTCCGCGAGTCGCGGTGCTCTTTTTTTTTTTTTTTTTTTTTTTTTTTTTGTAAACCTTAACTTATAAAACAAATATAAAATAAATTTAAAATTTTGTTTTCCTTTGTTTTAGGACGAGGTCGTTTCGGATCGATGTCCTAGTCCGTCCTTCGACAAAATTTTAAAATTTGTCTTTTTGTAGCGATTGTTTTAAAGGCTAAGATTTTTGGGTTTTTTTTAATGTTTTTGGCATACTTTAATTTAATAAGATTAAAAATAATGATAATAAAAGTTCTCGTCCCTCCCTCGGGTAAAGCAATTTCGGTTCAACGACCTAGTCTTCAACTTACGACGAATTTTAAAAATCATATTTTTAACTTAATGAGAAAAAGTAAATTTTGGTTTTTAAATTCACACAACTTAAATATAAAATTCAAAATTCATATTTAAAATTAAAAATTCACACCAAACTTAATTAAAAATTCATATTATAAATTCACTCCAAACTTATATTATATTTTTTTTATACATACAAACTTAAAAATATCAATTGTTCAAATATTTACAATTTTAAATATATTAATTTAAAAAGTTTACAATATTAATTTAATATTTATATATTAATTTTAAAAAACATGGTAAAAATAAAATTAAAAATCTTTTTGGTCTTTTATCCCACTTTAATCAATCAAATATTATCAAAAATATACGCCCCTCTTTTCGGTAAAGTAATTTTGGTTCAATGACCTAATTTAACTCATGACGAATTTTTGAAATATTTTGGGTTGATTGATTAAAGATATTTATACCTTAAGAATAAACGTTAAATTTCGCAGTGATGTAACAAATTTTTGAATGATATCAATAATTTCGGTCGCCAAACCTAATTTTATTCAATACCAATTTAATACTTTATAGCGAACAAATTAGCATTTATTATCAAAAGGTTAAAAATAAAAATAAAAATAAAAATAAAAACTGTACAGACTTACTTGTGAGATAGTATTCTTAGTGATATGATCTATCCCATTCATAAGATAGTCGGTTTAATTGATTTTCCATGGCTACATAGGCGTAACCTCGAGCATTCAGTGTTTTTTCTTCTAAACATATGAACGGTCCATCTCTGCATAAAGTAACAAATTCAGTGTTTGAATAGGTTTGATTATTTGAACATTTACCTCCATGTGACCATTTTCCGCATTTGTGACATTTTTCAAGGTGTCGTGCTCTTCTTTTCGCTGCAGATTTTGATTTTCCTTTACCAAATTGTAACTTATTATCTTCGCATCTGGATTCTTTTCTTACTCCGTCCAATCTTTCTCTGATTACTGATACTAGTTCACTCGGAAGTGTGTCATTATTACGTTTAGTGATCAAAGCGTGTAGCATTAGACCATGGTTTAGTTCACATGAAGTCTTCATTTCATAAAATCCTAAAAAAAATAAAAATTCAGAATGGGGGGAGAAGACTAGTTCTTTGGGGTCTGCTAGGGAAAGACCATTCGGGTTCCATTTTCGAAAACTACACAAAAACAGACAATCTAACTCTAACAGAAATACATAAAATCCTTAAAAGACTTGATTCTCCCCACACTTAGTTAGCTGTGGTATCGAAATTGTGATTAACTTCGTTGTCGACTTCCATTGGACTATCTATGTAGTGTTTAACTCTGTGACCATTAACCTTAAATTCAATCCCATTTGAATTTATTAATTCTACTGTTCCGTATGGGAAAACTCTTTTGACTATGAATGGTCCAGACCATCTTGATTTCAATTTTCCAGGAAATAGCTTGAATCGTGAATTAAAAAGAAGAACTCTGTCTCCTTCTTTAAATTCTTTTGAACTTCTGATTCTTTTATCATGCCATTTCTTCGTTCTTTCTTTATAGATTAATGAATTTTCGTATGCTTCATGTCTTAATTCTTCTAATTCGTTTAGTTAACTTAACCGTAGACGTCCAGCTTCATGTAAATCAAGATTACATGTCTTCAAAGCCCAAAATGCTTTGTGTTCAATTTCTACTGGAAGATGACATGCTTTTCCGTAAACGAGTCTAAAAGGTGTGGTTCCAATTGGAATTTTGTAGGCTGTTCTAAAAGCCCAGAGTGCATCCTCCAATTTAATGGACCATTCCTTCGAATTTGATCCTACGGTTTTCTCTAGAATACGTTTTAATGCTCGGTTGGTATTTTCAACTTGTCCACTTGTTTGTGGATGATATGCGGTGGCGATTTTATGAGTTACTCCATATCTTTTGAGAATTTTCTCAAGTTGATTATTACAAAAATGAGTACCCCGATCACTTATTAAAGCTTTCGGTGTTCCAAACCTTGCAAAAAGACGTTTTAAAAAATTGACTACAACTCGTGCATCGTTAGTTGGGAGAGCTTGTGCTTCTGCCCATTTAGATACATAATCAATGGCTACAAGAATATAGAGATTATTATGAGATTTTGGAAATGGACCCATAAAGTCAATACCCCAAATGTCAAATACTTCACATACTTGAATGACATTTTGTGGCATTTCATCACGTTGACTTATTTTTCTGGCCCTTTGACAAGCATCACAGGATTTGCAAAGAAGGTGAGCGTCTTTGTAAATTGTAGGCCAATAGAATCCAGCATCATAAACTTTTCTTGCTGTTAGTTGAGGCCCATAATGCCCTCCTGTTGGTCCTGTGTGACAATGGTTTAAGATTTTACTAGCTTCATCTCCGAATACACATCGGCGTATTATTCCATCGGGACAACTTTTAAACAGATGTGGATCTTCCCAGAAATAGTGTTTTATATCACTGAAGAATTTGTTTCATTTTTGGTACGATAATCCCTTCTCAAGGAATCCACAAACTAAGTAGTTTGCATAGTCTGCAAACCATGGAATTTCATTATAATCTATCTTCAATAGATATTCATTAGGAAAGTTGTCTTGTATGGCTGATTCATTTAGAACTTCTAATTCGGGATTTTCAAGACGAGAAAGATGATCAGCGGCGAGATTTTCTGCTCCTCTTTTATCTCGGATTTCAATATCGAACTCTTGTAAGAGTAAGATCCAACGGATTAATCTTGGTTTGGCATCTTGTTTCGAAAATAGGTATCTAAGAGCAGAATGGTCGGTATAGACCACCGTTTTTGCTAGAACGAGATATGATCGAAATTTGTCAAAAGCAAAGACAATAGCAAGGAGTTCTTTTTCAGTAGTTGTATAGTTCGTTTGTGCTCCTTGTAACATCTTACTAGCATAATATATAGGTTGAAATCGTTTTTCAAACCTTTGTCCTAAAACGGCTCCCATTGTTAAATTACTTGCATCGCACATAAGTTCAAACGGTAGATTCCAATTTGGTGTTATTATGATCGGCGCATTAGTGAGTTTTTCTTTAAGAATATTAAAAGATTTGATACATTCATCTGAAAAGATGAATGGATCATCTTTTTCTAGGAGTTTATTCATAGGAGTGGCAATTTTAGAAAAATCTTTTATGAAACGTCGGTAAAAATCGGCATGCCCTAGAAAACTCCTAACTCCTCTAACATTGGTGGGATGTGGAAGTTTAGCAATTACATCTACTTTAGCTCTATCCACTTCAATTCCTTCCTTTGAAATTTTATGTCCAAGAACGATGCCTTCTTTAACCATGAAATGGCATTTCTCCCAATTAAGAACTAGATTTGATTGTTCACATCTAATAAGCATTCGTTCTAGATTAACTAGACATGATTCAAATGTATCACCGAAGACTGAAAAGTCATCCATGAAAACTTCCATGCATTCTTCTATCATGTCGTGAAAATCGCCATCATGCACCTTTGAAAGGTTGCAGGGGCATTGCAAAGTCCAAATGGCATACGTTTGTAAGCAAAAGTACCATAAGGGCACGTGAATGTGGTTTTCTCTTGGTCCTCGGGTGCTATTGGAATTTGAAAATATCCGAAAAATCCATCAAGAAAACAATAGTAACTATTTCTGGCTAATCTTTCCAACATTTGATCAATGAACGGTAAGGGAAAGTGATCTTTTCTGGTAGCGTCATTTAATTTTCTATAATCAATACATACACGCCATCCTGTTACAGTCCTAGTAGGAATAAGCTCATTTTTCTCATTTGTGATGACAGTCATGCCACCCTTCTTAGGCACGCATTGAACTGGGCTTACCCATGGACTATCAGAAATTGGATAAATTAAACCTGCATCAAGCAGTTTAATAATTTCTTTTTTAACAACATCTTGCATATTAGGATTTAGTCTTCATTGACGTTGCACATATGTTTTATGACCTTCTTCCATAAGGATTTTATGTGTGCAATACGAAGGACTTATTCCTTTAATATCATGAATCTTCCATGCAATGGCTGGTTTATGAGCTTTCAACACAGAAATGAGTTGAGATTTTTCATTTTCAGTAAGAGAAGACGATATTATTACAGGTAATTCAGATTCACCATGTAAATAAGCGTATTCCAAATGGTTTGGAAGTGGTTTTAACTCTAATGTCGGAGGTTCTTCTATCGATGATTTGTATCGATATCTGTCTTCTTCTTTTAGCATTTGAATTTCTTCTGTTGTTGGTTCATATCCATTAGCTATTAGTGTAGCTAACATTTCAGCTTCATCAATTGGTTCAGTACCTTCTCCTAAAGAACATTCTCCCGTTCCTTGTAATTCTGGAAATTCTTCTAATAATTCTGCATGTGAATCTATAGTTTGAATATAATAACATGTATCACCTGCAGATTGCGGTTGTTGCATTGCTCTATCAACTGAAAAGGTAACACTCTTGTCCTCTACACTTAGGGTCAGTTTCTTACCAAACACGTCTATCATTGCTTTAGCCGTGTTTAAGAATGGTCTTCCTAATATGAGAGGAACTTGAGAATCTTCTTCCATGTCCAGAACAACAAAATCTACTGAAAATACTAAAGTACCAACTTTAACTAGCATGTTCTCCATTATCCCTCTAGGATATTTTATTGATCGATCGGCTAGTTGTATACTTATTCTTGATAGTTTCAATTCTCCAAGGTCTAGTTTAGCGTATAGTGAATACGGCATTAAATTTATACTAGCACCTAAGTCTGCCAATGCTTCTATTGAACTAAGACTTCCCAGAAAACATGGAATTGTGAAACTTCCTGGATCAGATAGTTTTTCTGGTATCTTATTCAACATCACTGCTGAACAATTAGCATTCATAGTAACAGCCGAGAGTTCTTCCATTTTCTTTCTATTCGTGATCAGATCTTTCAAGAATTTAGCATATCTAGGCATTCCTGAAATTACATCAATGAAAGGAAGATTTACATTTATCTGTTTAAACATATCCAAGAATTTGAATTGCTCGGCTTCAAGTTTCTCTTTTTTCATTTTACTCGGGTAAGGAAGTGGTGGTTGGTATGGTTTAACATAAGGTTTAGCCTTAACTGTGTTATCTTCATTAACCTTTTCAACTAACGGTTCTTTTTCCTTATCTTGATCAGGATGTGGTTCTTGTGGATTAGGAATAGCTTCATCAGAAGTTACAGGTATTTCAGGTGGTTTAAGTGTTGTACTACTTCTTTCGGTAATGGCTTTAGCTGTTTCATTCCGGGGGTTAACATTTGTATCACTAGGTAGACTTCCCGGTTTTCTTTCACCTATTAACCTTGCTAGGTTACTTACTTCTTGTTCCAAATTTTGAATAGAAGCTTGTTGATTTCTAAATGCTTGAGCATTTTGTTCATTAGTTTGTTTCTGAGATGTGAAAAACTGCATTTGAGTTTCAACTAGCTTCGTCATCATATCTTCTAAATTCGGCTTTTTATCATCGGTTTGTGGTGGTTTGTTTTGAAAATTAGGTCTTTGCTGATTGTAAGTATTGTTGGATACTTGTTGATTGCTAGGACCTTGTTGGTTGTTGTATGGAATATTTCGATTATAATTCTGGTTTTGATTGTAAATTGGTCTTGGCGGTTGATAATTATTCTGATAATTATTTCCAGGCCTTTGGTTTATGTATGAAATATTCTCTCTTTGTTCCATTGTTAGTTCAATACTTAGACAATCTTTTGTCAAATGTGGTCCTCCACACTTGCTCACAACTAATTCGTATTGAGTGAATATCCTTAGTCATCTTTTCCATTCGTCTCTAGACAGCATCTATCTTTGCGGAAATGGAATCTAAGTCATGGCTAGAATCGGTTCTAGCTGCTTTAGATGATCTAACGATATCTTTTTCTTGGTGCCACTCATGTGAGTGGGAAGCAGTGTTATCAATAATTTTGTAAGCATCAGTTTCGGTTTTCTTCATAATAGAACCACCAGCTGCTATATCGATGTCTTTCCTTGTAGTGATGTCGCATCCTTGGTAGAATATTTGTACTATTTGACAGGTGTCTAAACCATGTTGCGGACATCCTCTTAATAACTTTCAAATCTTATCCACGCCTCATATAGAGTTTCGTTTGGTTTCTGTGTGAACGTAACAATTTATCCTTGAAGTCTTACGGCTTTAGATGCCGGAAAGAATTGTTTAAGAAATTTTTCAACTAAAACGTCCCATGTATCATTCGCCCCTTCAGGTAACGATTCCAACCAATCTTTGGCTTCTCCCTTTAAAGTCCAGGGAAATAACATGAGATATATCTGTTCATCCTCCACTTCTCGGATTTTAAATAGTGTGCAGATCCTATTAAAGGTACGAAGATGTTCATTTGGATCTTCCTTCGACGCACCACTAAATTGGCATTGATTAGTCACCATATGTAGAATTTGTCCTTTGATTTCATAATCTGGCGCATTAATGTCAGGATGAGTAATTGCGTGACCTTGGCCAGTGCATTTAGCTCTCATTCGGTCTTCCATGCTTAAAGGTTCCAGATTTTCCATAATTGAATTTGTTGAATCGGAATCACTAGAGGATTCTGATTTAATGGTTCGTTCCTCAACAATCTCTGTTTGAATGATTGGTAGTTCCGGAGGAAAAATTATTGGTTCAGGATCTATGAATCGTCCCTGAATATTCTCCGGATTCTCAATTGTGAGGTCGGTTTCAAAAAATGGATTATCGGAAATTTGAATTGGAGTACTTGGTCGACTGGATGATGATTCTAAAGAAAAATCAACGGCGGTAATATTTGCTAGATGTCGTGATCTAGTTACAGGTGGTGAACGTACAAAAGGTGGTGAACGTCTTGCTCGGTGCATTCACTGAATATCCTATTAGTTTTTAAAAGGAAAGAAAAATTATATAAGTTATCCAATTAATAGACTTTTCTGATTTTGCCCACGTTTCGAATAACCAAAAGATGCAGCAGAGGGGCAGGATTCGTTTGGTCTCAATATAATTGAGTACTGTTTGGCTCCAATAACCCGGTCCACGTACAAATCCAACTATTACTACGAACCAGAAAATTTTGATGTCTATCAATTTAATCACTTAAAATAAATTTTCGTAATTTTAAGAAATTTAGATAAGAAGTAGAATAAAAATCTATGTCCTAAAAGTAGAATTGCGAGAAATAAGAAAGAAAAAGAGCGCGTCGAAAAAGGTCGAAAAAGAAAAGGGTTGAAAAAGAAAAGGCGTCGAAAAATAAGAAAGAAAAAGAAAGACTTAAACAACTTAAAAATACTCGACTAACCCAATCTTATTACTATCAGTAACTTAAAATTATAATCGCAAATTGAGATTACTAATTGGAGTGATAATTGATACATGGGTAAAAGGCGTCGAAAAATAAAAATAATAAAGTAGCGTGTTGAAACTTAAAAAGGCACTAAAAACTAAGAATTAAAAGTTGTTTCTAAAAATATTAAAGCTTAAAAGAAAAACTATATCCCAAATGGTAATAACTTAAAAAGGTACTAAAACTTAAAAAGGCGTCGCAAAATTCTAAAGCATCTAAATCTTAGTCTAAAGAAAAAGCACTTAAGTGATTTTACGGCAAAGCCTAAAAAACTAGAAATAAAAATAACTATGGCAAAAACTATATTTAAAACTAAATATGAGCGAAAAATACAAATATTACGCTAAAACAATTAAAAAGGTACAAAATATAAAAATATACTAAAAGTTGTAAAAAGTACAATTTTTATAAAAATATTATTTTTATATTATTTATTTTATAAAAGTGTTAATTTTATAATTTATTTAAATTAATTAAACTAAATATACAAATTAAATAAATAAACTAAACTTAATTAATTAAAAATTAAAACCTAATTAGGGTTTTTAATTAATAATAATAATAATAATTATGTAATGATGCTGTTAAGGTTTCTGTGTACCCGTGTCAGAGAGAACTCCGCGAGTCGCGGTACTCCCAGCTGAAAAACTCCGCAAGTCGCGGGGTTTGATAATACTGGGCTCAGATTGGGCTGAAACAGTTCGGCCCAGTTTCGTTTTATAATTAAAATATGCTTTGGGCTTCGATTTTAATCTGGCCTAGTTCGTTTTTTTATAATAATTTGATAAAATAATAGATATATAATTTATATAAAATATATTTCAAAAACTTAAAATAAAAATACTTATTAAAAATAAAAATCTTAAAAATAAGTTAATATAAATTTTTTTTTTTCGGTTTTAAAATTTTTTATATTTTAAATAAACACAAAATATTTAAATAAAACTTATATTTTTTTAAAAATAAAAATAAAGAAACTTTATAAAACTTAAATATTTAACAAACTCTTAAAAATATTTATATTTTTGTTTTTCTTTTTATATTTTCAAATATTTAAAACGTATTTTTACAAAAACGTATTTTTATAAAAGTAAACTAAAAATAAAAATCCTTTTTTTTATATTTAGCGTTGCGCTTCCGGCTTTTAAGCTAGATTTTCCCCGGCAGCGGCGCCAAAAATACTTGATGTCAAAGCTAAGGGGTATAAAATACTATTAAATTTTACAAGGAAATACTATTAAATGCGATAAAATTTTACACAAGATATTTATTTATTTATAGAATGGATATACTTAAACCTTGCTACAACACTTATAGGCAGTGTACCTAATCGTACAGTAGTGTAGTTTTTAGTAAGTCCGGTTCGTTCCACAGGGAATCTTTTAGATAAAGCTTAACGCTATATTAGTTTTATTTTATAAAAATACAAATATATATATAAGTAATATTATTATTATAAAGGGGGGTTTTTACCGTTTAATGACCGGTTTGTCGATTTTAAAAATTTTAGTCGCAGTTAAAACCAAATGTAAAATATTAAATAAATAAAAGACTTAATTTAAAGCGTAAAGTAAATAACGATAATGAAATTGCGATAAATAAAAGTGCGATGAAATAAAATACAATAAAATAAAGTGTGATAATTAGAAGTGCAATTAAATATAAAATAAAGGAAATTAAATATGAAATAAAAGAATTATGCTTATTTAAACTTCCGTAATCATGATGTTTGACGTGTTGATTTTATTTTTATGCCCATGGGTTAATTGTTCTTTGTCCCGGATTATTTAATATGTCCATACGGATTTGTCCATAATAGTCCATCAGTCATAAATATAAAGAGCGAAAGCCTTCGTCAAATTATTCTTATTCCCGAAGTCAAATATTCCAACTAATTGGGGATTCGAATTGTAACAAGGTTTTAATACTTTGTTTAATGAATACACCAGGTTATCGACTGCGTGTAAACCAAGGTTTTACTACTTTGTTAACAATTACACCAATTACCGTTGAATGTAATTCACCCCTGTTTCAACAATTCTATTAACTATTAATCCAGTTCCGTGTCCGGTAAAATGAATAATTATTGGTATTTATAGATATCCCGCCCACCGTACCCAGTCAAGCGTATGTGGTTATATATAAATACGTCAAATTATAAGTTTGTATATTAAATTAACAAGGTATTGTTTAGTTAATATAAAACCCATTAATAGCCCATAGTATAATTTTCACAAGTGTCGTTCTTTTATTCAAACCCCAATTATGGTACAAAGCCTAATTACCCAATTTTAGTAATTAGCCCAACATCATGATTACTTCGATTTAAATAAGCATAATAATAACTTAGCTACGAGACATTAATGAAAATAATATAAACATAACTTACAATGATTAAAAATAGCGTAGCGTTACACGGAAAGAATTTCGACTTACACCCTTACAACATTTGCTAACATACCCTTATTATTAGAAATTAAAATTAAAATTAAAATTAAATATAAATATTTACGTATACATATATAGAGAGAGATTGATATATTGATATTAAAAATGATCAAACTGCGTTGCCTTTTATAGGGATTTGAGTCCAGGGAATCTCCGCGACTCGCGGCACTTTTCTTCTTCAAACTCCGCGAGTCACGGAGTTTGATTTTACAGCTCACTCCATTTTGGCTCCTTTCTTGCCGACGGATTTTTATATAAATATAATATATATATAATTTATATAATTAATTATATATTATATTATATTTATATACATAGTTAACTTGTAATTTTTAGTCCATTGCGTCGAGCGTTGAGAGTTGACTCTGGTCCCGGTTCCGGATTTTCGAACGTCCTTGCGTACAATTTAATATCTTGTACTTTGCGTTTTGAATCTTGTACTCTTGTAATTTCGAGACGTTTCTTATCAATAATTGGAACCTCTTTGATTGTATTTTGTACTTTTGAGCTTTTTGGTCGTTTGCGTCTTCAATTCGTCGAATCTGTCTTTTGTCTTCACCTTTTATTATTTAAACGAATATTACTTGTAAATAGGACAACTTCAACTAAAAGCTTGTCTTTCTTGAGGAATAATGCTATGAAATATATGTTCGTTTTTAGCATTATCAGTACCTTTTTAAGTTCTTTCCATTTGGGATATAGTTTTCCTTGTAAGCTTTAATATTTTTAGACGCAACTTTTAGTTTTTAGTTTTTAGTTCCTTTTTAAGTTTCAACGCGCTACTTTCTTATTTTTATTTTTCGACGCCTTTTACCTATGTATCGATTATCACTCCAATTAGTAATCTCAATTTGCAATTTTAATTTTAAGTTAGTGATAGTAATAAGGTTGGGTTAGTCGAGTGTTTTAAAGTTTCATAAGTCACTCTTTTTCTTTCTTATTTTTCGACGCCTTTTATTTTTCAACCCTTTTCTTTTTCGACCTTTTTCGACGCGCTCTTTTTCTTTCTTATTTCTCGCTATTCTAGTTTTTAGGACTTAGAATTTTCTCTACTTCTTATCTAAATTTCTTAAAATTACGAAAATTTATTTTAAGTGGTTAAATTGATAGACATCAAAATTTTCTGGTTCGTAGTAATAGTTGGATTTGTACGTGGACCGGGTTATTGGAGCCAAACAGTACTCAATTATATTGAGACCAAACGAATCCTGCCCCTCTGCTGCATCTTTTGGCTATTCGAAACGTGGGCAAAATCAGAAAAGTCTATTAATTGGATAACTTATATAATTTTTCTTTCCTTTTAAAAACTAATAGGATATTCAGTGAATGCACCGAGCAAGACGTTCACCACCTTTTGTATGTTCACCACCTGTAACTAGATCAAGACATCTAGCAAATATTACCGCGGTTGATTTTTCTTTAGAATCGTCATCCAGTCGACCAAGTACTCCAATTCAAATTTCCGATAATCCATTTTTTGAACCCGACCTCACAATTGAGAATCCGGAGAATATTCAGGGACAATTCATAGATCCTGAACCATTAATTTTTCCTCCAGAACCACCAATTATTCAAACAGAGATTGTTGAGGAACGAACCATTAAATCAGAATCCTCTAGTGATTAAGATTCAACAAATTCAATCATGGAGAATCTGGAACCTTTAAGTATGGAAGACCGAATGTGAGCTAAACGCACTGGACAAGGTCACGCAATTACTCATCCTGACATTAATGCGCCAGATTATGAAATCAAAGGACAAATTCTACACATGGTGACTAATCAATGCCAATTTAGTGGTGCACCGAAGGAAGATCCAAATGAACATCTTCGTACCTTTAATAGGATCTGCACACTATTTAAAATAAGGGAAGTTGAAGATGAACAGATATATCTCATGTTATTTCCCTGGACTTTAAAGGGAGAAGCCAAAGATTGGTTGGAATCGTTACCTGAAGGGGCGATTGATACATGGGACGTTTTAGTTGAAAAATTTCTTAAACAATTCTTTCCGGCATCTAAAGCTGTAAGACTTCAAGGAGAAATTGTTACGTTCACACAGAAACCGAACGAAACTCTATATGAGGCGTGGATAAGATTTGGAAAGTTATTAAGAGGATGTCCGCAACATGGTTTAGACACCTGTCAAATAGTACAAATATTCTACCAAGGATGCGATATCACTACAAGGAAAGACATCGATATAGCAGCTGGTGGTTCTATTATGAAGAAACCGAAACTGATGCTTACAAAATTATTGATAACACTGCTTCCCACTCACATGAGTGGCACCAAGAAAAAGATATCGTTAGATCATCTAAAGCAGCTAGAGCCGATTCTAGTCATGACTTAGATTCCATTTCTGCAAAGATAGATGCTGTCGAGAGACGAATGGAAAAGATGACTAAAGATATTCACTCAATACGAATTAGTTGTGAGCAGTGTGGAGGACCACATTTGACAAAAGATTGTCTCAGTATTGAACTAACAATGGAACAAAGAGAGAATGTTTCATATATAAACCAAAGGCCTGGAAATAATTATCAGAATAATTATCAACCGCCAAGATCAATTTACAATCAAAACCAGAATTATAATCGAAATATTCCATACAACAACCAACAAGGTCCTAGCAATCAACAAGTATCCAATAATACTTACAACCAGCAAAGACCTAATTTTCAAAACAAACCACCACAAACCGATGATAAAAAGCCAAATTTAGAAGATATGATGACGAAACTAGTTGAAACTCAAACACAGTTTTTCACATCTCAGAAACAAACTAATGAACAAAATGCTCAAGCATTTAGAAATCAACAAGCTTCTATTCAAAATTTGGAACAAGAAGTAAGTAACCTAGCAAGGTTAATAGGTGAAAGAAAATCGGGAAGTCTACCTAGTGATACAAATGCAAACCCCCGGAATGAAACAGCTAAAGCCATTACCACAAGAAGTGGTACAACACTTAAACCACCTGAAATACCTGTAATTTCTGAGGACGCTATTCCTACTCCATAAGAACCACAACCTGAACAAGATAAGGAAAAAGAACCGGTAGTTGAAAAGGTTAATGAAGATAACACAGTTAAGGCTAAACCTTATGTTAAACCATACCAACCACCACTTCCTTACCCGAGTAAAATGAAAAAAGAGAAACTTGAAGCCGAGCAATCCAAATTCTTGGATATGTTTAAACAGATAAATGTAAATCTTCCTTTCATTGATGTGATTTCAGGAATGCCTAGATATGCTAAATTCTTGAAAGATCTAATATCAAACAGAAAGAAAATGGAAGAACTCTCGACTGTTACTATGAATGCTAATTGTTCAGCAGTGCTGTTGAATAAGATACCAGAAAAACTATCTGATCCAGGAAGTTTCACAATTCCATGTTTTCTGGACAGTCTTAGTTCAATAGAAGCATTAGCAGACTTAGGTGCTAGTATAAATCTAATGCCGTATTCACTATACACTAAACTAGACCTTGGAGAATTGAAACCAACAAGAATAAGTATACAACTAGCCGATAGATCAATAAAATATCCTAGAGGGATAATGGAGAACATGCTAGTTAAAGTTGGTACTTTAGTATTTTCAGTAGATTTTGTTGTTCTGGACATGGAAGAAGATTCTCAAGTTCCTCTCATATTAGGAAGACCATTCTTAAACACGGCTAAAGCAATGATAGACATGTTTGGTAAGAAATTGACCCTAAGTATAGAGGACGAAAGTGTTACCTTTTCAGTTGATAGAGCAATGCAACAACCGCAATCTGCAAATGATACATGCTATTATATTCAAACTATAGATTCACATGCAGAATTGTTAGAAGAATTTCCAGAATTACAAGGAACAGGAGAATGTTCTTTAGAAGAAGGAACTGAACCAATTGATGAAACTGAAATGTTAGCTACACTAATGGCTAATGGATATGAACCAATAACAGAAGAAATTCAAATGCTAAAAGAAGAAGACAGATATCGATATAAATCATCGATAGAAGAACCACCGACATTAGAGTTAAAGCCACTTCCAAACCATTTGGAATACGCTTATTTACATGGTGAATCTGAATTACCTGTAATAATATCGTCTTCTCTTACTGAAAATGAGAAATCACAACTCATTTCTGTGTTGAAAGTTCATAAACCAGCCATTGCATGGAAGATTCATGATATTAAAGGAATAAGTCCTTCGTATTGCACACATAAAATCCTTATGGAAGAAGGTCATAAAACGTATGTGCAACACTAACGAATACTAAATCCTAATATGCAAGATGTAGTTAAGAAAGAAATTATTAAACTGCTTGATGCAGGTTTAATTTATCCAATTTCTGATAGTCCATGGGTAAGCCCAGTTCAATGCGTGCCTAAGAAGGGTGGCATGACTGTTATTACAAATGAGAAAAATGAGCTTATTCCTACCAGGACTATAACAGGATGGCGTGTGTGTATTGATTATAGAAAATTAAATGACGCCACCAGAAAAGATCACTTTCCCTTACCTTTCATTGATCAAATGTTGGAAAGATTAGCCGGAAATAGTTACTATTATTTTCTAGATGGTTTTTCCGGATACTTTCAAATTCCAATAGCACCCGAAGACCAAGAGAAAACCACATTCACGTGCCCTTATGGTACTGATGTTATGCGAGGTATATACGAAATAGTTTATATTTTACTAGGAAAAACTATTAAATACGATACAATTTTACACAAGATATTTATTTATTTATAGAATGGATATACTTAAACCTTGCTACAACACTTATAGGCAGTGTATCTAATCGTACAGTAGTGTAGTTTTTAGTAAGTCCGGTTCGTTCCACAGGGAAATCTTTAAACAAAGCTCAACGCTATATTAGTTTACTTTTATAAAAATACAAATATATATATAAGTAATATTATTATTATAAAGGGGGGTTTTTACCGTTTAATGACCGGTTTGTCGATTTTAAAACTTTAGTCGCAGTTAAAACCTAATGTAAAATATTAAATAAATAAAAGACTTAATTTAAAGCGTAAAGTAAATAACGATAATGAAATTGCGAATAATAAAAGTGCGATAAAATAAAATTGCGATAATTAAAAAGTACGATAATTAAAAGTGCGATTAAATAACAATAAATAAAAGTGCGATAATTAGAAGTGCAATTAAATATAAAATAAAGGAAATTAAATATGAAATAAAAGAATTATGCTTATTTAAACTTCCGTAATCATGATGTTTGACGTGTTGATTTTAGTTTTATGCCCATGGGTTAATTGTCCTTTGTCCTGGATTATTTAATATGTCCGTCTGGTTTTTGTCCATAACAGTCCATCAGTCATAAATATAAAGTGCGAGTGTCCTCGTCAAATTATTATTATACCCGAAGTTAAATATTCCAACTAATTGGGGATTCGAATTGTAACAAGGTTTTAATACTTTGTTTAATGAATACACCAGGTTATCGACTGCGTGTAAACCAAGGTTTTACTACTTTGTTAACAATTACACCAATTACCCTTGAATGTAATTTCACCCCTGTTTTAATTATTCTAGTGGCTATTAATCCATTCCCGTGTCCGGTTAAATGAACGATTATTCGTACATATAATTACCCCGCCCATCGTGTCCGATCGAGTGTATATGGTAATTTATAGGGACGCCCAATTGTAAATCTTTATATTAACATTAACAAACTTTCATTTAGTTAAACAAATATAAAGCCCATTAATAGCCCATAGTCTAATTTCCACAAGTGTCGTTCTTTTGTCCAAACCCCAATTATGGTACAAAGCCCAATTACCCAATTTTAGTAATTAGCCCAACATCATGATTACTTCGTTTTAAATAAACATAATAATAACTTAGCTATGAGACATTAATATAAAAAGGTTGAACATAACTTACAATGATTAAAAATAGCGTAGCGTTACACGGACAGAATTTCGACTTACACCCTTACAATATTCGCTAACATACCCTTATTATTAGAATTATAATTAAAATTAAAATTAAAATATAAATTATATATATATATATATATATATATCGTATATATGAGAGAAGAGAGAAAATAGATTATATTTTTGATCAGAATTCGGTTTGCTTTATAGGGATTTTTGATTTTTGGGGCTCCGCGACTCGCGGTGAATTTTGCCTTCAAACTCCGCAAGTCGCGGAGATTGAAATTACAGCTCACATCTTTTGGAGTCTTTCTTGCCGACGGATTTTATATATAAATATAAAATATAAATAATTAATATAATTATTTATATATTATATTATATTCTTGTGCATAGTAGATTTGTAATTTTTAGTCCGTTGCGTCGAGCGTTAAGAGTTGACTCTGGTCCCGGTTCCGGATTTTCGAACGTCCTTGCGTACAATTTTATATTTTGTACTTTGCGTTTTGAATCTTGTACTCTTGTAATTTCGAGACGTTTCTTATCAATAATTGGAACCTTTTTGATTGTCTTTTGTACTTTTGAGCTTTTTGGTCGTTTGCGTCTTCAATTCGTCGAATCTGTCTTTTGTCTTCACCTTTTATTATTTAAACGAATATCACTTGTAAATAGAACAATTGCAACTAAAAGCTTGTCTTTCTTGAGGAATAATGCTATGAAATATATGTTCGTTTTTAGCATTATCAAATATTCCCACACTTGAGCGTTGCTTGTCCTCAAGCAATATCGTCTTGAAATACAAGAATCACTTCTTTATTCTTCACACTTTGTACATCAGTGATTTCTATATGGCGGTATAAACAATGGTAGTAACGATATGGTTTACAGTCCCACATGACTATAAAAAATTAGATCCATTAAGGAAATTGGATCTTTATGAAAACATTTGATCTTTTGAAAATTAAATCTAGTTTTTACCCTAGATAAGTTTTCCGGAATAACCCTTTACCGGTGTTTGCAAAATATTTTTGTGGGTTTGGTGGGTTTCAGATTTGAAAATTTTAGCTCAAAACTTGCTGTTTTGTGTCACCCACTTGCTAACCTTGTATTTGGAAAGCAACACGTCCAGTTTACTTGTTCCGTATATTACCTTTCGGTAAACTACCGTCCGGTTGTAAAGGAAAGCGTTGAACAAGCAACTGTTAAGGCAATGTCCCGTGACATGCTTTTGATTATGGTCTATAACGTGTCGGACGCAATTACTATCCTTGGTAGGAGCAATAGTAAAGCTCACCCTAGGAATTTTTCGGTCTGGCACAAGGTCCTGTCTTTGACCACTATGCAACCACCGTTCTTACGGTTGACACCCGATTTAGTTCAGGTGACCTAATGAATTCCAGGTGAATTCCTAGGATTTTACGTTCAATAGTAATGAACGCCTTGAAAATAGGGTTTTCAGAAAACAAATCGGTTTATAATTTTGATCAAAATATTTTCTCGTTCAAGCTCGAGTTTAGATATCATTGAATTCCATGAGTTTGAATTCTCAATCTTTAAGGTCAATCTCTAGGATTGAGTAATATCAGTCTTAAAAGCTGATTTTTAATCTTTAAGGAGATTATCCTTTCTGGGGATCTGATTCATTAGTCTTATCAAGCTAATTTGCACGGTGCCCCCCCATTGTACGAGATAAATCCTTCTCATGGTTAGGATAAATCTGACCACTTGGCGACCCTGTTTAATGCTGAGGTCCGTGGATTTCCTGCTGATTTTAGTGATGACTTTTCTAGATTTTTCGTCAACCTACAACTGGTCTGGACGACAACTTCATGACCTAAATCAAGAAGCGCGTGTCTTTTTCGGAAGACTTTACTTCCTTTTAATGATGGAATTGATTCATCATGTAGATCCATCTCTTCTTTTCTTTCATCGGGTAAAACAGTTTAGTTTAGTCCAAAGCAAAAGTATTTTCAGTTATTTGTTACAGATATGTGTGACATATGTTTAAGATAACTTGGTAAATTTTCCCACACTTAGCTTTTATTTTCCTTTTTATCGTCCTCTATTCCATTTTAAATGAATTTTAACATTTTAGTTTGTTTCTTAATTTATGTCCTTTCCGAGGTAACAATAATTTCGGTGTTAAAACCTAGTTTTATCGTTCATAAATATGTATAAACATGATTTTGAATTCATTTAATTGAAAATTTTGAAAATTTTTACTAGAATTGGGTAGTCAGTATATAAGACTAGGGCTGTTCTTTTTTATCAGAGAGCACTAGATTCTAATACAACTACTGCTTTACTAGTATTTTTAATGGTAACCAAGTGTTTAAGATAAAAATTTTAAAATCCGAAAGAATTTAACCCCTTCCCACATTTAAGATCTTGCAATGCCCTCATTTGCAAGAAATCAGTAACAATTTAAATTATTGAGGGTGATTTGTGTGAAAATGATTAAATTTTACCAAAGTTTCCAAATATATTGGCGTTTGTTTGCTGAATGATAAATGGTGCACATCATTTGTTCATTCCGTCTTGTTGTTATTTCACATATATTTTGCATCTTGTCGTCAAAATTAGTTGCTTTTGCTGAACTTAATGCCAGTCTTTGAAAATGCGTTGTTTTACCCTGTTGTGTACATAAGATAAACTGCAAACATATATACATATTTTTGAAGTTTGGTATATTACCCCACATTCAAAAATTATTAAAATCTAAGGATAAAAGTTAGATAATTATAAAAATGATTACAATATTAACAAAAGTATTAAACGTATCAATAATTACAAATTACATAATAATAAAAAATAAGTAAACTAAGGATGATATTGGTACCAATAGGGGTTCCAGGCATAACCATAGGTGCTATAGAATGCTTCGGCAGGGTCATACGTAGGATATGGTGGCTGCATCTCTATCGACCAAGGAGGGAAGATGGGTTTCGGTGTAGGAATATAGTTTCTACCTATATGTTGGCAATGAGCTATGATCTGGTTCTGATGAACTTGCCAATCTTCAAATGCTCTCTGTCTAGCATTTTCGTATTCCTGAGAAGCTATAAACCTATGCATTTCTTGCATCTCATTCCCCCCTCCTACATTACCTTGTTGTTGGTTTCTCTCCACCTGTGGATGTCTACCATGGTATCGTACTGCGGCGTTATTTCGCCTCTTCAAAACTTTCGCACCATGGTATACATTTAAACATATAGTATCGCGGGGTTCCGGCTCTTCTAGTAATAATCCCCCCCGACTTATATCCACACCGAGATATTCACCAATCAAATTAATAAAAATACCACCTCCTATTATGCTATGTGGTTGCATCCCCCGAACCATAGCTGATAAATAATAACCCACACAATATGGTATACTTACAGCGCTTTGTGGGTCTCGAATACACATATGGTAAAACAAATCCTGTTCATTTACTTTTTCTTTGTTCTTACCCCTTTGTGTAATCGAATTAGCTAAAAACCTATGTATCACTCTTAATTCGGCTCTATCTATATCCAAATAAGAGTAATTTCCCCCTTTGAAACGGTGATGGCTTGTCATTTGACTCCACACACCGTGTGTATCAAAATTTTCATCTATCTTTCTACCGTTTAGTATCAATCCTCTACAATCGGCAGACGCTAACTCCTCAGGCGTATATATACGTAAAGCCTGAGCCATGTCTAGTAAAGACATGTGGCGCATCGAACCGCCTAACAAAAATCTAATAAAAGAACGATCGGTTAAACTAGCTACCCGATCATTCAACTCTATACTACATAACAATTCTTCACACCATACTTTATATACAGGTCTACGTATGGTGAATAAATCTACCCAGTCATTAAAAGAAGAATTACCATACCTCTGTACAAGTAATTCCCTAATTGGCCCGGCCAATTCTACAGCTTCTAAGGGTCCCCATTCTATGACCCTTGGTACCTCAACAACCTTAGAATGAAGAGTATGCAAACCCCTTTGATATTTTGGATAATCTATCCAATGTCTGTCAAATCTCAGGTTCGGGTGCAACTCTTCCAAGTGCATATCGGAAAAGGTCATGACTGGATGAGGTATATCCTGCTTGTAGTAGTTATCCACCTCCTGTTGTTCCAAATTTTCAGCAGGAGCATTGCGGGCTTGGGATGAAGATTCACCCCTTTCATTCTACAAAACACATCAAACACAATTTTTTTTGTGCATCCAAATATGCATTAGTGTCAGCAAAATCATCAATCAAAATAATTACAATGACATTATCAATTTATATCAAACTTAAGCTTATTTTCACATTTTTATCAAATCTACACTTTTTCAAATAAGCATATACAAAAATTTTCGCCAAGTTCATAAGCATTCAACTCAAATAACATGTCAAAATAATCATTACTAGCAATCAAACAAGTCTCAAATGGCATTATCTTTCAAAAATCAAGTTCATGAATTTTAGACTTGAAAAAGTCCACTTTAATTCTCAAAATCATGTTTAGGCTCAAAGTTTGGATCATTTAACTACCTAGACATGTTACACTACTCAATTTAGCAACAATTCATGACAAAAATCGGCCATAACCTGTTTATATCAAAAAGCCCCAAATTGCTCAAGAACACAAACCCTAGATTACTCAAAATTTGAAGTTTAAGGCTTCTAATCATGTTAAACAGCATCAATCTAGGTTATACAAGCATAATACATAAACAATTTAAGCCTAATTACACTAAAAAGCATCAAAATCAAATTGGGGACAAAATTGCTCAAGAACATCAAATTTCGAATTAAATGGTGTTTAGGTGTAGAAATTTACCGTTTTTCTTGAGTAATTCTTAGATAGCATCCTTCTCAACATGATTTTAGCAAAAGATTTGGTGATTAACGGTTAAAAATTGGGATTTTTGGGGTGTTTTTGGGTGAATTTTCGGGGTTTTTTCGTGCAGAATTCGCAGTATGTTTTTGGTTTGGGTTGGGGACTGATCTGTTCTGCGGGTATATTTTTTTTCTGATTTTTAGACCCTCCGCGAGTCGCGGTGAAATACTTTTCAAACTCCGCGACTCGCGGAGTTTGTTTTTTGTTTTTTTTTTTTTATAATCATTAACTTTTGAAAACAATTAAGAAATTAATTTTAAAATTTTGTTTCCCTTATTATTTAGGACGAGGTCGTTTCGGATCGATGTCCTAGTCCGTCTCTCGACAAAATTTTAAAATTTGTCTTTTTGTAGCGATTGTTTTAAAAGCTAAGATTTTTGGGTTTTTTCAATGTTTTTGGCATACTTTAATTCAATAAGATTAAAAATAATGATAATAAAAGTTCTCGTCCCTACCTCGGGTAAAGCAATTTCGGTTCAAAGACCTAGTCTTCAACTTACGACGAATTTTAAAAATCATATTCTTAACTTAATGAGATAAAGTAAGTTTTTGTTTTTAAATTCACACAACTTAAATATGAAATTCAAAATTAATATTAAAAATTCACACCAAACTTAAAATTTGAAATGCATAAAATTAAAAATTTATATTTTAAAAATTAAAAATTCACACCAAACTTAATTTAAAAATTTATAAATTCATATCAAACTTATATTAATTTTTCAAATATTTACAATTTTAAATATATTGTTTTTACAAAGTTTACAATATTAATTTAAGATTTAAATATTAATAATAAAAAAAAATCTTTGTCTTTTTATCCCACTTTAATCAATCAAATATTATCAAAAATATGCGCCCCTCTTTTCGGTAAAGTAATTTCGGTTCCAAGACCTAATTTAACTCATGACGAATTTTTGAAATATTTTGGGTTGATTGTTTAAAGATATTTATACCTTAAGAATAAACGTTAAATTTCGCAGTGATGTAATAAATTTTTGAATGATATCAATAATTTCGGTCGCCAAACCTAATTTTATTCAATACCAATTTAATACTTTTTAGCGAACAAATTAGCGTTTATTATCAAAAGGTTAAAAATAAAAATAAAAATAAAAACTGTACAGACATACCTGTGAAATAGATTTCTTAGTTATATGATCTATCCCATTCATAAGATAGTCGGTTTAATTGGTTTTCCATGGCTACATAGGCGTAACCTCGAGCATTCAGTATCTTTTCTTCTAAACATATGAACGGTCCGTCTCTGCATAAAGTAACAAATTCGGTATTTGAATAGGTTTGATTATTTGAACATTTACCTCCATGTGACCATTTTCCGCATTTGTGACATCTTTCTAGGTGTCGTGCTCTTCTTTTCGCTGCGGATTTTGATTTTCCTTTACCAAATTGTAACTTATTATCTTCGCATCTGGATTCTTTTCTAACTCCGTCCATTCTTTCTCTGATTACTGATACTATTTCACTCGGGAGTATATCATTATTACGTTTAGTGATCAAAACGTGTAGCATTAGACCATGGTTTAGTTCACAGGCAGTCTTCATTTTGTAAAAACCTAAAAAAAATAAAAATTCAGAATGGGGGGAGAAGACTAGTTCTTTAGGGTCTGCTAGGGAAAGACCATTCGGGTTCCATTTTTGAGAACTACACGAAAATAGACAATCTAACTCTAACAGAAATACATATTATCCTTTAAAGACTTGATTCTCCCCACACTTAGTTAGCTGTGGTGTCGAAATTGTGATTAACTTCGTTGTCGACTTCCATCGGACCATGTATGTAACGTTTAACTCTGTGACCATTAACTTTAAATTCAATCCCATTTGAATTTATTAATTCTATCGTTCCGTATGGGAAAACTCTTTTGACTATGAATGGTCCAGACCATCTTGATTTCAATTTTCCAGGAAATAGCTTGAATCGTGAATTGAAAAGAAGAACTCTGTCTCCTTCTTTAAATTCTTTTGAACTTCTGATTCTTTTATCATGCCATTTCTTCGTTCTTTCTTTATAGATTAACGAATTTTCGTATGCTTCATGTCTTAATTCTTCTAATTCATTTAGTTGACTTAATCGTAGACGTTCGGCTTCATGTAAATCAAGATTACATGTCTTCAAAGCCCAAAATGCTTTGTGTTCAATTTCTACTGGAAGATGACATGCTTTTCCATAAACAAGTCTAAAAGGTGTGGTTCCAATTGGAGTTTTGTAGGCTGTTCTAAAAGCCCAGAGTGCATCCTCCAATTTAATGGACCATTCCTTCGAATTTGATCCTACGGTTTTCTCTAGAATACGTTTTAAAGATCGGTTTGTATTTTCAACTTGTCCACTTGTTTGTGGATGATATGCGGTGGAGATTTTATGAGTTACTCCATATCTTTTAAGAACTTTCTCAAGTTGATTATTACAGAAATGAGTACCCCGATCACTTATTAAAGCTTTCGGTGTTCTAAACCTTGCAAAAAGATGTTTTAAAAAGTTGACTACAACTCGTGCATCGTTAGTTGGGAGAGCTTGTGCTTCCGCCCATTTAGATACATAATCAATGGCTACGAGTATATATAGATTATTATGAGATTTTGGAAATGGACCCATAAAGTCAATACCCCAAATGTCAAATACTTCACATACTTGGATGACATTTTGTGGCATTTCATCACGTTGACTTATTTTTTCGGCCCTTTGACAAGCATCACAGGATTTGCAAAGAAGGTGTGCGTCTTTGTAAATTGTAGGCCAATAGAATCCAGCTTCATAAACTTTTCTAGCTGTTAGTTGAGGCCCATAATGCCCTCCTGTTGGTCCTGTGTGACAATGGTTTAATATTTTACTAGCTTCATCTCCAAATACACATCGGCGTATTATTCCATCGGGACAACTTTTAAATAGATGTGGATCTTCCCAAAAATAGTGTTTTATATCACTGAAGAATTTCTTTCGTCTTTGGTACGATAATCCTTTTTCAAGGAATCCACAAACTAAGTAGTTTGCATAGTCTGCAAACCATG
This sequence comes from Rutidosis leptorrhynchoides, assembly GCF_046630445.1. Taxonomy (NCBI): domain Eukaryota; kingdom Viridiplantae; phylum Streptophyta; class Magnoliopsida; order Asterales; family Asteraceae; genus Rutidosis; species Rutidosis leptorrhynchoides. Next base: position 317,749,516 of record NC_092334.1, read on the forward strand.
GGATTTCATTATAATCTATCTTCAATAGATATTCATCAGGAAAGTTGTCTTGTATGGCTGATTCATTTAGAACTTCTAATTCGGGATTTTCAAGACGAGAAAGATGATCAGCGGCGAGATTTTCTGCTCCTCTTTTATCTCGGATTTCAATATCAAACTCTTGTAAGAGTAAGATCCAACGGATTAATCTTGGTTTAGCATCTTGTTTTGAAAATAGGTATCTAAGAGCAGAATGGTCAGTATAGACCACCGTTTTTGCTAGAACGAGATATGATCGAAATTTATCAAAAGCAAAGACAATAGCAAGGAGTTCTTTTTCAGTAGTTGTATAGTTCGTTTGTGCTCCTTGTAACGTCTTACTAGCATAATATATAGGTTGAAATCGTTTTTCAATCCTTTGTCCTAAAACGGCTCCCATTGCAAAATCACTTGCATCGCACATTAGTTCAAATGGTAGATTCCAATTTGGTGTTATCATGATTGGTGCATTAGTGAGTTTCTCTTTAAGAATATTAAAAGATTTGATACACTCATCTGAAAAGATGAATGGTGCATCCTTTTCTAGGAGTTTATTCATAGGAGTGGCAATTTTAGAAAAATCTTTTATGAAACGTCGGTAAAAACCGGCATGCCCTAGAAAACTCCTAACTCCTCTAACATTGGTGGGATGTGGAAGTTTAGCAATTACATCTACTTTAGCTCTATCCACTTCAATTCCTTCTTTTGAAATTTTATGTCCAAGAACGATGCCTTCTTTAACCATGAAATGGCATTTCTCCCAATTAAGTACTAGATTTGATTGTTCGCATCTAATTAGCATTCGTTCCAGATTAACTAGACATGATTTAAATGTATCACCGAAGACTGAAAAGTCATCCATGAATACTTCCATGCATTCTTCTATCATGTCGTGAAAAATCGCCATCATGCACCTTTGAAAGGTTGCAGGGGCGTTGCAAAGTCCAAATGGCATGTGTTTGTAAGCAAAAGTACCATAAGGGCACGTGAAAGTGGTTTTCTCTTGATCTTCGGGTGCTATTGGAATTTGAAAATATCCGGAAAATCCATCTAGAAAACAATAGTAACTATTTCCGGCTAATCTTTCCAACATTTGATCAATGAAAGGTAAGGGAAAGTGATCTTTTCTGGTGGCGTCATTTAATTTTCTATAATCAATACATACACGCCATCCTGTTACAGTCCTAGTAGGAATAAGCTCATTTTTCTCATTTGTAATGACAGTCATGCCACCCTTCTTAGGCACGCATTGAACTGGGCTTACCCATGGACTATCAGAAATTGGATATATCAAACCTGCATCTAGCAGTTTAATAATCTCTTTCTTAACTACATCTTGCATATTAGGATTTAGTCTTCGTTGGCGTTGCACATACGTTTTATGACCTTCTTCCATAAGGATTTTATGTGTGCAATACGAAGGACTTATTCCTTTAATATCATGAATCTTCCATGCAATGGCTGGTTTATGAGCTTTCAACACAGAAATGAGTTGTGATTTCTCATTTTCAGTAAGAGAAGACGATATTATTACAGGTAATTCAGATTCACCATGTAAATAAGCGTATTCCAAATGGTTTGGAAGTGGCTTTAACTCTAATTTCGGAGGTTCTTCTATCGATGATTTATATCGATATCTGTCTTCTTCTTTTAGCATTTGAATTTCTTCTGTTGTTGGTTCATATCCATTAGCTATAAGTGTAGCTAACATTTCAGCTTCATCAATTGGTTCATTACCTTCTCCTAAAGAACATTCTCCTGTTCCTTGTAATTCTGGAAATTCTTCTAATAATTCTGCATGTGCATCTATAGTTTGAATATAATAACATGTATCATCTGCAGATTGTGGTTGTTGCATTGCTCTATCAAATGAAAAGGTAACACTCTCATCCTCTATACTTAGGGTCAGTTTCTTACCGAACACGTCTATCATTGCTTTAGCCGTGTTTAAGAATGGTCTTCCTAATATGAGAGGAACTTGAGAATCTTCTTCCATGTCCAAAACAACAAAATCTACTGGAAATACTAAAGTACCAACTTTAACTAGCATGTTCTCCATTATCCCTCTAGGATATTTTATTGATCTATCGGCTAGTTGTATGCTTATTCTGGTTGGTTTCAATTCTCCAAGGTCTAGTTTAGCGTATAGTGAATACGGCATTAGATTTATACTAGCACCTAAGTCTGCCAATGCTTCTATTGAACTAAGACTACCCAGAAAACATGGAATTGTGAAACTTCCTGGATCAGATAGTTTTTCTGGTATCTTATTCAACAGCACTGCTGAACAATTAGCATTCATAGTAACAGCCGAGAGTTCTTCCATTTTCTTTCTATTTGAGATTAGATCTTTCAAGAATTTAGCATATCTTGGCATTCCTGAAATCACATCAATGAAAGGAAGATTTACATTTATCTGTTTAAACATATCCAAGAATTTGGATTGCTCGGCTTCAAGTTTCTCTTTCTTCATTTTACTCGGGTAAGGAAGTGGTGGTTGATATGGTTTAACATAAGGTTTATCCTTAACTGTGTTATTTTCATTAACCTTTTCAACTACCGGTTCTTTTTCCTTATCTTGATCAGGTTGTGGTTCTTGTGGAGTAGGAATAGCTTCATCAGAAGTTACAGGTATTTCAGGTGGTTTAAGTGTTGTACCACTTCTTGTGGTAATGGCTTTAGCTGTTTCATTCCTGGGGTTAGCATTTGTATCGCTTGGTAAACTTCCCGGTTTTCTTTCACCTATTAATCTTGCTAGGTTACTCACTTCTTGTTCCAGATTTTGAATAGAAGCTTGTTGATTTCTAAATGCTTGAGCATTTTATTCATTAGTTTGTTTTTGAGATGTGAAAAACTGCGTTTGAGTTTCAACTAGCTTCGTCATCATATCTTCTAAATTCGGCTTTTTATCATCGGTTTGTTGTGGTGGTTTGTTTTGAAAATTTGGTCTTTGCTGATTGTAAGTATTATTGGATACTTGTTGATTGCTAGGACCTTGTTGGTTGTTGTATGGAATATTTCGGTTATAGTTCTGGTTTTGATTGTAAATCGGTCTTGACGGTTGATAATTATTCTGATAATTATTTCCAGGCCTTTGGTTTATGTATGAAATATTCTCTCTTTGTTCCATTGTTAATTCAATACTGAGACAATCTTTTGTCAAATGTGGTCCTCCACACTGCTCACAACTAATTCTTATTGAGTGAATATCCTTAGTCATCTTTTCCATTCGTCTCTCCACAGCATCTATCTTTGCGGAAATGGAATCTAAGTCATGACTAGAATCGGCTCTAGCTGCTTTAGATGATCTAATGATATCTTTTTCTTGGTGCCACTCATGTGAGTGGGAAGCAGTGTTATCAATAATTTTGTAAGCATCAGTTTAGGTTTTCTTCATAATAGAACCACCAGCTGCTATATCTATGTCTTTTCTTGTAGTGATGTCGCATCCTTGGTAGAATATTTGTACTATTTGACAGGTGTCTAAACCATGTTGCGGACATCCTCTTAATAACTTTCCATATCTTGTCCACGCCTTATATAGAGTTTCATTTGGTTTCTGTGTGAACGTAACAATTTATGCTTGAAGTCTTACGGCTTTAGATGCAGGAAAGAATTGTTTAAGAAATTTGTCAACTAAAACATCCCATGTATCGATCGCCCCTTCAGGTAATGATTCCAACCAATCTTTGGCTTCTCCCTTTAAAGTCCAGGGAAATAACATGAGATATATCTGTTCATCCTCCACTTCTCGTATTTTAAATAGTGTGCAGATCCTATTAAAGGTACGTAGATGTTCATTTGGATCTTCCTTCGGCGCACCACTAAATTGGCATTGATTAGTCACCATGTGTAGAATTTGTCCTTTGATTTCATAATCTGGCGCATTAATGTCTGGATGAGTAATTGCGTGACCTTGGCCAGTGCGTTTAGCTCTCATTCGGTCTTCCATACTTAAAGGTTCCAGATTCTCCATAATTGAATTTGTTGAATCGGTATCACTAGATGATTCTGATTTAATGGTTCGTTCCTCAACAATCTCTGTTTGAATGATTGGTGGCTCCGGAGGAAAGTTTAGTGGTTCAGGATCTACGAACCGTTCCTGAATATTCTCCGGATTCTCAATTGTGAGGTCGGGTTCAAAAAAATGGATTATCGGAAATTTGAACTGAAGTACTTGCTCGACTGGATGACGATTCTAAAGAAAAATCAACGGCGGTTATATTTGCTAAATGTCTTGATCTAGTTACAGGTGGTGAACGTACAAAAGGTGATGAACGTCTTGCTCGGTGCATTCACTGAATATCCTATTAGTTTTAAAAAGGAAAGAAAAATTATAATAAGTTATCCAATCAATAGACTTTTCTGATTTTGCCCACGTTTCGAATAGCCAAAAGATGCAGCAGAGGGGCAGGATTCGTTTGGTCTCAATATAATTGAGGACTGTTTGGCTCCAATAACCCGGTTCACGTACAAATCCAACTATTACTACGAACCAGAAAATTTTGATGTCTATTAATTTAACCACTTAAAATGAATTTTCGTAATTTTAAGAAATTTAGATAAGAAGTAGAATAAAAATCTATGTCCTAAAACTAGAATAGCGAGAAATAAGAAAGAAAAAGAGTTCGTCGAAAAAGGTCGAAAAAGAAAAAAAATGGTTGAAAAATAAAAGGTGACGGAAAAATAAAAGAAACTTATAAAAACTTAAAAATAGTTGACTAACCTAACCTTATTACTACAACTAACTTAAAATTATAATCGCAAATTGAAATTACTAATTGGAATGATAATTGATACATAGTAAAAGGTGTCTAAAAATATTAAAGCTTACAGGAAAAACTAAATCCCAAATGGAAATAACTTAAAAAGAAACTAAAACTTAAAAAGGCGTCGCAAAATTCTAAAGCACCTAAATCTTAGTCTAAAGCAAAAGCACTTAAGGAATTCTACGGCAAAGCCTAAAAATCTAGGAGTAAAAATAACTATAGCAAAAACTAAGTTTAAAATTAAAAATGAGCTAAAAATACAAATATTACGCTAAAACGATTAAAAAGGGACAAAATATAAAAATATATAAAAAGTTGTAAAAAGTACAATTTTTATAAAAATATTATTTTTTTATTATTTTTTTTTTATAAAACTACTAATTTTACAATTTAATAAAACTAATTTAAACAAAATAAAACAAATTAAATAAAAAGTAAATCTTAAAATAAAACTAATAATAATAATAATAATAATTAGGGTAAAATAATAATAATAATTAATAATAATCCGTAATTAATGCTGAATTAGGGCTTCCTGTTCGCGTGTCAGAAAGTCTCCGCGAGTCGCGGTAATTAATGAAGAAAACCCCGCGAGTCGCGGGGTTCAGAATTTCAGATCTGGAGCAGTTTGAAATTTTTACGCGTTTTTTTTTATTTTTTTTATTTTTTGTTTTCTGTTTTTTCTATATATAAAAGATATTTAATAAAACTTATATTTTTATAAACTAAAATAAAGATAAAGAAACTTATAAAACTTAAATATTTAACAAAATCTTAAAAATGCTTATATTTTTGTTTTTCTTTTTATATTTTCGAATATTTAAAACGTATTTTTACAAAAACGAATTTTTAATAGAAGTAAGCTAAAAATCTTTTTTTTTTTATATTAGCGTTGCGCTTCCGGCGTTTAAGAGAGTCCCCGGCAGCGGCGCCAAAAATACTTGATGTTATGCGAGGTGTATACGAAATAGTTTATATTTTACTAGGAAAAACTATTAAATACGATACAATTTTACACAAGATATTTATTTATTTATAGAATGGATATACTTAAACCTTGCTACAACACTTATAGGCAGTGTACCTAATCGTACAGTAGTGTAGTTTTTAGTAAGTCCGGTTCGTTCCACAGGGAAATCTTTAAACAAAGCTCAACGCTATATTAGTTTACTTTTATAAAAATACAAATATATATATAAGTAATATTATTATTATAAAGGGGGGTTTTTACCGTTTAATGACCGGTTTGTCGATTTTAAAACTTTAGTCGCAGTTAAAACCTAATGTAAAATATTAAATAAATAAAAGACTTAATTTAAAGCGTAAAGTAAATAACGATAATGAAATTGCGAATAATAAAAGTGCGATAAAATAAAATTGCGATAATTAAAAAGTACGATAATTAAAAGTGCGATTAAATAACAATAAATAAAAGTGCGATAATTAGAAGTGCAATTAAATATAAAATAAAGGAAATTAAATATGAAATAAAAGAATTATGCTTATTTAAACTTCCGTAATCATGATGTTTGACGTGTTGATTTTAGTTTTATGCCCATGGGTTAATTGTCCTTTGTCCTGGATTATTTAATATGTCCGTCTGGTTTTTGTCCATAACAGTCCATCAGTCATAAATATAAAGTGCGAGTGTCCTCGTCAAATTATTATTATACCCGAAGTTAAATATTCCAACTAATTGGGGATTCGAATTGTAACAAGGTTTTAATACTTTGTTTAATGAATACACCAGGTTATCGACTGCGTGTAAACCAAGGTTTTACTACTTTGTTAACAATTACACCAATTACCCTTGAATGTAATTTCACCCCTGTTTTAATTATTCTAGTGGCTATTAATCCATTCCCGTGTCCGGTTAAATGAACGATTATTCGTACATATAATTACCCCGCCCATCGTGTCCGATCAAGTGTATATGGTAATTTATAGGGACGCCCAATTGTAAATCTTTATATTAACATTAACAAACTTTCATTTAGTTAAACAAATATAAAGCCCATTAATAGCCCATAGTCTAATTTCCACAAGTGTCGTTCTTTTGTCCAAACCCCAATTATGGTACAAAGCCCAATTACCCAATTTTAGTAATTAGCCCAACATCATGATTACTTCGTTTTAAATAAAAATAATAATAACTTAGCTACGAGACATTAATATAAAAAGGTTGAACATAACTTACAATGATTAAAAATAGCGTAGCGTTACACGGACAGAATTTCGACTTACACCCTTACAATATTCGCTAACATACCCTTATTATTAGAATTATAATTAAAATTAAAATTAAAATATAAATTATATATATATATATATCGTATATATGAGAGAAGAGAGAAAATAGATTATATTTTTGATCAGAATTCGGTTTGCTTTATAGGGATTTTTGATTTTTGGGGCTCCGCGACTCGCGGTGAATTTTGCCTTCAAACTCCGCGAGTCGCGGAGATTGAAATTACAGCTCACATCTTTTGGAGTCTTTCTTGCCGACGGATTTTATATATAAATATAAAATATAAATAATTAATATAATTATTTATATATTATATTATATTCTTGTGCATAGTAGATTTGTAATTTTTAGTCCGTTGCGTCGAGCGTTAAGAGTTGACTCTGGTCCCGGTTCCGGATTTTCGAACGTCCTTGCGTACAATTTTATATTTTGTACTTTGCGTTTTGAATCTTGTACTCTTGTAATTTCGAGACGTTTCTTATCAATAATTGGAACCTTTTTGATTGTCTTTTGTACTTTTGAGCTTTTTGGTCGTTTGCGTCTTCAATTCGTCGAATCTGTCTTTTGTCTTCACCTTTTATTATTTAAACGAATATCACTTGTAAATAGAACAATTGCAACTAAAAGCTTGTCTTTCTTGAGGAATAATGCTATGAAATATATGTTCGTTTTTAGCATTATCAGGTACTTTTGCTTACAAACGCATGCCATTTGGACTTTGCAACGCCCCTGCAACCTTTCAAAGGTGCATGATGGCGATTTTTCATGACATGATAGAAGAATGCATGGAAGTTTTCATGGATGACTTTTCAGTCTTCGGTGATACTTTTGAATCATGTCTAGTTAATCTGGAATGAATGCTTATTAGATGCAAACAATCAAATCTAGTACTTAATTGGGAGAAATGCCATTTCATGGTTAAAGAAGGCATCGTTCTTGGACATAAAATTTCAAAGGAAGGAATTGAAGTGGATAGAGCTAAAGTAGATGTAATTGCTAATCTTCCACATCCCACCAATGTTAGAGGAGTTAGGATTTTCTAGGGCATGCCGGTTTTTACCGACGTTTCATTAAAGATTTTTCTAGAATTGCCACTCCTATGAATAAACTCCTAGAAAAGGATACTCCATTCATCTTTTCAGATGAATGTATCAAATCTTTTAATATTCTTAAAGAGAAACTCACTAATGCGCCGATCATGATAACACCAAATTGGAATCTACCGTTTGAACGTATGTGCGATGCAAGTGATTTTGCAATGGGAGCCGTTTTAGGACAAAGGATTGAAAAATGATTTCAACCTATTTATTATGCTAGTAAGATGTTACAAGGAGCACAAACAAATTACACAACTACTGAAAAGAACTCCTTGCTATTGTCTTTGCTTTTGACAAATTTCGTTCATATCTCGTTCTAGCTAAAACGGTGGTCTATACCGACCATTCTGCTCTTAGATACCTATTTTCGAAACAAGATGCCAAACCAAGATTAATCCGTTGGATCTTACTCTTATAAGAGTTCGATATTGAAATCCGAGATAAAAGAGGAGCAGAAAATCTCGCCGCTGATCATCTTTCTCGTCTTGAAAATCCCGAATTAGAAGTTCTAAATGAATCGGCCATACAAGACAACTTTCCTGATGAATATCTATTGAAGATAGATTATAATGAAATTCCATGGTTTGCAGACTATGCAAACTACTTAGTATGTGGATTCCTTGAAAAAGAATTGTCGTACCAAAAACGAAAGAAATTCTTCAGTGATATAAAACACTATTTCTGGGAAGATCCACATTTGTTTAAAAGTTGTCCCGATGGAATAATACGCCGATGTGTATTCGGAGATGAAGCTAGTAAAATCTTAAACCATTGTCACACAGGACCAACAGGAAGGCATTATGGGCCTCAACTCACAGCAAGAAAAGTTTATGATGCTGGATTCTATTGGCCTACAATTTACAAAGACGCACACCTTCTTTGCAAATCCTGTGATGCTTGTCAAAGGGCCGGAAAAATAAGTCAACGTGATGAAATGCCACAAAATGTCATTCAAGTATGTGAAGTATTTGACATTTGGGGTATTGACTTTATGGGTCCATTTCCGAAATCTCATAATAATTTATACATTCTCGTAGCCATTGATTATGTATCTAAATGGGTGGAAGCACAAGCTCTCCCAACTAACGATGCACGAGTTGTAGTCAACTTTTTAAAACGTCTTTTTGCAAGGTTTGGAACACCGAAAGCTTTAATAAGTGATCGGGGAACTCATTTTTGTAATAATCAACTTGAGAAAGTTCTCAAAAGATATGGAGTAACTCATAAAATCTCCACTGCATATCATCCACAAACAAGTGGACAAGTTGAAAATACCAACCGAGCTTTAAAACGTATTCTAGAAAAAACCGTAGGATCAAATCCGAAGGAATGGTCCATTAAACTGGAGGATGCACTCTGGGCTTTTAGAACAGCCTACAAAACTCCAATTGGAACCACACCTTTTAGACTCGTTTATGTAAAAGCATGTCATCTTTCAGTAGAAATTGAACACAAAGCATTTTGGGCTTTGAAGACATGTAATCTTGATTTACATGAAGCTAGACGTCTACGGTTAAATCAACTAAACGAATTAGAAGAATTAAGACATGAATCATATGAAAATTTGTTAATCTATAAAGAAAGAACGAAGAAATGGTATGATAAAAGAATCAGAAGTTCAAAAGAATTTAAAGAAGGAGATAGAGTTCTTCTTTTCAATTCACGATTCAAGCTATTTCCTGGAAAATTGAAATCAAGATGGTCTGGACCATTCATAGTCAAAAGAGTTTTCCCATACGGAACGATAGAATTAATAAATTCAAATGGGATTGAATTTAAAGTTAATGGTCACAGAGTTAAACACTACATAGATAGTCCGATGGAAGTCGACAACGATGTTAATCACAATTTCAACACCACAGCTAACTAAGTGTGGGAAGAATCAAGTCTTTTAAAGGATAATATGTATTTCTGTTAGAGTTAGATTTTCTGTTTTCGTGTAGTTCTCGAAAATGGAACCCGAATGGTCTTTCCCTAGCAGACCCTAAAGAACTAGTCTTCTCCCCCCATTCTGATTTTTTTTTTTTTTTTTTAGGTTTTACGAAATGAAGACTTCCTGTGAACTAAATCATGGTCTAATGCTACACGCTTTGATCACTAAACGTAATAATGACACACTACCAAGTGAAATAGTATCATTAATCAGAGGTAAATTGGACGGAGTAAGAAAAGAATCCAGATGCGAAGATAATAAGTTACAATTTGGTAAAGGAAAATCAAAATCCGCAGCGAAAAGAAGAGCACGACACCTTGAAAAATGTCACAAATGCGGAAAATGATCACACGAAGGTAAATGTTCAAATAATCAAACCTATTCAAACACCGAATTTGTTACTCTATGCAGAGACGGACCGTTCATATGTTTAGAAGAAAAAACATTAAATGCTCGAGGTTACGCCTATGTAGCCATGGAAAATCAATTAGTCCGACTATCTTATGAGTGGGCTAGAGCATATCACTAAGAATTATATTTCACAGGTAAGTTTGTACAGTTTTTATTTTTATTTTTATTTTTATTTTTATTTTTAACCTTTTGATAATAAACACTAATTTGTTCGCTATAAAGTATTAAATTGGTATTCAATAAAATTAGTCTTGCGACCGAAATTATTGATATCATACAAAAATTTATTACATCACTGCGAAATTTAACGTTTATTCTTAAGGTATAAATATCTTTAATCAATCAACTCAAAATATTTCAAAAATTCGTCATGAGTTAATTAGGTCATGGAACCGAAATTACTTTACCGAAAAGAGGGGCGCATATTTTTGATAATATTTGATTGATTAAAGTGGGATAAAAGCCAAAAAGATTTTTAATTTTTACCATGTTTTTAAAATTAATAAATTAATATTAAATAAATATTGTAAACTTTTAAAATTGTAAATATTTGGAAAATTAATATTTTTAATATAAGTTTGTATGTATAAAAACAAAAATATAATTTAAGTTTGGTGTGAATTTTTAATAATATGAATTTTTAATTAAGTGCATTTTAAATTTAAGTTTGGTGTGAATTTAAAAAAACAAAAATTTACTTTATTTTGCTAAGTTAAAAATATGATTTTTTAAAAATTCGTCGTAAGTTGAAGACTAGGTCGTTGAGCCGAAATTGCTTTACCCGAGGGCGGGACGAGAAATTTTAATATCGTTATTTTTAATCTTATTGACTTAAAGTATGCCAAAAAAAAAAAATTTAAAAAATCCAAAAAATCTTAGTTTTTAAAACATCGCTTCAAAAAGACAAATTTTAAAATTTTGTTGAGCGACAGACTAGGTCAACGTACCGAAACGCCCTCATTCTTAAAAGAAACAAAATTTTAAAATTAATTAATTATTTGTTTTATAAGTTAAAGATAAAAAAAAATCCAATATGTTTGAAAACTTTGGTAAAATTTAATCATTTTTCTACGCTAATCACCCTCAATAATTTAAATTGTTACTGATTTCTTGCAAATGAAGGCATTGCAAGATCTTAAGTGTGGGAAGGGGTTAAATTCTTTCGGAATTTTAAATTTTTTTAATTTAGACACTTGGTTACCATTAAAAATACTAGTAAAGCAGTAGTTGTATTAGAATCTAGTGCTCTCTGATAACAAAGAGCAGCCCTAGTCTTATATACTGACTACCCACTTCTAGTAAAATTTTTCAAAATTTTCAATTAAATGAACTCAAAATCATGTTTATACATATTTATGAACGATAAAACTAGGTGTTAACACCGAAATTATTGTTACCTCGGAAAGGACATAAATTGAGAAACAAACCAAAATGTTAGAATTCATTTAAAATGGAATAGAGGACAATAAAAAGGAAAATAAAAGCCAAGTGTGGGAAAATTTACCAAGTTATTTTAAACATATGTCACATATTTTTAAAGATACAAAATACTTTTGCTTTGGACTAAACTAAAATTTTTTACCCAATTTACTGTAAGAAAGATGGATCTACACGATGAATCAATTCCATCATTAAAAGGAAGTAAAGTCTTCCGAAAAAGACACGCGCTTCTTGATTTAGGTCATGAAGTTGTCATCCAGACCAGCTGTAGGTTGACGAAAAACCTAGAAAAGTCATCACTAAAATCAGCAGGAAATCCACGGACCTCAGCATCAAACAGGGTCGCCAAGTGGTCAGACTTATCCTAACCATGAGAGGATCTGTCTCGTAAAATGGGGAGGACGTCGTGCAAATTAGCTGGATAAGACTAATGAATCAGATCCCCAGAAAGGATAATCTCTTTAAAGATCAAAAATCAGCTTTTAAGACTGATATTACTCAATCCTAGAGATTGACCTTAAAGATTGAGAATTACAAACTCATGGAATTCAATGATATCTAAACTCGAGCTTGAACGAGAAAATATTTTGATCAAAATTACAAACCGATTTGTTTTCTAAAAACCCATTTTCAATGCGTTCATTACCATTGAACGTAAAATCCTAGGAATTCATCTGGAATTCATTAGGTCACCTGAACCAAATCGGGTATCAACCGTAAGAACGGTGGTTGCATAGCATGGTCAAAGACAGGACCTTGTGCCAGACCGACAAATTATAAGGGTGAGCTTTACTATTGCTCCTACCAAGGATAGTAATTGCATCCGATACGTTATAGACCATAATTAAAAGTATAGACCATAATTACTATTGTTCAACGCTTTCCTTTACAACCGAACGATAGTTTACCGAAAGGTAATATACAGAGAAAGTATACTGGACGTGTTGCTTTCCCAATACAAGGTTAGCAAGTGGGTGACACAAAACCACAAGTTTTGAGCTAAAAATTTCAAATATGAAACCCACCAAACCCACAAAAAGAATTTGCAAACACCGGTGAAGGGTTATTCCGGAAAACTTATCTAGGGTAAAAGCTAGATTTAATTTTCAAAAGATCAAATATTTTCATAAAGATCCAATTTCCTTAAAGGATCTAAATTTTTATAGTCATGTGGGACTGTAAACCACATCGTTACTACCATTGTTTATACCGCCGTAAAAAAATCACTGATGTACAAAGTGTGAAGAATAAAGAAGTGATTCTAGTATTTCAAAGACTATATTGCTTGAGGACAAGCAACGCTCAAGTGTGGGCATATTTGATAGTGCTAAAAACGAACATATATTTCATAGCATTATTCCTCAAGGAAGACAAGCTTTTAGTTGCAATTGTTCTATTTACAAGTGATATTCGTTTAAATAATAAAAGGTGAAGACAAAAGACAGATTCGACGAATTGAAGACGCAAACGACCAAAAAGCTCAAAAGTACAAAATACAATTAAATAGGTTCCAATTATTCATAAGAAACGTCTCGAAATTACAAAAGTACAAGATTCAAAACGCAAAGTACAAGATATTAAATTGTACGCAAGGACGTTCGAAAATCCAGAACCGGGACCAGAGTAAACTCTCAACGCTCGACGCAACGGACTAAAAATTACAAGTTAACTATGTATATAAATATAATATAATATATAATTAATTATATAAATTATATTTATATATTATATTTATATAATAATCCGTCGGCAAGAAAGGATCCAAAATGGAGTGAGCTGTAAAATCGAACTCCGCGAGTTGCGGAGTTTGAAGAAGGAAAGGGCCGCGAGTCGCGGAGCCCCTAATTTTGAAAATCCCTATAAAAGCCAGCGCAATTCGACGAGTTTTAATATCCATAATCTATCTCTCTCTCAATATATACGTAAATATATATATATATATTTAATTTATATTTTAATTTTAATTTTAATTTTAAATCCTAATAATAAGGGTATGTTAGCGAATGTTGTAAGGGTGTAAGTCGAAATTCTGTCCGTGTAACGCTACGCTATTTTTAATCATTGTAAGTTATGTTTATATTATTTTCATTAATGTCTCGTAGCTAAGTTATTATTATGCTTATTTAATACCGAAGTAATCATGATGTTGGGCTAAAAATACTAAAATTGGGTAATTAGGCTTTGTACCATAATTGGGATTTGGATAAAAGAACGACACTTGTGGAAATTAGACTATGGGCTATTAATGGGTTTTATATTAACTAAAAAATACCTTGTTAATTTAATATACAAACTTATAATTCGACGTATTTATATATAACCACATACGCTTGACTGGGTACGGTGGGCGGGATATCTATAAATACCAATAATTATTCATTTTACCGGACACGGAACTGGATTAATAGTTAATAGACTTGTTGAAACAGGGGTGAATTACATTCAAGGGTAATTGGTGTAATTGTTAACAAAGTAGTAAAACCTTGGTTTACACGCAGTCGATAACCTGGTGTATTCATTAAACAAAGTATTAAAACCTTGTTACAATTCGAATCCCCAATTAGTTGGAATATTTGACTTCGGGAATAAGAATAATTTGACGAAGGCTTTCGCTCTTTATATTTATGACTGATGGACTATTATGGAAAATCCGTATGGACATATTAAATAATCCAGGACAAAGAACAATTAACCCAGGGGCATAAAACTAAAATCAACACGTCAAACATCATGATTACGGAAGTTTAAATAAGCATAATTCTTTTATTTCATATTTAATTTCCTTTATTTTATATTTAATTGCACTTCTAATTATCGCACTTTTATTTATTGTTATTGTATTGAATTGCACTTTTAATTATCGCATTTTTTAATTATCGCAAGTTTATTTTATCGCACTTTTATTTATTGCAATTTCATTATCGTTATTTATTTTACGCTTTAAATTAAGTCTTTTATTTATTTAATATTTTACATTAGGTTTTAACTGCGACTAAAGTTTTTTAAAATCGACAAACTGGTCATTAAACGGTAAAAACCCCCCTTTATAATAATAATATTACTTATATATATATTTGTATTTTTATAAATTAAAACTAATATAGCGTTATGCTTTGTTTAAAAGATTCCCTGTGGACGAACCGGACTTACTAAAAACTACACTACTGTACGATTAGGTACACTGTCTATAAGTGTTGTAGCAAGGTTTAAGTATATCCAATCTGTAAATAAATTAATTAAAACTTGTATCATATTTCGTCGTATTTCGTAGTAAAAATAATACTATTTCCTACCCCTCTGCTGCTACATCAGCATGCATACGTACGTATGTGCATTTATACACTGTATGTATATGTGTGTATGTATATGTAAATATATACATACGTGTATATGTATGTGTATATATGTATGTATATGTACGTGTGTATGTATGTATGAATGTGTATCGTGTAAGTTATATAAGTTAGTAAACATAATAATAAAAAGTAATAAGTATATATATGTATCATCTTACACTTATGTATATGTAACACCTACACCTAATATATATATATATATATATATATATATATATATATATATATATATATATATATATACCATATAGTTATGAACACATACATGTATAATAATAAATAAAGAATGTATATATATGTATGTATCGCATAGGTATAATTATATAATGATAAGTATACATAATAGTTGATTAATTAAATAATAATACTATTATTAGTATAACCTATACACTTATCTATATAGTAACACTTAAGTACACTAAGTATATTATCACTTATATAAATATAACTTTTCTTGAAAATGGTCATTGTTAATATAGTTTTGCTATATTAATAAACAAACTTTATGTCTATTAGACATTAACTAATGGAATTATAATATCTCTAGGTTGAGATATCCGTGTTCAACACTCCGATCATATAACTTGCGTGGAATATCTATCTGCTATTAAGGTGAACTTCATAGCCCCTCTTTTTACTATTTCTTAACTGTTTTATAAACTTTGGGGTGAGACACATGCTTGTTTTTAAACTGTTTTTATGATTAGACACAAGTACTCAAATTTTATCCATTACATGTTGTTTGTTAACAATAACGGTCACTCCTAATATAATTCGTTATATTAGTAAACATACTTTGTCTGTTGACAATAACGGTCACTGTTAATATATTCATTATATTAATAAACAAACTTTATCGGTCACTGTTAATATATTCATTATATTAATAAACAAACTTTATCGGTCACTGTTAATATATTCATTATATTAATAAACAAACTTTATTGGTCACTGTTAATATATTCATTATATTAATAAACAAACTTTATCGGTCACTGTTAATATATTCATTATATTAATAAACAAACTTTATCGGTCACTGTTAATATATTCATTATATTAATAAACACACTTCATTCTATTGATTGATTTTATATCAGTCAACCCTAAACTAAATCTTGTGGTCTAAAAACTTGTTATAACTATTAAACCTATGTTGTTCACTCAACCATTTTTGGTTGACTCTTTTAAGCATGTTTTGTCTCAGGTACTTAGATATGTTGCTTCCGCTGTAGAACTCTGCTGTTACTTAGAAGTCAAGCCGAGCACTGGGACCAGAGTTAACATCCGCGTCAATGGCGATTTTGGCGGGGTGTTACAGTTATAATATTTAAGAAAGTTAAATATGTCTAATTATGTCATAACATAAGTTTAATTAAATTAAAATGAATTATTAAAGTTAATATAAGTTTAGATGATATAATTAATATAACATAATTATTTAATTAATTAATTAAATATTAGTCATAATATAAGTATTATTAATTAATAATAAATTTTAAATCATATCATAAGTATTATTAATTAATAATGAATTATTAATCATATCATAAGTTTCTAATTATAATTATTAAATCATAAGTATTTAATAATTAAATAATAAATAAATAATAACTAAGCCTTATAATAATTAAATAATTAATTAATCCTTATTATGAGTCTTATTATAATAATCTCATAATAGAAGTTTAATACTTATTATAAGTATTTTCCATTAATAATAAAAGTATTATTAATCACAAGTTTAATTAAAATGTTAATTAAATCATAAGTATTAATTAAATGATATAATAAATATATATCATAAGTCTTAAATAATAATAATTATTTTTTTATCATAAGTAATTAAATGATAATGAAATTCATTATTTATATCATAAGTTTAATTATTAATCATAAGTTTTAAATCAAAAGTTCATTGGGTCGTATCTTGAGCCCCGGGTGTCGGTTTTCGGCGAGCCTTACATATATCTCCGCCTAATCAAACCACCCGACACTTTGATACACTCAAGAACACACCAAGAACAGTCCACAAGTCGTGGTGATCAGCCATGACACCACTTGGAACTTCAATTCAATCAAAATCGTGTTTTAACCGTAACGGGTGATTCATGGCTCGGATTTAGATGACCCGAACATGAAAGTTCATCCCACCATTAATCCTAACACACTAACACACCCTAAAGTCACGAAATATGGTCACAAAGTCGGACCAAACCTGGTTCATATCAATATCACATTTCAATTTTAACAAAATACCATTTTGATCATATCTAGGGCTCCGGGAATCGAAACGACATGAATCCGGAGTCTAAAATTAATGTCTTGATGAGAGGAACTCATCTAGATACTTTATTTTAACTTTTATAATAGTCACAATATCAGAAATACATGAATTAGCTGGTGTCCCAATTATATCAAACCGAAAACATATGTATTTGAGTAATTCTATGCATACAAACACCATTACAACAACAAGTAATCATTATACTATTAATATATAATCAAAATACAGAAATATAATGAAAAATCAAAAGTTCTAGGGTTAGGGTTTATACCCTAATCAATAATCAACAAGTATAATCGCGTAGAGAACGGAATGAGGAACGCGTTGATGTATAACAATGGATGATCCAAGCCTTGATTTGATGACGGATGATGATGTTGGTGGTGATGTATGCCATCACCAAAAAGGGAGAAGGAGGAGGAGAGCACAAAAAAACTTGCTAGGTTTAGAAAATTAGAAATTGGAAATAATAAAATGTGATGTTAAAATGAAAAATGAAAAATGGGAGGGGATATGGGGTGGGGTCGGCCAAAAATCACAAAGGGGTGGGCCCCACTAGTCCATAAAGCTTAATGGTAAAAATCCTTGTGGCCCGAAAGCCCGAACGAAACCCGAAACGCGAAAACACGCTTACGCGATTAAAAATCCAGAGAGATAACAACTACGCGACGAAAAATAAATATAAATACTATATATAATTATATGATCTTAAAATATCATATTTAAAATAATTAGGATTTAAATATCCCAAAAACTCGACCGTTGGTTTGAAAACCGAAAAGATTCGCCGGATAGAAATCCGCGACACGTAGAAACGTATAACTCAAAATATGAATACAAATATTCACATTACACATAATAATTAATATATTATTATTAATATAATAATATAGGTCATAGAAATGACGTAGCACAATTTACAGTTAACGGTCGTTAAATAATTAACGGTAAAAGATAACGGAAAAAGTAGGGTCGTGACAGTTGTAATCAGGTTTCTCTATTTTGAGCCCTTTCCCTTATTATTTTCTTTTGCTTTTTCATATTGGGTCGAGGTAATTTCTATAACATCATCGGAATCCGATTCATCAGAAATTGGTAATTTTCTCAATATTTTGCTTCCTTGGCGGAAACACCATTGACCATTATTAACTTTGGTCCATTGGTTGAGGATTTTCTTTTATTTAATCATTTTACTGTAGGTATTAATATTTCTTCCTCCGGAACCTCTTCTTCTTCCGGTTCCTCTTCTTCCGGTTCCTCTTCTTTCGGTTCTTCTTCGGGAATTTGTGAATCTTCCCAAAATATATTCGACTCTTCATTATTATTAGGTGAGTCGATGAGATTTGTACTAGAGGTAGACATCTATCACACAATATTAAACACGTTAAGAGATTAATATATCACATAATATTTACATGTTAACAATATATAGTTTCCAACGAAAAAATGTTAAGCAATCGTTTTTCAAGTAAACATGGTCGAAGTCCAGACTCACTAATGCATCCTAACGAACTCGAAAGGCACACTAATGCAAATTTCTGGTTCTCTAAGACCAACGCTCTGATACCAACTGAAATGTTCCGTTCATATTGATTATAAATGTTCCATATTAATTGATTTCATTGCGAGGTTTTGACCTCTATATGAGACGTTTTTCAAAGACTGCATTCGATTTTAAAACAAACCATAACCTTTAAAATGTTACGACGATTATCAAAAATGATAATCTGAAATATAGCATTTACACACGACCATTACATAATGGTTTACAATAATATTACACAACAATATATGTCTTCGAATGCAGTTTTTAAACAATATTATACAAGCATGCTGACTCCAACTTTTATCCATAAATTAGCATGCAACAGCGGAAGCTCTTAATAATCACCTGAGAATAAACATGCTTTAAACATCAACAAAAATTTTGGTGAGTTATAGGTTTAGTCTATATATTTATCAAATCATAATAATAGACCACAAGATTTTCATTTCCATTTCTCAATAACATGCAAACTGCATAAAAATCATTCATATGATGAACACCTGGTAACCGACCTTAACAGGATGCATATAGAATATCTCCATCATTCCGGGACTCTCATCGAACATGATAAATCGAAGTACTAAAGCATCCGTAACTCGGATGAGGCTTGTTGGGCCAAATAGATCTATCTTTAGGATTCGCGTCAATTGGTGGCAATTATAATAAACACCAATTCTTAGGCTACCAAGCAAAAAAGGGGCATATTCGGTTCGATAATTCAACATAGAATGTAATTTTTGATCACTTGTGTCTATTTCGTAAAACATTTATAAAACTGCATGTATTTCATCCCAAAAATAATAGATTTTAAAAGTGGGACTATAACTCACTTTCACAGATTTTTACTTCGTCAGAAATTAAGACTTGGAAACTGGTCGATTCATGAACCTATAACAAATATGTACATATATATCAAATTATGATCGAAATATATTCACAACATTTTTATTATATTTTAATGATTTAAGTTTGTTAAGTTTGCAGTCCAATGTTAGTAATCTACAACTAGTTGTCCACAGTTAGATGTACAGAAATAAATCAATATTATCTTGAATCAATCCACGACCCAGTGTCTATAAGTCTCAGGCTAGATCACAACTTAAAGTATATATATTATTTTGGAATCAACCTCAACCCTGTATAGCTAACTCAAACATTACTGCATATAAAGTGTCTATGGTTGTTCCAAATAATATATATAGATGGGTCGATATGATAGGTCAAAACATTGTATACGTGTCTATGGTATCCCAAGATTACATAATATTTATAATACAATATAAATTAGTTAGGATATGTTTAGTCTAGATTTGTTACAAAATTTTCTTAGCTAAAACTAGCAAATTTATCCAATTTTGTTTTGCCCGTCATTTCTTCGTTTCAAATCCGTTTTGAGTGATTCAAGTTGCTATGGTTTCATAATGAACTGAAATTTATAAATCTAAACAGAAAAAGTATAAGTTTATAGTCCGAAATATAGGTTACAAGTCATTTTTTAAAAGAGGTAGTCATTTTCGTCGAAAGAACGACATCTTGATGACCATTTTGAAAAACATACTTCCACTTTGAGTTTAACCATGATTTTTGGATATAGTTTCATGTTCATAAGAAAAATCATTTTCCCAGAAGAACAACTTTTAAATCAAAGTTTATCATAGTTTTTAATTATCAAACCCAAAACAGCTCGCGGTGTTACTATAACGGCGTATGTCCGGTTTTACGGTGTTTTTCGTGTTTCCAGGTTTTAAATCATTAAGTTAGCATATCATATAGATATAGAAAATGTGTTTAGTTGATTTTAAAAGTCAAGTTAGAAGGATTAACTTTATTTGCGAACAAGTTTAGAATTAACTAAACTATGTTCTAGTGATTACAAGTTTAAATCTTCGAATAAGATAGTTTTATATGTATGAATCGAATGATGTTATGAACATCATTACTACCTCAAGTTTAGTAGGTAAACCTACTGGAAGTGACAAAATTTGATCTAGCTTCAAAGGATTCTTGGATGGCTTGAAAGTTCTTGAAGTAGAATCATGACACAAAAACAAGTTCAAGTAAGATTTTTACTCGAATTAAGATAGTTTATAGTTATAGAAATTGAATCAAATTTTGAATATAAATATTACCTTGAATTAGAATGATAACCTACTGTAAATAATAGAGGTGTCTTGATCTTAGATGATTACTTGGAATGGATTAGAAAGCTTGGAAGTAGACTTGTAAACTTGAAAGTATTCTTGATTTTATGAAACTAGAACTTATAGAATTTATGAAGAACACTTAGAACTTGAAGATAGAACTTGAGATAGATCAATTATATGAAGAAAATTGAAGAATAAAAGTGTTTGTAGGTGTTTTTGGTCGTTGGTATATGGATTAGATATAAAGGATGTGTAAGTTTGTTTTTTTGTAAATAATTCATGAATGATTTATAATATTTTTTGTAATTTTGTGAGATATTTCATGCTAGTTACCAAATGATGGTTCCCACATGTTTAGGTGACTCACAAGAGCTTCTAAGAGTTGATCATTGAAGTGTATATACCAATAGTAAATACATCTAGAAGCTGTGTATTGTACGAGTAATAATACGGGTGCATACGAGTAGAATTGTTGATGAAAATGAATGAGGATGTAATTGTAAGCATTTTTGTTAAGTAGAAGTACTTTGATATGTGTCTTGAAGTCTTTCAAAAGTGTACTAATACATCTAAATACACTACATGTATATACATTTTAACTGAGTCGTTAAGTCATCGTTAGTCGTTACATGTAAGTGTTGTTTTGAAACCTTTAAGTTAATGATCTTGTTAAATGTAATTAATTCTTTGTTATTATACTTAAATGAGATGTTAAATTGTTATGTTAACATGATAACATGGTGTATGAATATATCTTAACATCATATATATATGTTAAAATACTATTACAACGATAATCGTTACATATATATATTGTTTCGAAATCCTTAAGTTAGTAGTCTCATCATACTTGTATAGTTCATTGTTAATACACTCAATGATATACTTAATTATCATTTTATCATGTTAAATATAGTATATCAATATCTTAAAACAATACATATGTATTGTAGTGACCCGAACTTTTCCATGATTATATATTAAATGAAAACTATATTTGCATGATTAAATGTTTCCAACATGTTAAGCAATCAAACTTGTTAAGAGTTGATTAATTTAAATAGGTTTCATATAGACAATTGACCACCCAAGTTGACCGGTGATTCACGAACGTTAAAACTTGTAAAAACTATATGATGACATATATATGATTATATATATAGTTAACATGATTTTATGATAAGTAAGTATCTCATTAGTTATTTTAACAATGAGTTATATACATAAAATTGAGTTTATTTAATTAAGAAACTCGAAACGATATATATAACGATTATCGTTATAACAACGTCTTACTAAATACATATGAATCATATTAAGATATTGATACACTATGTTTAATCATGATAAATGATAAGTAAACATGTTATTAAGTGTATTAACAATGAACTACATATGTAAAAACAAGACTACTAACTTAATGATTTCGAAACGAGACATATATGTAACGATTATCGTTGTAACAACATTTAACTGTATATATATCATACTAAGATATATTAATATATCATAATATCTTGATAATGTAATAATTTAACATCTCTTTAGATATAATAAACAATGGGTTAACAACATTTAACAAGATCGTTAACCTAAAGGTTTTAAAACAACATTTACATGTAACGACTAACGATGACTTAACGACTCAGTTAAAATGTATATACATGTAGTGTTTTAATATGTATTTATACACTTTTGAAAGACTTCAAGACACTTATCAAAATACTTCTACTTAACAAAAATGCTTACAGTTACATCCTCATTCAGTTTCATCAACAATTCTACTCGTATGCACCCGTATTCGTACTCGTACAATATACAGCTTTTAGATGTATGTACTATTGGTATATACACTCCAATGATCAGTTCTTAGCAGCCCATTTGAGTCACCTAACACATGTGGGAACCATCATTTGGAAACTAGCATGAAATATCTCATAAAATTACAAAAATATTAGTAATCATTCATGACTTATTTACATGTAAACAAAATTACACATCCTTTATATCTAATCCATATACCAACGACCAAAAACACCTATAAACACTTTAATTCTTCAATTTTATTCATCTAATTGATCTCTCTCAAGTTCTATCTTCAAGTTCTAAGTGTTCTTCATAAATTCTATAAGTTCTAGTTTCATAAAATCAAAAATACTTCCAAGTTTGCTAGCTTACTTCCAATCTTGTAAAGTGATCATCCAACCTCAAGAAATCTTTCTTATTTACAGTAAGATATCTTTCTAATATAAGGTAATACTCATATTCAAACTTTGGTTCAATTTCTATAACTATAACAATCTTATTTCGAGTGATGATCTTACTTGAACATGTTTTCGTGTCATGATTCTGCTTCAAGAACTTTCAAGCCATCCAAGGATCCTTTGAAGCTAGATCCATTTGTCTCTTTTCCAGTAGGTTTATCCACAAAACTTGAGGTAGTAATGATGTTTATAACATCATTCGATTCATACATATAAAGCTATCTTATTCGAAGGTTTAAACTTGAAATCACTAGAACATAGTTTAGTTAATTCTAAACTTGTTCGCAAACAAAAGATAATCCTTATAACTTGACTTTTAAAATCAACTAAACATATGTTCTATATCTATATGATATGCTAACTTAATGATTTAAAACCTGGAAACACGAAAAACACCGTAAAACCGGACATACTCCGTCGTAGTAACACCGAGGGCTGTTTTGGGTTTGATAATTAAAAACTATGATCAACTTTGATTTAAAAGTTGTGCTTTTGGGAAAATGGTTTTTCTTATGAACATGAAACTATATCCAAAAATCATGGTTAAACTCAAAGTGGAAGTATGTTTTTCAAAATGGTCATCAAGACGTCGTTCTTTCGACTGAAATGACTACCTCTTACAAAAACGACTTGTAACTTATATTTCTGACAATAAACCTATACTTTTTCTATTTAGATTTATAAAATAGAGTTCAATATGAAACCATAACAATTTGATTCACTCAAAACGGATTTAAAACGAAGAAGTTATGGGTAAAACAAGATTGGATATTTTTTTGATTGTTGTAGCTACGGGAAATATTGTAACAATTCTATACAAATCATATCCTAGCTAACTTATATTGTATTATACATATATTCTAATATATTATGTAATCTTGGGATACCATAGACATGTATGCAAATGTTTTTACATATCATATCGACACATGTATATATATTATTTGGAACAACCATAGACACTCTATATGCAGTAATGTTGGAGTTAGCTATACAGGGTTGAGGTTGATTCCAAAAATATATATACTTTGAGTTGTGATCTAGCCTGAGATGTATATACACTGGGTCATGGATTGATTCAAGATAATATATATCGATTTATTTCTGTACATCTAATTGTGGACAACTAGTTGTAGGTTACTAACGAGGACAGCTGACTTAATAAACTTAAAACATTAAAACGTATTAAAAATGTTGTAAATATATTTTGAACATACTTTGATATACATGTACATATTTGTTATAGGTTCGTGAATCGACCAGTGGCCAAGTCTTACTTCCCGACGAAGTAAAAATCTGTGAAAGTGAGTTATAGTCCCACTTTTAAAATCTAATATTTTGGGATGAGAATACATGCAGTTTTATAAATGTTTTACGAAATAGACTCAAGTAAATGAAACTACATTATATGGGTGAATGATCGAAGCCGAATATGCCCCTTTTGCTTGGTAACCTAAGAATTAGTAAACCGATCTACTAATTGACGCGAATCCTAAAGATAGATCTATTGGGCCTAACGAACCCCATCCAAAGTACCGGATGCTTTAGTACTTCGAATTCGTTTTTATCATGTCTGAAGGATTTCCCAGAATGATAGGGGATATTCTTATATGCATCTTGTTAATGTCGTGTAACACCCTGTTTTCCCCGTATATGATTTATAGGTGTATTGGGTATGTACGATAGGTGTATGAAGGGTTCGAGACATATTCGGGTGTTAAGGTCTTGTATGCAAGGAAATAAGTCAGACCACGTTGAACGTCGCGGCGCGACAAAGGAGGCCGCGGCGCGGCAAGGGACTGAAATTGAGATCAGAAGTAGGATAAAAAATGATCCCAGCCCTAGTTATAGGTCGCGGCGCGACGAATTAGGCCGTGGCGCGGCAAACTGTGCGAGCAGGCACCAAATTCTTGTAATTTTAAATGAAGTTCAAGGGCAATTTGGTCATTTCACGTTTGAGCCAGATTTGGGGTTTTAACCTCATCCACTCATTCATTTTCTTATTTTCTTTTTGCTTTTCTTTTCATTTTCTCTCAAGAAACTTAATTTCCCCAAGTGATTCAAGTGGGATTTTGGAAAGGAAGAAGCGGGTTTTGATATTTGGCGTAGTTGACAAGTTTGTTCTCCTCGTTCTTAGCTACACGGTGATACTAGTGGTAAGCTCTAACTCCGAATTTCATTTTCGTGTTCATCATCCAAATTTGGGGCTTTTGATTGTATGATTCATAGGTGAAACCCATTTAGTTGTTAATTGGAGATTAACACCAATATTTGGGTTTATTGTTGTTAGAAGCAGATTTTGGGTTGGTTAATGATTTAACCATGTTTAAGACTTGAGAATCGTGTATAATCACTAGTGTTAGTGATTATTGATGATTTGGAGACCTTTAGGGATCTTGTGGTTGACTAACTTTGACTGGAGTCGAAATTAGGGTTTGTTGAGGATTATAACCCGAATGTCGATTCGTTGAGGTTTGTAAACTTAAAATGGATTAAGTTGAGGTATAAAACCGAGTTAAACATGTTTTGGTGTCAAAACTTGTAAATGGTGAGATTTTGACCTTATGGGTCAAAATTAGGGTTTATGGGCGATTTTGAGAACGATAAGTGTTTAACACTTATGTTCGGGTTTAATTGGCATATTAGGACCATTATCACTTGTGTTAGTGATTATTGGTTAGTTTGGGCGCGGTTTGTACTTGGAAGTGCATTTGGGTCGAATTTGCACTAAGTGTCAAATTGGGTTGGTTTGTAAATCCAATCTAAGTGTGTTGTTGAATTTGTGATAATGGATTAGGTACTTTCCATTGACGAGTTGCGGATTACTTGGAAGCATTTCTCCAAGGCGACAAGGTGAGTGTTAATATCCTATGTGCATATGTATGTGTAGGATGGGTGCGGGTCGGGTGAAGTGATTCTCGGCTATTAGAGCTCACTTCACATATAGGTGGATTTGATGGACTTTGGTATGAGTCCAATTGGCACGGTTGTGCGCTTTGGTTGACCACCTTTAACGAGGTGCACGTTTGTGTGTACGTTATCACACGTGGTTGTGATTTGGATGTTATAACCCCAATGGCGAAGGGTTGATACTGTCATGATGTGGATAACCCCGATGTGGTGGATTTTATAATCCCGTGACCGTGGGTTTGAGTTGGAGAAGTGAATCGCGTGTAGTTCGGATTCATGGTGACTCATGTAGTTCGGTCATCTTTTGAGGTAGTAATCTAGTGTGATTTCGGATTACTAAGGCTCGTGTAGTTCGGCCAACCTCGATGTTGTGAAGATAGTAATCTCGTGTGGGTTCGGATTACTAAGGCTCGTATAGTTCGACCAATCTTCATTGTGGCGTTTGGTATTCGGTAATGGGTTAAGGGGTTAACCTTATTCGTTTTATATTGTTATATATATATATATATATATATTAATGTAATGTTGTGTTGTAGCTAACCCTTCGAGTGTAGCTTATTGGCGTTGTTCACATCGTCATTGGTGAACTTATACATTGTTGATATCTTTAGCTTGTTGCTTAGAGATCATACGGTATGCTTAGGGTAGTTGCCTTATACATGGATGCTTCGGTATGCGGTATTTGATATTTGTGTGGCGTGTCCATTTTAAACATATATATGTATGTAGTATATTATCATTCACTAAGCGTTAGCTTACCATCTCGTTGTTAATATTTTTATAGGTTCGCATGCTTGGCGGCTCGGGTAAGCTTGGGGATTAGAGATCTTGGCTAGGTTGCTTAGAAGATCTTGCTTTTGTATTCGATTAGGATTTGGGTAGCGTAGTCCCAAATCACCATGCTCGGTTTTTGTTGGAAACTAAACTAGTCGGGTCGTGTATGTCCATTTGGACAATTAACTAATGTATTAAATGTTTTAAGGTTATTAAACCTTCTATTGTAATTAAGGATGTTTATGGAAAAATAATTGGGACCTAAAGTATTATTTAAAGCGTATTAAAAGGAAAAAATTTTTATGGGCCGGTTTTAATACGGGTTGGGTTGTTACAAGTGGTATCAGAGCATGGTCTAAGGGATTTAGGCGACTTGAGATAGGTGCCTAGACTTAGACTTTTGTGGTTGCTTATTTGTTGCGGGACTTGTAGGTGAACGGGTCTGAACGGGTTATAGTTAGTGCCTTGTTTGTAGGTGGACTAACTAAGATTTTTGGCTTGTGTTGTGATGCTATTCCCTTGCGTGTGTTTATATCGCGTGGAATTGTCGTTTTGTTGGTTATATCATCGAGCGAGGCGGTCGTTGTACTAATGAGTTGAGACGACGTGTGTGCGTAATAAGGACTTGCAAACCTTATTACGGGTGCAAATCGTGTCTAACAAGTGATGTACGACGAGTGTTGAGCAAGATGGGGCGGTATTATGCGTGTTGTTTTATACGTTCGTGGACTAATCATTTTGCATTCTTTAGAATGACGACGTGAAACGAGATCGAGACGAATGACGAGGAGTTTAACTCTAGAGTTGCGGCCGCCATTGCGGAGCAAATGAGTGCGTTTCGAGAAGAAATGGATAGGAAGTATTCCAAATTTCGGGGTAGTAGTGAAATGGAGCGTTGTCTTAAGAGCTTCATGAGGACTAAACCCCCGATGTATGACGGGAAACCGGATCCTTTGGTAAGCACAACTTGGATCTCGGATGTCGAAGGGTATTTTCGTACTATTGAATGCCCTCCTGAGAAGAAGACGAGACTCGCTACTAGTTTGTTGCGGGGTAGGGCAAAGGATTGGTTGGATGGTAAGATTGATCTTGTCGGTGGTGAACCGTTTATGGCGTTATCGTGGGACGGGTTTAAGAAGGAATTCTTCGAGGAGTTCTGGACTTCAGCCAATTTGTCGAAAATGCATAATGAGTTGCGAAATTTGCAACAGGGTTCTATGGATTTGAATACTCTCAAGACGACCTTTATGGCGAAGGCTCGTTTTTGCCCGGAGTATTTGGGGAATGATAATTTGTTGATGCAAGATTTCTATCGAACCTTGAATGATGACTTGAAGAATAAGATTAGCCGGAGTCACGCGAAATCGTTTGCGGAATTATTCGCCGTGGCTAGAGGTTTCGAGTCACATACGCGATCAAAGATTGGTGAACCTTCAAGTGAGAGAAGGGTTGTTTCGTATGGTGCTCCGAGTAAGAGGACTAAGGGTCCGAGTGTGAGCACGGGTGGTACGCGGACGGGTATACCGGATTCTAGTGCATCTAGATGTTACAATTGTGGCATGATTGGTCACAAGTCTTGGGAATGTTCGGTACCAAAGGGTGATGGTATGGTGTGTTTCAATTGACAAGAAGAAGGACATCGTAAGTCAGAATGTCCCAAGTTAGCGGGAACGGGTGCGGCAAGGAGACGTTAAGGTACGTTTCGTTTTAATAAATATGCCCTTTGATTATTTATTAAGTGCCGTTTGAATTTGAGTTGATTAAATGCCTTGTGTTGTTCATATTGTTGTTATGGGTGACATTCCTAATGGAAGTACCCAATGGTGACGTCGATTGTCGGGCGAAGGGCGTAAGACTTGGTGCCACCAAGCATTCCTTAGTATTTCGGAAATGTTTCTACCAAGCCATGGAAATGGGTTTTGGTGTTCAGTTGTTAAGCGCGTGTTCGCTTTTGTGTGGAGGTCGATGAACCGTGAGGTTCGTCGGGTGGATTGGAACCCAAAAAAGATCGAGTGTTTGATCTCGATGTATGTTGGTAAAGGAGTCTACGTGACGCGACATTAGGTGCCTCTTTTATACCTACTAGCGTGGTGTTCGACTCAGATTATGTTGTGGTTACATTGTACTTAGGGTACCGAAGTGAAACCCTTAGGTACATGAGTGACAAGGTGGAAGTTGACAAACTAAAGCAATTGGATGATTGCGAGGGATTTGGGTTGTGTAATTCGTGGTACACTTTTTGTTCGAAGTGTTTAAGGATTGATTGAAATCCTTCGTGTGCTCAAGGCTGGAGCAAGATATGGTGATGGGTCGTGTGAGCCCAATCGTTTGTAAAGTCTACCTTTGGTAGCATTGTACAGTTGTACGAGTTGTGTATATGGGACGTAGTTCCAAGTGGGGGAGTTACACTCCCGCACGAGGAAGTTTTAGTGTGAGATTTCGGATGATGCTTTTGGTAGATCCGGAAAATGTTGTCGAGACCTGGTTTTGGTCGATTTGTGGTAGATTACAATTTCGGATAAATTGTACTTATGGTTTGGATTTGAATTATCACCGAGGTGGTAATGTGGTAAATCTCGTTGAGAGATAATGGACGTGTTTGGTGAGCAAGGTGAAATCCTTCGGTTAAGGGAGGTGTGTGTCGGATTCTCTTTTATAGAATTATTGTTTTGTGCCTATGTTTGATATAGGTGGTTCTTGCTCGAGTGTGTGAATGGTTAGTGGTATCCGTTAGGATTCACTATGGCGTAGCAGAGCGCGATGTTACGCTACTCGTCGTTCGAGGCTAAAAGGGCGTTGATTGATGAAGCATGACTTTCGGAGTCCGCTGACTTCATCATGGTATTGGTGATTGATGAAGCATGACCTTTAGGGTCCGCTAACTTCATCATGGGAGTATGCGATTGGTGGAGCATGACCTTCGGGGTCCGCTGACTTCATCATGAGCGAGGTGTTATATCGGTGAAGAGTGATCATTGACGGGGTCTGCTGACTTCATCCGGTGTTGAGATTGGTGAAGCATGATCTTCGGGTCCGCTGACTTCATCATGTAGTAGATCACGTGTGGTTTCGGATTCACGATGACGCTTGTGGTTTCGGTCATCTTATTGTGGAAGTGAGTCGCGTGTAGTTCGGATTCACAAATGACTCGTGTGGTTTCGGTCATTGTATTGAGGAGTGAGTCTCGTGTAGTTCGGATTCACAAATGACTCGTGTAGTTCGGTCATTCCTCCGGGATAGTGACTCTCGTGTAGTTCGGATTCACTAAGGCGCGTGTAGTTCGGCCAATCCCGATTGTTGTTGTGGTGAAGGTAGTGAGTCGCGTGTAGTTCAGATTCACTAAGGCGCGTGTGTTTTTGGCCAGCCTTCGTGATGTTTGATCTATTGGTTATTTTATACACCAATGGTGGGGTCGTAAGGACCATGTTGTGTTATGATCTATTGGTTGTTTGATACACCAATGGTGGGGTCGTAAGGACCATGTTGTGTGAACTATCGGTTGTTTTATACGCCGATGGTGGGGTCGTGAGGACCGTGTTGTCTGATTAGTGATGCGATAGCCGTGTTTCGCTCACATGTTGTTACGGGTGTGACAATAGTCGATTTGGTACACCTTGGGATTTGCGTTGCCATAGTGGTTTGGGCGCTATCAGTTTTAACCGTTGGATTATGATGTTACGGTAGTTGCGCACTACAATGGATGGTTAGTGATTGGTGTTATCCGTAAGGATTCGTTTGGTTCGGTCTTCATCGTTTCGGGTTGTCGACCTTAGGTTTAGACTGGTTGCTTTTAGCGTTGTACTCGGTAAGGGTCCGCTAAGGGATCGATATCTTGGTACGAGATTGGTTGAATTTTCCGATGTGAGGGATTGAGCAAGTTTTAGTGCTCGGATTGTGGAATTGATAAATCGTAGGTGACGATTTAGTTGTCGAAGGCAATTCATTGGGAAGAATTGCTTAGAAAAGTCGGTTGGGATTTATGTTTGAGGACCATGAAGTGTGGTCCGTTTGGTTAAGTGACGAGGATCACGAGGACGTGATCGAATCTAAGTGGGGGAGAGTTGTAACACCCCGTTTTCCCCGTATATGATTTATAGGTGTATTGGGTAAGTACGATAGGCGTATGAAGGGTTCGGGACATATTGGGGTGTTAAGGTCTTGTATGCAAGGAAATGAGTCAGACCACGTTGAACGTCGCGGCGCGACAAAGGAGGCCGCGGCGCGGCAATGGACTGAAATTGAGATCAGAAGTAGGACAAAAAATGATCCCAGACCTAGTTCTAGGTCGCGGCGCGACGAATTAGGCCGCGGCGCGGCAAACTGTGTGAGCAGGCACCAAATTCTTGTAATTTTAAATGAAGTTCAAGGGCAATTTGGTCATTTCGCGTTTGAGCCAGATTTGGGGTTTTAACCTCATCCACTCATTCATTTTCTTATTTTCTTTTTGCTTTTCTTTTCATTTTCTCTCAAGAAACTCAATTTCCCCAAGTGATTCAAGTGGGATTTTGGAAAGGAAGAAGCGGGTTTTGATCTTTGGCGTAGTTGACAAGTTTGTTCTCCTCGTTCTTAGCTACACGGTGATACTAGTGGTAAGCTCTAACTCCAAATTTCATTTTCGTGTTCATCATCCAAATTTGGGGCTTTTGATTGTATGATTCATAGGTGAAACCCATTTAGTTGTTAATTGGAGATTAACACCAATATTCGGTTTTATTGTTGTTAGAGGCGGGTTTTGGGTTGGTTAATGATTTAACCATGTTTAAGACTTGAGAATGGTGTATAATCACTAGTGTTAGTGATTATTGATGATTTGGAGACCTTTAGGGTTCTTGTGGTTGACTAACTTTGACTAGAGTCAAAATTAGGGTTTGTTGAGGATTATAACTCGAATGTCGATTCGTTGAGGTTTGTAAACATAAAATAGATTAAGTTGAGGTATAAAACCGAGTTAAACATGTTTTGGTGTCAAAACTTGTAAATGGTGAGATTTTGACCTTATGGGTCAAAATTAGGGTTTATGAGCGATTTTGAGAACGATAAGTGTTTAACACTTGTGTTCGGGTTTAATTGGCATATTAGG
Organism: Rutidosis leptorrhynchoides; assembly: GCF_046630445.1. Lineage (NCBI taxonomy): Eukaryota > Viridiplantae > Streptophyta > Magnoliopsida > Asterales > Asteraceae > Rutidosis > Rutidosis leptorrhynchoides. Next base: position 317,781,793 of record NC_092334.1, read on the forward strand.
ACCATTATCACTTGTGTTAGTGATTATTGGTTAGTTTGGGCGCGGTTTGTACTTGGAAGTGCATTTGGGTCGAATTTGCACTAAGTGTCAAATTGGGTTGGTTTGTAAATCCAATCTAAGTGTGTTGTTGAATTTGTGATAATGGATTAGGTACTTTCCATTGACGAGTTGCGGATTACTTGGAAGCATTTCTTCAAGGCGACAAGGTGAGTGTTAATATCCTATGTGCATATGTATGTGTAGGATGGGTGCGGGTCAGGTGAAGAGATTCTCAGCTATTAAAGCTCACTTCACATATAGGTGGATTTGATGGACTTTGGTATGAGTCCAATTGGCACGGTTGTGCGCTTTGGTTGACCACCTTTAACGAGGTGCACGTTTGTGTATACGTTATCACACGTGGTTGTGATTTGGATGTTATAACCCCAATGGCGAAGGGTTGATATTGTCGTGATGTGGATAACCCCGATGTGGTGGATTTTATAATCCCGTGACCGTAGGTTTGAGTTGGAGAAGTGAATCGCGTGTAGTTCGGATTCATGGTGACTCGTGTAGTTCGGTCATCTTTTGAGGTAGTTATCTCGTGTGATTTCGGATTACTAAGGCTCGTGTAGTTCGGCCAACCTCGATGTTGTGAAGATAGTAATCTCGTGTGGGTTCGGATTACTAAGGCTCGTGTAGTTCGGCCAATCTTCATTGTGGCGTTTGGTATTCGGTAATTGGTTAAGGGGTTAACCTTATTCGTTTTATATTCTTATATATATATATTAATGTAATGTTGTGTTGTAGCTAACCCTCCGGGTGTAGCTTATTGGCGTTGTTCACATCGTCATTGGTGAACTTATATATTGTTGATATCTTTAGCTTGTTGCTTAGAGATCGTACGGTATGCTTAGGGTAGTTGCCTTATACATGGATGCTTCGGTATGCGGTATTTGATATTTGTGTGGCGTGTCCATTTTATACATATATATGTATGTAGTATATTATCATTCACTAAGTGTTAGCTTACCCTCTCGTTGTTGATATTTTTATAGGTTCGCATGCTTGGCGGCTCGGGTAAGCTTGGGGATTAGAGATCTTGGCTAGGTTGCTTAGAAGATCTTGCTTTTGTATTCGATTAGGATTTGGGTAGCGTAGTCCCAAATCACCATGCTCGGTTTTTGTTAGAAACTAAACTAGTCGGGTCGTGTATGTCCGTTTGGACAATTAACTAATGTATTAAATGTTTTAAGGTTATTAAACCTTCTATTGTAATTAAAGATGTTTATGGAAAAACAATTGGGACCTAAAGTATTATTTAAAGCGTATTAAAAGGAAAAAAATTTTATGGGCCAGTTTTAATACGGGTTGGGTTGTTACATTTCGGTTACCAGGTGTTCACCATATGAATGATTTTTATCTCTATGTATGGGATGTATATTGAAATATGAAATCTTGTGGTCTATTATTATGATTTGATAATATATAGGTTAAACCTATAACTCACCAACATTTTTGTTGACGTTTTAAGCATGTTTATTCTCAGGTGATTATTAAGAGCTTCCGCTGTTGCATACTAAAATAAGGGCAAGATTTGGAGTCCATGCTTGTATGATATTATGTAAAAACTGCATACAAGAAACTTATTTTTGATGTAATATATTCTTATTGTAAACCATTATGTAATGGTCGTGTGTAAACGGTATATTTTAGATTATCATTAGTTGATAATCTACGTAATGTTTTTTAAACCTTTATAGATAAAATAAAGGTTATGGTTGTTTTAAAAATGAATGCAGTCTTTGAAAAACGTCTCATATAGAGGTCAAAACCTCGTGACGAAATCAATTAATATGGAACGTTTATAATCAATATGAACGGGACATTTCAGTTGGTATCCGAGCGTTGGTCTTAGAGAACCAAAAAATTGCATTAGTGTGTCTTACCGAGTTTGTTAGGATGCATTAGTGAGTCTGGACTTCGACCGTGTTTTTCTTCAAAAATGATTGCTTAACATTTTTTGTTGGAAACTATATATTATTAACATGTAAATATTATGTGATATATTAATCTCTTAACGTGTTTGATATTGTGTGATAGATGTCTACCTCTAGTACAAATCCCATTGATTCACCTAATAATAATGAAGAGTCGAATATATTTTGGGAAGATTCACAAATTCCCGAAGAGGAATCGGAAGAAGAGGAACCGGAAGAGGATGAACCGGAAGAAGAGGAACCAGAAGAGGAGGAATCGGAAGAGGAGGAACCAGAAGAAGAGGTTCTGGAGGAAGAAATATTGATACCTATAGTAAATCGATTAAATAAAAGAAAATCCTCAACCAATGGACCAAAGTTAATAATGGTCAATGGTGTTTCCGCCGAGGAAGCAAAATATTGGGAAGATTACCAATTTTCCGATGAATCGGATCCCGATGAGGATTCCGATGATGTTATAGAAATTACCTCGACCCAATTTAATAAAGCGAAAGAAAATAATAAGGGAAAAGGTATAAAAATAGAGAAACCCGATTCCAACCCCGATGAACTTTATATGTATCGACAACATCCGTATTTCCTAAAATGTAACAATGACCCGGGAACCTCTAAACCACCAGGTTTTTCTAAACCATTGTGAAAAATGACGGCTCGTATTAGAGGAACACCATATATTCCTAGAAAATTAGGAAAACGAACCAAGTCCGAAGAAGAAGAAACCAGTGATTCAGATTAGAGGGTTGTAATCATGTTGTGTATTATATGTATTGTAGTGTGCTTGTACTTTTATGTTTTATGTAAAAATTGCTTGTATTGTTTGTTAATTATCTTTTACGAATCTAATCCTTATCTATTTTACAGTATAAAAATAAAATGGACGTTAAGGGTAGACAACCGAATATTTTTGAAGATCTACCAGAGGATATGATTGAGAAAATCTTGTTTAGAGTCGGTCAGAATTCATCAGCACAATTAATTATGGCAAAATTAACTTGTCAAACATTTGAAAGACTTTCCAGAAATGCCTTAGTTTATAAAAGGCTTTCCTTTGATAGGTGGGGTATATCACATTGGGGAGACCGTAAGTTACACCGTGTTTTCTTTAAAGCGTTAAATGCGGGGAACCCAAATTCAATTTTACGCTACGGGTTAAGAACCTATTTTGACTCAACATATCCCAACATAGGATTTCGTGAATTAGAAAGAGCTTCTAACATGTAACATAAAGAATCATTATATGCTTATGGGTTAGTGATGTTCGCTTCTTACCAAAGTGAGAAAAAGAACATTGGATTGCAGCTTTTAAATAAGACTTTCCCACAAGTGACGGATTCAGTAGTTGGGGTGAGAAACAAGGTTTTTAGATTATTACGGGGCTGTTGGACATTACGAAACCCTCGTCCTTTTGACGACATTACAATATGCTGCCTAGTCAATGGTCATAACGGTTATTTTCCACAAGACCAATGATGGGAAGTCGTCTTAGTAAAACCAGAATGCATGACTTGTTTCTGGACTTATGAATTACGTGTCTTTATTTCCTTTGCTGAACAACTTGCGTATTAACTAGATTTATCTTCAAAACTGTCATGTATCACAGTGTACTATATTTCATGTTATATGTAATATAGCGAAGTTGTAAGTTTGAAGAATATTTGTATGTAATATATTATTATAATCAGTTTTCATATGGAATTTTAGTAGTTGAATTGTATATTAGCTACTAAGTATGAACTTAACGGGTAGGTAGTACCCGAATTTAAACTTATAAAACGCTAATATGAAGAAAAAGCTTTTATAAATGAGTTCATATTATGCTACAAAATACTATTGACTACTCTTAATATTCCGTATGATTAACTCGATTCAGTTGGCTATTTTGAAGGAAATGGCACCGACTACTCGACACACCATGAATATGAGCGAAGAGAAATTTTGTACATTTCTTGCTGCAAACATAGCCGCAGTACAGGCTGCGCTACATACCAACAATAACTCTGAATCTAGCAATGCAGCTAACGGCGCAAGAAATCGTGTAGGATGCTCCTACAAAGAATTCACTGCCTGCAAACCTTTGGAATTTGATGGAACCGAAGGACCAATTGGATTGAAATGGTGGACCGAGAAAGTCGAATCGGTGTTTGCCATAAGTAAGTGTACTGAAGAAGACAAAGTTAAGTACACTACGCATACCTTCACAGGTACTGCGTTAACGTGGTGGAACACCTATCTTGAACAGGTAGGACAAAATGCTGCTTACGCACTACCGTGGTCGGCATTCAAGCAATTGATGAACGAGCAGTACCGTCCTAGAAATGAAGTCAATAAACTCAAGGCAGAACTTAGAGAGTTATGAACACAAGGGTTCGACGTTACCACATATGAACGACGATTCACAGAGTTGTGCCTATTGTGTCCGGGAGCATTCGAAGATGAAGAAGAGAAGATCGACGCGTTTGTAAAAGGGTTAGCAGTAAGGATTCAAGAAGATGTGAGTTCACACGAGCCTGCTTCTATACAGAAGGCAAGTCGAATGGCTCATAAACTTGTAAATCAGATTGAGGGAAGAATTAAAGAGCAGGCGGCCGAAGAAGCCAACACGAAACAACTCAAGAGGAAGTGGGAGGAAAACGGTGACAAGAGTCACCAGTACAACAACAATAACAATTACAACCACAATCACAACAACTATCCCAACAACCGCAACAACAATCGCAACAATAACTGCAATCCTAACAATAACTACAACAAACATCCCAACAACAACAACAACTACAACAACCGTTTCAATAACAATAACAATCCCAACAACAACCTCAATAGCAACAACGGCAACAAAAACCAAAAACAGCCATGTCATAGGTGTGAAGAAAATCATCAGGGGTTTTGCACGACATTTTGCAACAGGTGTAAAAGAAATGGTCATAGCGCGACAAAGTGTGAGATCTACGGACCAAAATTTAACAGAACTAAAGGAACAAATAATGTCAGAACAAGTAATGCCGAAACGAATAGTGTCGGAACAAGTAATACCAACGCTGTTTGTTATAAATGTGGAAAACCGGGCCACATTATTAGAAATTGCCCGAATCAGGGGAATACTAATGGGCAGGGCCGTGGAAGAGTTTTCAATATTAATGCGGCAGAAGCACAGGAAGACCCGGAGCTTGTTACGGGTACATTTCTTATTGACGATAAATCTGCTTATGTTTTATTTGATTCGGGTGCAGATAGAAGCTATATGAGTAGAGAATTTTGTGCTAAATTAAGTTGCCCATTGACGCCTTTAGATAGTAAATTTTTACTCGAATTAGCAAACGGTAAATTAATTTCAGCAGATAATATATGTCGGGAGAGAGAAATTAAACTGGGGGATGAAACGTTTAAAATTGATTTAATACCAGTCGAGTTAGGGAGTTTTGATATAATAATTGGCATGGACTGGTTGAAAAAGGTGAGAGCAGAGGTCGTTTGTTACAAAAATGCGATTCGCATTATGCGTGAAAAAGGAAAACCTTTAATGGTGTACGGAGAAAAGAACAACGCGAAATTAAATCTTATTAGAAGTTTGAAGGCGCAAAAACTAATAAGAAAAGGTTGTTACGTCATTCTAGCACACATCGAGGAAGTTAAACCTGAAGAAAAGAACATCAGTGATGTTCCCGTCGCAAAAGAATTTCCCGATGTATTTCCGAAAGAATTACCGGGATTACCCCCACATCGATCCGTTGAATTTCAAATAGACCTTGTACCAGGAGCTGCACCAATAGCTCGTGCTCCATACAGACTCGCACCCAGCGAAATGAAAGAATTACAAAGTCAGTTACAGGAACTTTTAGAGCGTGGTTTCATTCGACCAAGCACATCACCATGGGGAGCTCCTGTTTTGTTTGTTAAGAAGAAAGATGGTACATTCAGGTTGTGTATCGACTACCGAGAGTTGAACAAACTTACCATCAAGAACTGCTACCCACTACCGAGAATCGATGACTTATTTGATCAACTACAAGGCTCGTCTATTTATTTGAAGATCGATTTACGTTCTGGATATCATCAAATGTGTGTGAAGGAGGATGATATTCCAAAGACTGCTTTTAGGACGCGTTACGGTCATTACGAGTTTATGATTATGCCGTTTGGATTGACTAACGCACCAGCTGTGTTCATGGACCTCATGAACCGAGTGTGTGGGCCATATCTTGACAAGTTTGTCATTGTTTTCTCGATGACATACTTATTTACTCGAAGAATAATCAAGAGCACGAAGAACATTTGAGAAAAGTGCTAGAATTGCTGAGAAAAGAAAAACTGTACGCTAACTTTTCAAAGTGTGCATTTTAGTTGGAAGAAGTTCAATTCCTCGGTCATATAGTGAACAAAGAAGGTATTCAGGTGGATCCAGCAAAGATTGAAACTGTTGAAAAGTGGGAAACCCCGAAAACTCTGAAACACATACGCTAATTTTTAGGGCTAGCTGGTTATTACAGGAGATTCATCCAAGATTTTTTCAAAATAGAAAAACCCTTGACTGCATTAACGCATAAAGGGAGGAAATTTGAATGGAAGGATGAACAAGAAAAAGTGTTTCAATTGTTGAAGAAAAAGTTAACTACAACACCTATATTGTCATCACCTGAAGGGAATGATGATTTTGTGATATATTGTGACGCCTCAAAGCAAGGTCTCGGTTGTGTATTAATGCAATGAACGAAAGTAATTGCTTATGCGTCTAGACAATTGAAGATTCACGAGCAGAATTATACCACGCATGATTTGGAATTAGGCGCGGTTGTTTTTGCATTAAAGACTTGGAGGCACTACTTATATGGGGTCAAAAGTATTATATATACTGACCACAAAAGTCTTCAACACATATTTAATCAGAAACAACTGAACATGAGGCAGCGCAGATGGATTGAATTGTTGAATGATTACGACTTTGAGATTCGTTACCACCCGGGGAAGGCACATGTGGTAGCCGACGCATTGAGCAGAAAGGACAGAGAACCCATTCGAGTAAAAGCTATGAATATAATGATTCACACTAACCTTACTACTTAAATAAAGGAGGCGCAACAAGGAGTTTTAAAAGAGGGAAATTTAAAGGATGAAATACCCAAAGGATCGGAGAAGCATCTTAATATTCGGGAAGACGGAACCCGGTGTAGGGCTGAAAGAATTTGGGTACCAAAATTTGGAGATATGAGAGAAATGGTACTTAGAGAAGCTCATAAAACCAGATACTCAATACACCCTGGAACGGGAAGATGTACAAGGATCTTAAGAAACATTTTTGGTGGCCGGGTATGAAAGTCAATGTTGCTAAATATGTAGGAGAATGTTTGACGTGTTCTAAGGTCAAAACAGAGCATCAGAAACCATCAGGTCTACTTCAACAACTCGAAATCCCGGAATGGAAATGGGAAAACATTACCATGGATTTCATCACTAAATTGCCAAGGACTGCCAGTGGTTTTGATACTATTTGGGTAATAGTTGATCGTCTCACCAAATCAGCACACTTCCTGCCAATAAGAGAAGATGACAAGATGGAGAAGTTAACACGATTGTATTTGAAGGAAGTCGTATCCAGACATGGAATACCAATCTCTATTATCTCTGATAGGGATGGTAGATTTATTTCAAGATTCTGGCAGACATTACAGGAAGCATTAGGGACTCGTCTAGACATGAGTACTGCCTATCATCCACAAACTGATGGGCAGAGTGAAAGGACGATACAAACACTTGAAGACATGCTATGAGCATGTGTTATTGATTTTGGAAACAGTTGGGATCGACATCTACCGTTAGCAGAATTTTTCTACAACAACAGCTACCATTCAAGCATTGAGATGACACCGTTTGAAGCACTTTATGGTAGAAAGTGCAGGTCTCCGATTTATTGGAGTGAAGTGGGGGATAGACAGATTACGATACCGGAGATAATACAAGAAACTACCGAGAAGATCATCCAAATTCAACAACGATTGAAAACCGCCCAAAGTCGATAAAAGGGCTACGCCGACATTAAAAGAAAAGATATAGAATTTTAAATTGGAGAGATGGTCATGCTTAAGGTTTCACCTTGGAAAGGCGTTGTTCGATTTGGTAAACGAGGGAAATTAAATCCAAGGTATATAGGACCATTCAAGATTATTGATCGTGTCGGACCAGTAGCTTACCGACTTGAGTTACCCCAACAACTCGCAGCTGTACATAAAACTTTTCACGTCTCGAATTTGAAGAAATGTTTTGGTAAAGAAGATCTCACTATTCCGTTAGATGAAATTCAAATCAATGAAAAACTTCAATTCATTGAAGAACCCGTCGAAATAATGGATCGTGAGGTTAAAAGACTTAAGCAAAACAAGATACCAATTATTAAGGTTCGATGGAATGCTCGTAGAGGACCTGAGTTCACCTAGGAGGGTGAAGATCAGATGAAGAAGAAATACCCGCACCTATTTCCAGAAGATTCGTCAACACCTTCTACAACTTAAAATTTCGGGACGAAATTTATTTAACGGGTAGGTACTGTAGTGACCCAAACTTTTCCATGATTATATATTAAATGAAAAATATATTTGCATGATTAAATGTTTCCAACATGTTAAGCAATCAAACTTGTTAAGACTTGATTAATTTAAATAGGTTTCATATAGACAATTGACCACCCAAGTTAACCGGTGATTCACGAACGTTAAAACTTGTAAAAACTATATGATGACATATATATGATTATATATATAGTTAACATGATTTTATGATAAGTAATTATCTCATTAGGTATTTTAACAATGAGTTATATACATAAAATTGAGTTTATTGAATTAAGAAACTCGAAACGATATATATAACGATTATCGTTATAACAACGTCTTACTAAATACATATGAATCATATTAAGATATTGATACACTATTTTTAATCATGATAAATGATAAGTAAACATGTTATTAAGTGTATTAACAATGAACTACATATGTTAAAACAAGACTACTAACTTAATGATTTCGAAACGAGACATATATGTAACGATTATCGTTGTAACAACATTTAACTGTATATATATCATACTAAGATATATTAATATATCATAATATCATGATAATGTAATAATTTAACATCTCTTTAGATATAATAAACAATGAGTTAACAACATTTAACAAGATCGTTAACCTAAAGGTTTCAAAACAACATTTACATGTAATGACTAACGATGACTTAACGACTCAGTTAAAATGTATATACATGTAGTGTTTTAATATGTATTTATACACTTTTGAAAGACTTCAAGATACTTATCAAAATACTTCTACTTAATAAAAATGCTTACAGTTACATCCTCGTTCAGTTTCATCAACAATTCTACTCGTATGCACCCGTATTCGTACTCGTACAATATACAGCTTTTAGATGTATGTACTATTGGTATATACACTCCAATGATCAGCTCTTAGCAGCCCATGTGAGTCACCTAACACATGTGGGAACCATCATTTGGCAACTAGCATGAAATATGTCATAAAATTACAAAAATATTAGTAATCATTCATGACTTATTTACATGTAAACAAAATTACACATCCTTTATATCTAATCCATATACTAACGACCAAAAATACCTACAAACACTTTCATTCTTCAATTTTCTTCATCTAATTGATCTCTCTCAAGTTCTATCTTCAAGTTCTAAGTGTTCTTCATAAATTCTATAAGTTCTAGTTTCATAAAATCAAGAATACTTCCAAGTTTGCTAGCTTACTTCCAATGTTGTAAAGTGATCATCCAACCTCAAGAAATATTTCTTATTTACAGTAAGATATCTTTCTAATACAAGGTAATACTCATATTCAAACTTTGGTTCAATTTCTATAACTATAACAATCTTATTTCGAGTGATGATCTTACTTGAACTTGTTTTCGTGTCATGATTCTGCTTCAAGAACTTTCAAGCCATCCAAGGATCCTTTGAAGCTAGATCCATTTGTCTCTTTTCCAGTAGGTTTATCCACAAAACTTGAGGTAGTAATGATGTTCATAACATCATTCGATTCATACATATAAAGCTATCTTATTCGAAGGTTTAAACTTGAAATCACTAGAACATAGTTTAGTTAATTCTAAACTTGTTCGCAAACAAAAGATAATCCTTCTAACTTGACTTTTAAAATCAACTAAACACATGTTCTATATCTATATGATATGCTAACTTAATGATTTAAAATCTGGAAACACGAAAAACACCGTAAAACCGGATATACTCCGTCGTAGTAACACCGCGGGCTGTTTTGGGTTTGATAATTAAAAACTATGATAAACTTTGATTTAAAAGTTATTCTTCTGGGAAAATGATTTTTCTTATGAACATGAAACTATATCCAAAAATCATGGTTAAACTCAAAGTGGAAGTATGTTTTTTAAAATAGTCATCAAGACGTCATTTTTTCGACTGAAATGACTACCTCTTACAAAAATGACTTGTAACTTATATTTTCGACTATAAACCTATACTTTTTCTATTTATATTTATAAAATAGACTTCAATATAAAACCATAGCAATTTTATTCACTCAAAACGGATTTAAAACGAAGAAGTTATGGGTAAAACAAGATTAGATATTTTTTGATTGTTGTAGCTACGGGAAATATTGTAACAATTCTATACAAATCATATCCTAGCTAACTTATATTGTATTATACATGTATTCTAATATATTATGTAATCTTGGGATACCATAGACACGTATGCAAATGTTTTGACATATCATATCGACCCATGTATATATATTATTTGGAACAACCATAGACACTCTATATGCAGTAATGTTGGAGTTAGCTATACAGGGTTGAGGTTGATTCCAAAAATATATATACTTTAAGTTGTGATCTAGCCTGAGACGTGTATACACTGGGTCGTGGATTGATTCAAGATAATATATATCGATTTATTTCTGTGCATCTAATTGTGGACAACTAGTTGTAGGTTACTAACGAGGGCAGCTGACTTAATAAACTTAAAACATTAAAACGTATTAAAAATGTTGTAAGTATATTTTGAACATACTTTGATATACATGTACATATTTGTTATAGGTTCGTGAATCGACCAGTGACCAAGTCTTACTTCCCGACGAAGTAAAAATCTGTGAAAGTGAGTTATAGTCCCACTTTTAAAATCTAATATTTTGGGATGAGAATACATGCAGTTTTATAAATGTTTAACGAAATAGACACAAGTAAATGAAACTACATTATATGGGTGAATGATCGAAGCCGAATATACCCCTTTTGCTTGGTAACCTAAGAATTAGTAAACCGATCTACTAATTGACGCGAATCCTAAAGATAGATCTATTGGGTCTAACGAACCCCATCCAAAGTACCGGATGCTTTAGTACTTCGAATTTGTTTTTATCATGTCCGAAGGATTTGCCGGAATGATAGGGGATATTCTTATATGCATCTTGTTAATGTCGGTTACCAGGTGTTCACCATATGAATGATTTTTATCTCTATGTATGGGATGTATATTGAAATATGAAATCTTGTGGTCTATTATTATGATTTGATAATATATAGGTTAAACCTATAACTCACCAACATTTTTGTTGACGTTTTAAGCATGTTTATTCTCAGGTGATTATTAAGAGCTTTCGCTGTTGCATACTAAAATAAGGGCAAGATTTGGAGTCCATGCTTGTATGATATTATGTAAAAACTGCATTCAAGAAACTTATTTTTGATGTAATATATTCTTATTGTAAACCATTATGTAATGGTCGTGTGTAAACGGTATATTTTAGATTATCATTAGTTGATAATCTACGTAATGCTTTTTAAACCTTTATAGATAAAATAAAGGTTATGGTTGTTTTAAAAATGAATGCAGTCTTTGAAAAACGTCTCATATAGAGGTCAAAACCTCGCGACGAAATCAATTAATATGGAACGTTTATAATCAATATGAACGGGACATTTCATGTATTTAGTAAGACGTTGTTATAACGATAATCGTTATGTATATCGTTTCAAGTTTCATAATTCAATAATATCATTTTTATGTATATCACTCTTTGTTAATATACATAGTGAGATACTTACTTATCATGATCTCATGTTAATCATATATTAATTAGTTTTTACAAGTTTTTAACGTTCGTGAATCGCCGGTCAACTTGGGTGGTCAAATATCTATATGAAACTCATTTCAAATAATCAAGTATTAACTAGTTTGATTGCTTAACATGTTGGAAACATTAACTCACGTAAATATACCAATTTCATTTAATATATATAAACATAGAAAAGTTCGGGTCACTACAATTTGGCTTCTTCATTTTATTGTATTTTAAGCTTGTTTTCTCCATAATTGTACCTGTAAATATCACAAAATAAAATTTTCGCACGGTCAGTAGCTTTTGTTCATTTTTCCCCTAATAAGCAAAGAAATAGGTCATATTTTTTGCGAATTTGAGGAACATAGCACCGCAAAAAGGGTATCAAAATATGTATGATTTCGGTGATATCAGTAGGTGTATCAACATTGTGGACGTAAAGAATAAAATAAAGCAACATCAACTATTTTGAAGGTTTTTTTTTTCCCAATCAACCATAAGCAAAAACAAACAAAATACACATATACATATACTTCATGTATATTACATTATAACGTTAATCGAATCAATGAATGCAAATTCATATACGCACACCAAGTGTTCGACGAAATGTGTTGAATAAATAATGAATCATACAAAGGAAAAATGTTGTTACCCGATCTTTAGACATTTTGGAAAAATTTAGCAGTCCATTTGCTCGATCAACAACTATAATACCAAGGATTTACGCTCGATTAACAACTTTAAACGCGAATGTAGATTTTTTGGTGCGTGGTTGCATGTTATTATAGGGGGTAAAATGGTACAATCACGATTGTAAGTTGAAGTTTCACTATAATACCTAACGAATTTTGGAAAATCAGTGTTTGGAGTGTGTTTCTGAGTTTTTAGTGCGAGTAAGTTTTAAAACTTAGCTAGTTGCCTTAATAGACGAGCAACACGCACTATGTGTTTCTAGTCGGTTAGTGCATGAAGCGTTCCCCGCGTGCTTATCATGCTTAAGTGCCTCGTAAACGTACACGTACCATGTGTGATAGGTGATGCACGGTCATGTGTCATTATTACAATTTAAAATTTTCGAAAACATATTATTAAACACTTTTGAAATCGGGATCATCATAACCAATTCATGTACATCAAACTTGAAAATATATACCAACAACAACAACAACAATATCCAATCCCGCATATACGAGGTATGGGGAGGTGAGATGTAGTTCCTCTAACCTAGAATAGAAGATAAGTTATTTCTCTATCCATGAGTCGAGAAAAAATTTTCTACCCACAGGAAGAGAAAGTCATCCATCTCCCTACCCAGAGTAGAGAGATTATTTCCGTGAGGACCTCCGGCCTAAAAAAAATTTAATAAAATAAAATGAAATAAAAATTAAATAAATAAAATGAAATAAAAATAAAAATAAAAATAAAAATGATACGCCATGGGAATGGTAGAAATTAAATTTCCATGAGTATTTAAACCTGCCTGAAAATTAATTTAGGCTCTAAGCGGCAATCAAGACGCCACAAACTCGACGCTTGTTGTTGCCTGGAGTAATAGAGCCAAAAGACCTTGTAAACATAACTCGAGAGACATGTCAGATGGAAGTTGTTGCGCAAGCAGAGTCAAACACTCTTAACCAACCAAACACCACTATCTCCTTTTATAGATTTTTGTTAATTTGAAATAAACCAACATGATTGGCAAATACCAAAAATAACTACAATCATAGTAAAAAAAAAAAAAAAAATAGTAAATAAAATATTTTAAGAAAGTTATTATTATCAAGGGCAATATAGGAAATGAAAATTGTAGTACACGGGGGACAAAGAGGGAATTCAGAGGCCATTTAAATCAAAGTTCAGAATTCATCATCTATCCTTTTCTTCTCTCTCTGTAACAAACTCCGTATTCCCATATCCGACGGTCAAAACAAACCCACTTACCAAATCCAACGGTGATTACGCCACACACACACATTTATTTTCATTCATATATATACACACACGCATGCTCTCATGGCGTCGTCGTTATCGCGTTGATATATACATGTGTATCCGCACAAAAAGATATATGTATATATATTTGTATATACTTATCATTAATCAATAATTCTTTTGCGTGTGAATGCGTGTATTGATTAAGATCTCGAACATATTGAAGATCAGATCAAGCCCTAGCTATTTAGCTTGATATTAGGTACACATAATTCGGCATTTTTTACTAATAAACTTTAATCAAATCGGTTTGTGTATATATATATATATATATATTCGTTATTACTGATTTATATGCGTATATTTTTTCTGTTTTGCAGGTGATTAGGAGTTTATTTTCAACGTATATAGGTGAGAATTTTTCTCTATTTCGCTAGAATTAATTTAATTTCATTTTTCGTAATAGTTTCTGATAACAGTATTTTTTCTTACTTTTCTTTCACTTCATGATCTAGTAATATTTAATTTATTATTTAATATATAATCGGATCTAGAAAATATATTTGTTTAATTACCAACAGTTTCTTGCATTAGAAGTCGATATATACATTTTGAATCTAAATTTTGATTTCTTATACTATTCCTTATGGTTTTGCGTTTGTGTGCACGTACCATTTTCTTATAATCATAAGAAAAAAATATATTATATTATATTCATCGTCTTCTACAGAAGTCGCTATAGCTGTCTATTCTTTTTTTCTGACTGCATTATTAAATAAATATAAATAATTCTCGTAATAATAATCTTTTAATTTGACTTGCTGTTGTCGGTATCGATGGAAAAAAAATTGAAAGAAAAATTAAATGGCCACCTTCTTTATAATCGGTAAATGAACCCTCGCTGAATGCCACATTTTTAATTCATTCATTCAAATGCATCCATAGATTCTTATATTTTTTTTTGAAAGGCAAGCAATTTTATTAATAATAAACTAGAGAAAGATTACACGAAGCGTGATAAATACAAGCATACATCAACCCGACCAAGGTTGCAAAGAGAGCAACCGTGAATCAAACTAACACGAAAGATAAGCGCTTGGACAACTAAGCCAAGTTAGCCAATCAAACTTTTTTCCCTTTGCACGAAGGGAAATCCATTCAAAAGACTTGACTTGGATTTCATTAAGTATCACCGAGGCGCTAGTTGCAACTCCACGAAAGACTTTATTGTTCCGAGATCTCCAAATAATATAAACACTAATCCATTCAATGGCTTGCCAAATTTTCCTCCCATACGTCGTCATCGGGACACCGGAGTTTCCATTTAGTAATTCGTGGAAACTTAGATTAGAGAAGGCACCTAAGCCCCACCAACGGAAAATCCGGCTCCAAATATCCATCGCATAAGAGCAAAAGATGAAAGCATGATCCGTTGATTCAATATCGTTATCGCAAAGAGGACATCGAACACTATTTAAGTCAACACCTCTTTTGTCTAACTCAATCAATACCGGAAGCCTTTTCTTCATTAGTCGCCATACAAAAATCTCGATCTTTTTTGGCACAAGACTATTTCGTAATGTGCTTGAGGTGTTTAAGTCAGGAGCTAAGATTTTTTCGTCACATAGAAGAGATAATTTACGAACCGTTAAAACCTTTTTGTTGTCGAGAGTCCACTCCCAAGCATCTTCGTTCTCGCCCAAAATTACATCTTTTAATTGTTCCTGCAGCGAAGATAATTCCCCCAGGCCTCGGCCCAAAGGATTTCTGACCCAGGCCCAATTGAACATGCCATTTGCTAGTCTGCAGCGAACCTTAACATTTTTTTCTGTTTCGAGTCTATACAGTCGCGGATAATCAACCTTGAGCAGTCTGTTTTCGAACCATCTGTCTTCCCAGAATGTAGTCGTCTCCCCGTTACCGATCACTCTTTTGAAGGAGTTCTTGAACGCGATCCCCAACTCTTCAATGGAAATTCCTGCATTAATAATGTTATACCACGTACCTAGATACGGTTGGTAACCTAAGTCACCTCCCGAATCTAAGCCGCCACGTGACCCGTAGATACTCCGAATAACCTTTACCCAAAGTGAGTTGGCTTCGGTTTTAAACCTCCACCACCACTTTGCGAGCAAAGCCAAGTTTTTCCCCTTTAATGACCCAATATTTAGACCCCCCTCCCCGTATGGTTTTAGAATAGTGTCCCATTTTACCCAAGAGATTTTTGAACCCGAATCATCCCCACCCCAAAAGAATTTCCTTCTCACACACTCTAATAGTTTTAACACACAATTCGGGGCACGAAAGAGCGAAAAGAAGTACAACGGTAGACTCGACAAGACCGATTTAATAAGAACAATTCTTCCACCATAAGACATTGTCCGCATTTTCCAACTTGAAAGACGCTTTTTCACCTTATCAACAACCGGATCCCAATCTTTTAGTTTCTTCATTTTACTCCCGATTGGGAGACCAAGATAAGTAAACGGTAAGGATCCCACATTGCACCCAAATTGATTTGCAATAGAGACCAACTCCTCATGCGATACCCCAACACCATATAAACAACTCTTAGAAAAGTTTACCTTTAACCCGGAGGCATACTCGAAACATCTAAGAAGATTGTGAAGACTTCTAGCATTTTCCAAACTACAATCTCCTAGGAAAATAGTGTCGTCCGCATATTGGAGGTGCGAAACGCAAATATTATCATCCCCCACAAACAAACCTTTGAACAAACCTTTGTCAATAGCACTTTTTGTAAGTATGTTGAGCCCCTCCGCCGCGAGAATGAAGAGAAAAGGCGATAATGGATCTCCTTGCCTAACGCCCCGCTCCATATTAAATTCTAGCGTTGGTGACCCGTTAACTAGAATTGATATGGAGGCCGAGGATAAACATGAGTGGATCCACTTTCTCCATTTTTGCCCGAACCCCATACACCTCATAACATCTTGCAAAAACCCCCAATTGATACAATCAAAAGCTTTTTCGAAATCAATTTTAAAGAGTAAACCTTTTTTCTTATTTTTTCTCAAAAAATCAATACTTTCATTTACAATCAGTGCCCCGTCAAGGATAAATCTATCCTTCAAAAAAGCACTTTGTTCCGGTCCAACAAGGTGCGGGACAACCTTTCGGAGCCTATTCGATAGCACTTTAGCAATTATCTTATAATAACTACTAATAAGGCTAATTGGCCGGAATTCATTTAGAACTTTCGGATCGTTTGATTTAGGGACAAGAGTAATGAAAGATGCATTACAACCTTTAGATATCTCGCCAAATTCCCAGAACCAATCTATAGCATCGATTAGATCACCTTTGATGACCTCCCAATATCTCTTAAAAAATCTCAAATTAAAACCGTCCGGTCCCGGTGCTTTGCTACCGTCACATTCGAAGACAGCAGCCCGAATTTCAGCTTCCTCAAATCTGATTTCAAGTGAATTACGATCGTGAACCTCGAGTGTTGGATATACCAGGTCTTCCAAGCTAGGCCTGTCAAAGTCAGTTTCTTTAAAACGGTTCGAGAAATGATTTACAATTTCATCTTTTAGCACCTTTGGAGAATCCACCCATGTGTCATCGATCATAAGACCACGAAGAGTATTCCTGTTATTCCTCATCCTGATAATTGAGTGGAAGAATTTACTATTTTCATCCCCATTCACCACCCACTTTATTCTCGCCTTTTGTTTTAAAATACTCGTTTTGATTTTCTCTTTCTCGATCCACTTTTTTCTAGCATTTCTCCAACACTCTAGCTCACTTTCACTAAGAGATTGTGATTCAGCTTTTAATTCTAGTTGTTGTGCAGCAGACCTATGTAACTCAATTTCATCATCTAAACTATCGAATTTTCCTTTACTCCACTTTCTAATAGCCTCCTTCACATTCTTAAGTCTATTTCTAAAGATACAATCCTTTCTATTGATGATTTTGACCTCCTTTTTCCATGAGTTTTCGATGATGTCCCCAATCTCACAATCGTCTAACCACGCATCGAAAATTTTGAAGGGTTTAGGACCAAAATTTCTAGACCCGTCTTTGAGGTAAATAGCACAATGGTCCGAAAGGTGTCTGTCAAAAATACCAGCTGTCAGGTCCTTCCAAGGTTGCAAAAACTTCTCCGTGACTAAAAAACGGTCCAATTTGCTATACTTGACGCCATCCCCGCTAACCCGAGTGAATCTACGTCCCGACATAGGTAGATCAATTAGTCCATTGTCGGTAATGAACTCATTGAATCTTTTAGCCCTGTATTCTAAAAAATCACAATTAAATCTCTCCGTCTCAAACCTAACTTCGTTAAAATCCCCACATATCGCCCACGCCACATCTGAATCTGAATCAATAACCTTAGATAATTCCTTCCAAAATCTATCCTTTCCTCTATCATCATGAGGCCCGTAAACGTTAACAATGTTACATCTTTGGCCCGAACAAACCCATATGCCTTTTATCCCAATGAAAAATTCCCCGTTAATGACTTCGTCTGCATCGAATTGGGATGTATCCCAAATGAGTAATTGTCCCCCCGAATTCCCAACCTTCACCTTTTGAATAAAATCACAGTTCACCGACCCCCAAGTACGCTGAATCCAATCTAATTTTACAACATTAAGTTTCGTTTCTTGCAAGGCCACAATAGTAGGGGATTCCCTTCTAAGCAGACTAATGAAATGACCCGATTTATCCTCTTTTGTCCCCAAACTGAACCCACGAATATTATATGCAATAATCTTCATAATATCAAAAATAGAAAACGAGATTAGGGCATAGACATCTTACTGTAAGGGAGCTTTGCCCTTCCATTTTAGCCCCAATTTTTTACCATACTCCCTTACCTCCTGTGATTGAGAAGTACTCGAACCGTTTTTGCCCCCAACATGCATCGAATTTGGGATTTCTTTACAGATAGTACAAGTGCTTCGAATGGGTTGATTATTGGTGCCCATGTTCCTAGCTCTTCCTTTGGCATTTAGAATGATAGATGTGGATTTCCACCTTTTCATGTTTGCCCAGCAACAATTTTTCCGGACAGAGTATGAGCTTGAATTTTTCTTTGAATTTGTGCTTGTTGAAGAAACGGATGGTATCTGCCTACTTTTCTTCGAACCCCTCTTTTTCTTCATAGTTCCCTGGTTCAATTTTGCTTTGTCGGTACCTACATTATTTTTTAGATCCATATCACATGGACCATCATCCTTTTCCGGCCCAACTTCTGTCGGCCCGTCACCTCCCGATCCATACCCATTTGTTTCCCCAATAATTGTGTTATCCTTATCAACTTGGGCCTCTGTTGGGCCTGAATCTTCATTTGCATGCCTAGGTGATTTGTTACAACAGGGTACAGTAAATTTTTCTTCAACACGTGATTTGGATCTGGAAGGGTTACCATTAGGCGTGCATACCTTGGGACTCATCACACAGTCGTTATTCTTGGGAGAAGGCGAAACCCTACTATCAATTAAATTATCTTTTGTCTCCCCTAGGTAACAAACATTATTATCCTTTTTGGGAACAGGAGAAGATTTGCCCCCCATGCCATCTGAATTTCCCGATTCTTCATCTTCCCATGTATCTTGTCTATGTTGAAAATTGCCGGATTCTTCTTCATCGCCGTCCGTCACCGGAGTAGACGTATCTTCTTTTGGGTTATAGCCTTTCGGATGCACATGATTTATTGGACTGTTCCTTTGATGTAATTCATATACCTCTTCATCTGTCTCGTAATAGTCAGATATACCATCCTCCTCATCATTATTGTCGAAAGTATCATCAATGAACTCGTCTTCTTCTTCTGGCTCTTTTTCTTGGTCGACTGAACATTCATTATCCAGAGATTCCACTACCTCTAATTGTAGAGGAATTTCACTATCTTCACTAACATGGACCCTTGTAATACAATCTTCAAATATGAACTTGATTTCTTCTTCAATCTTATGTGAATCTTTTGTGTGGATAAGGACATTGCCAATAACTAGGTTCTGATCTTCATTAGTGATCTCACAGTTATGATAATCAAGAACTTCTCCCCAAATGCTTGCTATCTTATTAAAGGATTTCTCATTCCAACTTCTGACTGGAACCCCACGCACCTTTAGCCAAGCTAATCTACTTTTATTATTGATCTCATGGTTTCCCATCATCTTGCAATCACTCCATTTATGAATGGCCAAATGTTTGTTGTTCATAACCTGCTCAGCCTCCACAGTCGATTGGAACATAAGTAAAAATTCCAAACCTCCCAAGTATTTTATCACACAATTTGTAATACCATCTGCCTTGCATAATGAACCGATCTGAGGGATGTTGTTCCAGTTTTTAATCGTTCCAAGGATTGATCTTTTATTGGAAACCCTAGTACCATCTTCTTTCTTGACTTCAATAACTTTAGTTCCTTGATCCGAAGGAAACCTGTTGTTGAAGACTGATGGAGGACTCTTGATTTTCGACCTTAGATCCACTCTCTCTCTATCTGCTACGCCCCCACCTGCAACATCCCTATAGTTTCTCTGGTCACGGTAAGTGTTGAAGTTTACCCGGTTGTTTTTTTCTTTTCTGTCTCCATCATGCAATCTCTGAAACACCGATTCTCTATTGTTGATTTGGTTTCTGTCATGAGCCTTGAAAATTCTTATTGGATTGTTGTCGAACTTGATTTTGTTGCACTCTGCTAGTAAACGATCTGCATTACCCACGTTTGCGAATCTCACAAAAGCAAATCTCTGACCGTTTTTGAGTCTTTTGCCGGCCATGTACACATCACGAACATCACCATAGTCTTTGAAGGTTCTCCATAATTTTGTCACACTCCAATCGTCCGAAAAGTTGAAAAACATGAACGAGATCAAATGGATTCCGAAGAGTCTTGTTAATCGATCATTGAGTCTTCCGTTGTAGTAGTTTTGAACTCTCTTCGTGCCCGAATTTGTGTCTCTCTCATACGCTCTATTTTCTCTCTCACCTTTCATTCGCACCTTATTTTTTTATCGTTTTTTTCCATAGATTCTTATATACTAGTTTGTATTTATTTATCTAATCCATTGTCAGCATGATCACATTTATTACATTAAACTAATCAATATTTTTAATAAAACACTTTTCATATTTTAAAAATTTGTTTTTTGCAGTTGGTAAATTTCATGAATTAAATGTGTAAATTCTTGTAGAGTTACTAAAATTTGTATGTTTTTGAAGGTACAAAGAAATTGAAAAATGTCATCCTCGAGTTCACCGTGTGCTGCGTGTAAGTTTCTACGCCGCAAATGTACACAAGAATGCGTGTTTGCACCGTACTTTCCACCAGACCAGCCTCAAAAATTTGCTAATGTACACAAAGTATTTGGAGCTAGCAATGTAGCTAAAATCCTAAATGAGCTAAGTGCAGCCCAAAGAGAGGATGCGGTTAATTCACTTGCGTATGAGGCTGAGGCACGGCTAAGGGATCCAGTTTACGGTTGTGTTGGTTTTATATCCATTTTACAGCACAAGTTAAAGCAAATTCAGACTGATTTACACAATGCTAAACAAGAATTGTCTACATATATGGGACCATCTGCCTTAGTGCCTGTTTTGAACCCAGGGTTACTTATGCAACAGTATCCTAATTTGGGTCCAGTTATGGCTAACAATAATATGCAGCCAATGTTGGGCATTCAAGGACAAGTAGGGACTTCTTCTCAACATCAGCAGCAGTTATATGAGGCTCAACAACAACAATTAGTTGAAGCTGCAAGAGAGCATGAAATGTTAAGGAATCTTGAACAGCAACAGCAATTACATCATCAACAGCATCAGCAGCAATCAATTGATTTGATGAGGTTTAATAGGGGGTTTAATGGTGCTGGACCATCTGGGCAGGTGAACCCAAGTGGGTTCACTCATTTAACTGGGCCAGCTGCAGCCATGGCTCCATCATTAGCATTAGGTGGTGCTTATGATAATAATGTCTATCAGATCCAGAATCAGCAACATCCACAGCAAGAACAACAATTACTACAACAACAACATCAGCTGCAGCATGACATACCACATGAACTTTTTCTTCAACAACAAACGCCGTCACCTCAGTTGCTGCCACATCAGCAACAGCAGACACAACAGCCGCAACATGGAGACGTTAGCGAAGAGGGTAGGAGCGTTGGTCCGTCCTCTTGATGACGGAATTTGGTTATTCTTGGAACAAATTATTTTTCTTACTATTTGAACCAAAGTAGGCTTTTTTATTTCATAAATGTTCTTTTCACATAGTTTTATCTAGTACAATATTTTTAGCTCATTCTTATATTCTTTTTTGATTAATGGCATGAAGCATTTTTTGTGGGTAAATTATGATCGACTCATTTGTACCAATACCATGAATTCTGGTTTATGACATGGATATGGAAAATGAGACTTTATTGCAAAAGGGTTGTTGTTAGTTTGGACGAATCATTGTCTTGTGTCACAATCAGACAATCAGTAATCATAACATCCTATTTCAGTTATACTCTGTGGGTTGTGTAATCAAAGAAGTACTTCTATTTTCCTAAGATAACAAATTTCAAACATTGCTATTAATGTTAGTAGGTTTCCTTCTCTTCATTATTTAGGTTGGTTTTGAAGTATGAAAGCAATAACTTCAGTAATTTAATTAGGTTTTCATTTGTTTCTATCATTTGTCACATATAGATTTTGGACTTGAAAGATTAGATTGATTTGTTAGTATAGTGGAACTTCCCCTTTGTTTTGTGCTAAAACAATGTAGGTAATCTGATTATAAGTTGCAACGCTTTGCTATTATTTTATTTATTTATTTGTGTAAAAACGAAAGAAATTATAATAGATCAAAGGATCTAATTGAGATACAAGACTCTGAACAATATGACAAGAACCAATGATCTATATGATAAACGACATTGACTGCGACACTACACAAATGACGAAACTCGCTACATTGCAATCCATGAACATCCATCAAGAAATACAGTCTACTTGCAATTGATGACGATAATATGTGACATTATGAGGAATTGGATTGAAACAAAAGAAAGAAAAGTTCATGTGTAACCCTAGGAATCATCCATCTAAAAACACCAAACCACTTAGCACCTTCTAATTGTCGACCAAATATCGCCAAAAATCCAGAATCTAACAAAATTAACATGAAACCGTCTACGACTACCACAGCAAAACATGTTATGGTGGATTTTCATTGCTGTTATTTTGTCTTTTGACAAGGCACAGAAAGGTACAAATTCAATGTAGAGGATATGACCAATGGTAATCTGGTATATTGTATTTTCTTTAACAATTTTTTTCTACAATTAAGTAGGCATAACATGATCTGGGATATAAAGATTTTGACTGAAAAGTAGTTGAATTGAATCCATCCATGCATGGGGATTTGAGAAGAAAAGGTTGCATGTTGAGTGTAATAGAAGACTTTGTTTTTCTTTGCATTGGTTTTAACAGTTAATTCTCGGATTATTATTTTTATATATATATATTTTTTTTTTAACACATAGAAAGGTAAACTATAGCAGGTACGAAGAGGCTCAACTTGTTGATGTCGGTAACAAGCAAGAAATAGCTTTTAATCGATTCTATAAAATAATACAGTTCGTATACCAAATTGATCCTTATGCATCTGTATGTTTGACTTATACGAAAATATGAATATGAATTCTTGACGTTAGTAATGTTTATTGGAAAATGCTAATGACAGCCCTTGGGGTTTTGTATTTAACAAATAATTTGTGTTGAAAAATGTGGTACTTTTTGTAAGTTATGGGTAATTATTTGCAGAGAGTTGTTGGTTATTTCAAATGTACAATCAAAATTTGCATGATTTTATTTTCTTAAAGGCAGTCCTTAGGGCTGTCATTAGTATTTGCCATGTTTTTTATTGACATCAGTTTGGGATCACTTACGGGACTTAACCATCTACGCGTTCATCTTCCGTAGTTGCTTGACCCGCCAACAACTACAGTCCTTGAGAAAACTCGGACCAATCCGAGTGCATGGTCGGTAAAACCCCCCTCCCCGCTGCCCCCGCACTAAGCGAAAGGCGACCTGGTGGATACATCAGGTCAGGGATAAGATTGAGTGCAATGTTGCAGTCTAGCAGAGTCGAACTCCTGACCTCTCGCTAAGAGAGACATGCCATTACCAGCTGGGCTACAACTCAATGTTATCTTACATTATTTTTCTTTAACTCATAAGAATACAATACAAATATAAATATAAATATAAATATATATATATATATATACAATATATATATATACAAATACAATATATTTATAAATATAAATATAATATATATATATATATATATATATATATATATATATATATATATATATATATATATATATATATACATACATACATACATAAATAGTCATGGAAAAAGACTTTAATAAATGTGGGTACACTAAAAAAAGTCTACATTCGTTAACATCCTACGCAGTTGGATCGGAAGAAAAGCGGATGGTCAAACTGAAACATTTATTTTGTTGTTGCATGAACTAACTGTAAATCGGCGACATAATTGCATATTGTTTCGCCGTCGTCCTTTTCTGTAACAACGTTGTGGCTTGTATTGCCTAAGGATGAACTATGAATCTCCTTTTCTGTAACGTTGCCGTGACATCTTTTGCCTAAGTATTGAGCAAAACTTTGATACACAACTTTTGTCAACGATAACAATCATCTTCAACGCGCGCTACAAAAAAGAGATTTGACATATATTAGCTTTTTTCGGGGTTTGAAACCTAATCAAGCTAGGCGGCCCATCCCCACGCAGATTATTGTTATTATTCAAAGTAAGAAGAAGAAAAAAAAGTAAAGAAACGTAGCCATGCTAAGAAGATATGGCTAGGTGGTTGCCATTGAGAGAGATAGTTCAACTTGGATCGTATTGCTCGAATACCATGCTAACTTTCATTATTTTCTTTGAACTCATAAGCATACGATACAAAAATATATATAGATACATAGATGGTCAAGCTAAAAAACTTTACTAAATACAAGTACACTCCAAAAGTCTACAACCATTAACAAGTGATAGTTGAAAAGTTAACATTTTTATATGTAATTTATGACAAATACAAAAGGGTAATGTATCTAACTTAAGCTTGAACATCATCGTTTAATAGTGGCCACCGAGTTGCTCAATGAAGCACACCATCCGGGTTTAATTCTTCGCTATGCCAAATTGTTCAAAAAGGAAGTGTGACTAGAGAGTGCGCATAATGCGCAATTCACCTGTGACTAGTGGGTGCCCATTTGAATCTCTCGAAGTCTTGCTATTTATAGTGAGAGACAAAAAACTAGATGTTGCCACGGCTCAGCTAACAAACGACCGTGTAGTGACCCGAACTTTTCCATGATTATATATTAAATGAAAACTATATTTGCATGATTAAATGTTTCCAACATGTTAAGCAATCAAACTTGTTAAGACTTGATTTATTGAAATGAGTTTCATGTAGACAATTGACCACCCAAGTTGATCGGCGATTCACGAACGTTAAAACTTGTAAAAACAACATGATATATATATATATATATATATATATATATATATATATATATATATATATATATATATATATATATATATATATATATATATATAACATGATATTATGATGAGTAAGTATCTCTCCAAGTACATTAACAATGAGATATATACATAAAATGAAAGTAGTGAATTAAGAAACGCCAAACGATATATATAACGGCTATCGTTACAACAACGTTTACTAAATACACATGTATCATGTTAAGATATTAATAAACTATGTTTAACATCATGAAATGATAATTACATATATCATTAAGCGTATTAACAATAAACTACACGAGTAAGATGAGACTACTAACTTAAGGATTTCGAAATAATACATATATGTAACGATTATCGTTGTAATAGTATTTTACACATATTTATATGATATTAAGATATATTAATACACCATGTTAACATAATACTTTAACATCTCATTTAAGTGTAATAACAATGGATCAATTACATTTAACAAGATCGTTAACTTAAAGGTTCCGAAACAACACTTACATATAATGACTAACGATGACGTAACGACTCAGTTAAATGTATATACATGTAGTGTATAAAGATGTATTAATACACTTTTGGAAGACTTCATGATGTGACGACCTGGGATTTTCCGATTAAATTTAAAATTAATCTTTATATAATCTTAACATGATAAGCAAAGTCTGTAAGGTTGGGTCTCAAAAAGTTTGAACTGTTTCATATATTCAATTGACCTTCGACCAT